>NW_017100202.1:1047341-1078859 GCF_001263275.1 Habropoda laboriosa | reverse complement strand
TTGTATCGATTTCAAGTATGCTTGAAGAAGTCTTGGTCCGTTAAAAGAAGAAGAAAGTACATTACTCTAACACTGACTAGATTCTACACCCATCCAGTATCGATTCTTAGATTAAATCTAGTCGCTATGCATGTGCTTCTAAGAAAGGAACGATTCGACAATAATGTCATTAATTCTTTCGTCGTTTCACGTATGCCGGTGTTCACGTGAGAAATTAAACATCGAAAGTGTCAAGAGACTGTTTTTCTTAATCATATAATAAAAAGTTCGTGGAAGAAGAAAATTATCTAAATTGCTCGAAATAATTATTCGCTTAAATTTCGTTAAAAAAAAAGAAAAAATGAATGAAAAGAAGAAGAAAGAAATCTTGATAATATACGAAATTAATATTAAAGCTGTCTCTTAGTGTCTCTATTGGTTTCTTTGCTTTACTAACGCGTTAAATCTTTCTGGTCCTCGATAAGAAAAACGAACATAAATCCGTTCCACGCTTTTCCCGCCATTAAATCGTAGAAATGCTTATTTGAAGAGTTTCTTAGCATAGTGCCAAATGCGGAAGAAGTATTCGTCTTGTCTGAGAAGTCTCGCCCTCGCGTACGAATGAATATCGGCGTCCATATTGTGTTCTCGTAACCAAGAACTCGTATTCGTGCTGAAGCTCACCGATGCGGTTTCACCTTTGTCGGTGGCTTCCGCGATAGGCTCCACTACAGATAATTCTGAAAAAAAAACAAATACAAGATTGCACAACGAAAAGTTTATGAAAAATCCATCTGATTTTTCAATGTTCTTTTTCTAAGAAAACTTCTATAGTTAAAAAATTTTAAAATACATTAAAAAAATTTTTTAAATCAGAAATAGTGGACTTTGAAAATTATGCTTTATAAGGTTAACAGGTTACAGAACTAAAAATTTCAGAATTGAGTATTGGTTTTTTAAAACTTAGAAGTTATGGGCGGTTGCTTGTGCAAGAGGAAACGTAATAAAAAAGAGTATAGGCAAGAAAAGCAAAAAAATTGCCTTTCATCTCATCAACTTATAGGTTAGGATTTATATATATAGTAATAGGAGCATTGAAAGGTCTAGTGAGAAAGATTAACGTTCGTCCGTCCCTCTAGCGGTGGAGCGTATAAGTTACTTCCACAAAATATAAAAAGGGATAAATGTGAACGTACCGGAAGCTGGTAAGATGTTCACCGGTTCATCAGACTCCAAAGGATCGCTGAGACCGATCTCGTTTTTCGCGTAGATTCTGAATAAGTACGTGTGACCCTCTTGCAAATCTCTGATGTTCAATTTCTGCACATCTGCGGTCACTCGTCCTACTTCCATCCACATGGTCTTCTTTGCGTCCCTGATAGCGATTCTGTAGCCTTCCAATGGCGCACCGCCATCTGATTCCGGTCTGCCCCACGAAATTAAAACTGTATTTCCTGCGATCTGTCTGATTTCCAATGGTGCAGTTGGCGGTGATGGCACATCTGTGAGAAGAAATGGATTTTAAAATTAATTAAAATTTTGATATGAAAATTAAAATTAATTGAAATTTTGATATAAAAACTGAAAATTAATTAAAATTTTGATATGAAAATTAAAATAAATTGAAATTTGGATATAAAAACTGAAAATTAATTAAAATTTTGATACGAAGACAAAAAGACACGAAAGCTTACTGGCATGTGTCATTAAGGTAACTGGTTCTGAGTTTGTGGGTACACTAAGTCCCATGCTGTTCTCTGCGAACACTCTGAAGATAAATTCGCTCTCTTTCAAGTTCTCTATGCAATATTGAAGTGTAGTAGGTTCCAAAGTGACGACTTTCGTCCATCTTGCTCCTTTTCCAATCAATGGCCTCTTCTCGATAACGTATCCTATTAAAGCAGGAAGATGTAAAGATGTTTGTCTCTATCTTCATGTACATTTTTTTTTTTTTAAATTAAAATATACCTGTAAGATCGCTGCCTCCTGTGTTGGCTGGCGGAGACCAGCTGAGGGTCACGCTCTTGCTGGTGACGTTCGTTACTTGTACATGTTGCGGACTCGATGGTGGTGCTACAAATTGCATATCGCATGATGTATTCAGCGAATAAAATAATATTTCACGATAAGCAGCGAAATAGAAGCACGATTGAAACTTACTTTTGCTGATAATTATTTTCGTTGGCGGGAATATACCCAGCAGAGCGTACATGCTGCTTTCGGTGAGCTTTGTTATTTCTAAGCGATAGCGGAAGCAATAAATAAGCGACAAATGATCGATACTCAAAAGCATTAGAGTGCGAATAATTATATAAAAGCCTCGCTGAAGCGTTGCTACTATTCTTAATCTTACAGTAATTCTACTATCACAAATGTTTAAAAAAAAAAATGATTACAATTAACCTCAGATTATTAATATTGCAATGTTCAATAAAAATCGTTTCAATTGCTTACTGATTCTTCTGCCTGGTGTAATTGGTTCTTCAGCTACGTATGGAGGTCCAGTGCCGACATTGTTCCTTGCTGTTATCCTGAAGTTGTAAGGTACATCTGTTTTCAAATCTGACACGATGAAGTTTGTCGTTTCGTGCTTCGTGCTGCCGATCTGCGAATAAACAAAGGAAACAACGAAATCAAATTTTCAATTCTCCCTTCGAAAATATACTCGAAAACGGAAGATTCTTGTTAACCTTCTGCCAGTTCTTCTTCGACTCCTCCTTCATCTCGATGATGTACTCTGTTATCGGTGTTCCACCGTCGTTCTCCGGAGGCTGCCATTTTATCGTGAACGACGTCTTCGTCATTCCCGATACTTCCAGTGGCCCTCTTGGTGGTCCCGGTGGTTCTTTATCGATACAATAAGGCATTATACGTGACAATTTTTTTTCGCAAATTTGTATCCTACTATTTGCGAATAATGCAGCAGAGAGGAAAATTAGTAGAGAGTATTTAAATTACGAGGTATAAATCAGGTTGTAAATTATTAGTACGAATTTCATAATGAAGTATTTATAAATTGCAGAGAGTAAAATAACGTTCGTCTAAAAATGTGTAAAAACTTGTCATACCGAAGGAGGTTCTCATCCTGACAGTATCAGACTCCAAAGGCTCCGACGCTCCGACAGCGTTCCTAGCGATGATCCTGAACTTGTACTCAGCATTCTGCTGCAGCTTATGCACGCAGAAGCTCTCCACTTCCTTGTCGATGTCGACTACTTTCATCCAAGTCTTGCCAGGTTCGCATTTCTCGATCGTGTACTTCTCCAGTTCGATTCCACCGTCGTCTGTTGGCGGTTTCCATTCGACGGTGACGCGATCTTGCCTGATTTCCTTGAAGACAACCGGTCCCTGCGGCTTGCCTGGTTTATCTAAAGAATTTGCAGGGAAAACAACGTAGAAAACCAATCCAGCAATGAGTGACGCTTTATTTCAAATTTATGCGATTAATTGAAAACTTTACCTATAACTCTAAGATGTAAGTCAACCGAAGAACTGCCAGCTTGATTCTCTGCCTTGGCTGTATAAGTGGCAGTGTCTTCTCTGATAAGCGAAGAGATAGAGATGGTAGAGGTTCTCTCTTCTGTATGAACAGAGACGCGCTTGTCGACGATCGTTTTACTGTTCTTCGACCACGCTACTTCCGGTTTCGGGAAGCCGCTCGTTTGAATCTCGATCTTCCATTGGCTGTTCACTGGGAGATTCTGGCTTGCCAGTGTCTCGTCGTAGGCGATCTTTGGTGCTTCTTGCACCTTCAATTCGCACGTTGTTTCTGCTGTTCCTACGTTGTTCTTTGCTTTCACTGTGAAGGTTGCCGATGAGGTTTCTGTGGTCCTCGCGATGGTGTATTTTGCCACGCGATTTTCGTAGGTGATGCTGCTGTCTTCGAAAGTTTCGCTATTTCTCAGCCTAAACGACAAATTATTCAAATTTGTTACTTTAGTGTCTTCAGAATTATATGGAAATTGGGAAGAATTGTTTATCGAAAATTGCATAAAATAAATTTTTAAAATTCGAGGAAAAATTGAATATGGGAATTGGAAAGAATTTGAAGAAAAATTCGTACCAGGTGATCTCAGGTGTAGGTGTTCCTCCAATGACGCACGATAGGGTGACGGTTTCTCCAAGTCCAATTACGACACTCTTTAGAGGCTCTAGGACAACCGGTGGTTCCACAACGGATGGTTTCGATATCTTTATGTACGGAGAGTTTGGTGATGTTTCTCCTGGTCCGGCTTCGTTCACGGCTGACACTCGGAAGGTGTACTCTTTGTTCGTGGTTAATTTCGTTACTTTGTGGGTGGTTTCTATTACAGTCTCTGTAACCTTGGTCCATCTTCAATGAAAGAAGATAATTGTTACGAGTAATTTTTGAATTCTAATAATTCTTACTTTAATATTCAAATATCTCACGTAGAGTTCTTTTTCCAACTGAAAGAAGCGATATACTCACGTAGATTCAGTCTTTTCTTGGTGCTCCAGAATGTACTCGACGATTGGCGAGTTTCCATCTGAATCTGGCTTCTTCCAGTGCAGTGTCACACTGTTGTCTGTTATTTCCAGTGGTTCTGGTGCTCCAGGTGCACTTGGTACCTCTGCAAGCATGAATACAACGATGCGTTAACGGCGATCGATTAGAAAACTGTATTCGAAAAGAAGAAAAAGAAATTTCAAATACGATACTTACGAACTATGACTACGTTGATCTCTATACTAGTCTCTCCAACGCTGTTCACCAATTTCAGAGTGTAATCACCGACATCTTCCTCCTGAATCTTCTTGATGGTCAGTGTCGCGGATTCCTCGCCGATCAATGGCGTGGCTCGTTTTGATTTGGTAACTACGTGACCATTTACCGTCCATTCGTCGCTTGGTTTCGGTGTTGCGCTGTATTTCACCACGATTTCGACGTCCTCGCCTTTTCTCACCTTGTACTTCTTCGGTGTGTCTGGACTGATCTTTGGTGGACTCTCGATGACTGAGAAAGATCACAGAGATAACGTTAATTACGAATAATAGTTACAGTTAAATATTTTCTTTTTTCCCCAATTTTACCTTCGACTCTCAATTTCGACGACGTCTTCACGTTTGTAACCGTAGCCGAGTATTCTGAAATGTCTTCAGTGGTGCATTTCTTCACGATCAGTTTCTTCACAGTGCCTTCGTCGATGATGGTGTATTTCGTTGATTCCTCGATGACTTCCGTTTTCCTGTAATAATTTTCATTCAATTATATTCCCTGCTGCCTCAAAACAGTTACAGTTTTTAATAGTTTCTTCAATATTTTACCCACCTCATCCACGTGACTGGAACATCTCGCGATAATTCGATAACGAAAACGGCATCAGAGTTCAATGGTACGAGAGTCACATCCGGTAATCTCGTGATGAAGTCCACTCCTGGTTCCTCAACGGTCAATTTAGCAGATGACTTCTGTTGTCCAACTTCGCAGGAATAGACACCCGCGTCTTCCGGTTCCGTGTCGTAGATCTTCAATTTCTGCCTCTTGCCATCGATAGATAATCGAACGTGCTCGGAAAATTGTAACTCTTGTCCGTCCTTGAACCATCGTACCAAAGCGTCTCCTTTCGTTAGTTCTACCTCGAACGTTGCTCTCTCGCCTCTTGCTATCGTCACGTCTTGCATCTTTGTGATGAGTTCTGGTGGTAATTCTGGAATAATTCGCAAAGAAATTTAGTAAAGTAGCATTTTACATTTTTCATGCTGTAAATTTGATCGTATCTTGAAAAATTAATTTTGGGATTAATGTAATGGTAAGCCAATACTTACCGACGACAGTGACTTCCGCTGTGCATTCTTGATCCAAGAGAGTGCACATGTACTCTCCTTCATCGTGGACGGATGTGCTTCTGATGAGCAACTTCCTAATGGTGCCATCTTTCACGAAGTCTAATTTCTCTCTGCCTGGACCCAAAGGTTCACCATCCTTGAACCATTTAACATCGGCCGACTGCGACGTGATCTCGACCTCCAAAATCGCGATTTCACGCTCCTTCACCTCGCAGTCTTGTAACTTTCTCACGAACTCCGGTTTGGTGGCTGTAATTTTCATTTTTCATTACGAAAAATGTCAAATTTTTGTCGAATATTTCAATAATTAATTATACATTTTTCATGTATTTAATAGATCACAATAATTCTCACCTTTCACCGTGACTTTGCTTGAAGTAGTTTGATTCTTCACGGTGCACTTGTAAGTTCCCTCGTCCGTGGGATTTGTCTTCTTGATCACTAATTTGTGCACTCTTCCTTCCTGAATGATCACGCGGTGATCCATTCCGCTGATTTCCTTGCCGTTGTGCCACCATTTTGTCGAGACTGTGTGAGATGTCTCGCAGTTCAATTCCAAGGTCTTGTACTCGTCCACTACGACTTCTTTCTCCAATTGCTTCGTGAAGGTTACTTTTTCGACGTCCACCGTGACTCTGGCACCGTGAGATGCTTTTCCGACTGGATTGCTGGCGATGCACTTGTAATCGCCCGAGTCTATCTCTGAATCCGCGTTTTTGATCTCCAGTGCGATGTTCTCGCCGTCGTAGGTCTCTGTGATGTTCGGTGATTTCTCCAAGGGCTTGTTGTTTCTGCGAGAAAGATGGATTTCAGAATATCCTCCCTTTTTTACATTATCAAAGTGTTCGTTAAAATTCAAGATTTCAACCCTCTCTACGATGACCATTCGTAAAATTTTCAATAAATGTCTATTTCATCCCTTAAAGGTTCAATTTTCAAGTGTGACCAAAAATGTGGTATTCTGAATTATGCGATAAATGGAAGAAAACTCAAATTTGAAATTTGAAAATGATAAAATAAACAATAGTACCTTAACCACGTGACTTCTGGAACAGGATTTCCAGTAACTTTGGCCACCAACTTGAAGGTTCCCTTCTCTGGAACAGTGAGTTCTTGGAACCGTTCCGTGAACAATGGCGGTTCTGGAGCTCCGCTTGGTATTTCTACGGGATTACAGTAGTGTTACTTACCTATACGAATTTCTTTATACAATTTAAACATACACAACGCATTAAAAATGTACAATGAAACAACGCAAGCAGAAGCATATCCTACCCTTCGTTACGGTGTAATGTTCGTATGTATGCTGCTGGAAGCTAATGGCCAGCGAAGACTTCACGTTTACTGAAAAACATTTTAGCGAAGCATTTTGCAGAATTAATTTGTAAGCATAACGGTGACATTATTTAACCTGTTATTAGTGCAGTGTAGATGTTCGAACATACGAGGATTTCCTCTCACAAAAAGTAAGAAATCTCGTTGGAAGTAGAGGAAGCGAAGCTTTAAAAAGTAAAGTAGGTGTTTTGTATTCTTACTTTCAACTGTTAATGTTGCTTTCGTTTCGGCTGTGCCAAGATCATTGGTAGCCACCACGGAATACTCTCCCGAGTCTGATACTTGAGGTTGAATCAGCGTTAATGTATTCACGTGGCCATCTTGTTTCGGAGTCAAGCCCTTCAGAGGTTTACCGTTCTTGTACCAAGTTACTTTTGGAGCAGGGTTTCCGACGATTTGAGTCGACAATACCACGGTCTCTCCTTCTCTCACCACGTACGATTGCAGCGGCTCTAGGATCTCTGGCGGTTCGTGTTTGCCAGTCTTCACCTGCGTATTTATCAAAAATTCCAATTTTCGGTGTAAATTACAAAAAAATGTAGGAAATTGGTGAAAATTAAATCTGTGAGGTATTGTGTGAAACATTAGAATTTGAATCTCGGTCTGTAAAATCTGAAGTTTTATAATCGATTAATAATAACGATACACGAACCTTCATAGGAATTTCGATGGTAGCTTCACCTTCCCTGTTTCTAGCAACGATCACGTATTTTCCTTCCTGTTTCTTCTGCACTTTGGTGATCTTAATCACGCTGCAGTACATGTGCATGTCGCTTTCAGTGGCGACCACGATGTTCTCTTTAGTCGTGATCTGCGTGTCCTTGTAATACCATGTTATTTCAGGCTCTGGTACAGCCACCAATCGACATTCCAGTATCACATCTTCACCCTCGTTCACGTATTTTGCTTTTGGTTTTCGAGAGAACGTCGGCGGTATTCCCTCTAAGATATCGGCGAGAGATGATTCCCTGTAAATTATTTGAAGCGTACATTTTAATACAATAATAGCGATTAAACGTGGAATGAAAATTGTTCCGCGAGATAAAAGTTGAAACAACGAAATATGAGGAAAACACACCTCGACAGGCTCTTTCTGGAAGGACCAGTCAGATCCGATCCATGATCAGAAAGAGGCGCTTCAACGATCATTTCTGTGGTACTGGAAGCGAAACCAGCAGCGTTCTTTGCGACACAGGTGAAAGTGCCAGCATCTTCAGGGAATACCTCCCTAATTATCAGAGTCGCTACATTATCATCGTCGTAGTACATTTGGAAATCGGGGGACGGCTTGATGATGGCAGTTTGTCGGAACCAGGTTATCTGAGGCCTCGGTACACCTTCCACTTGACATTCGAATTGAACCGTGTAACCGTCTGGCGTGTGAATTGGCTGCAATTTTTCTATGAACCTTGGCGCTGATGTTTTCTCTCCCGGCGCAGGTTCTTTAATATTAACAACGACGTCATTAAATGTATGGAGAAATCCTTCGAAGTGATTTTCGTCTTTTTATAATTTCAATTTTATTCCAGTGAAATTTTGATGATAGAGAAAGTATCGCATTTAAATACTTACTTTCGAAGACTGGTAATTTGTCGATCTTCTCGTGCAATTTGCGCTGGAGATAATGAGTATAGTGTATTTCGTTGAGAAGATATTGCGCAGGAACCCAACCTTTTTCTTCTGTCAAGTGTTTCTTTACGAACCACCAGTCTTGATTTGTGTGGTCTGATAAAAATATACACGTAGTAATATCACTTTTGTTTGTTTTTTTTTTAATATATAAAAATAGTACGTAAACTTACCGATCACGTAAACTCTTTCTCCTTCGACGAGATTGATGGCTTCGTCTGTTTCTGCCACGTACGAGCAGATCGAGAACATCGTGTCGCCATCGCGAACAACATACTCAATTTCATCTGCAAGATTAAAAAAAAAGTTCGTTCGATCAATTACACAATTTACCAATATTAGTGACACACGAATAATCAAATTTTTTTAGAATTCAATCGAGACGTACCTTCTTCTGAAATTTCTTCTTCCCTGGTGATACTAAGCGAGGCCTCTTCTGTAACGCGTCAAATAAAATATTATAACAAAAGTAAACAATATCAGCTGCATAATCGCAGAATTATAAGCCAGCGTCTGTTAATACAATCAATTATTCATTTAATAGTTGCCTAAAATTGAAGCAGCAATTATTTCACAATATTAACCATAATCGTTAACAGGCCTACTATCGTTTTTTCTTTTCTTTTAAATTCGTTACGCAGCGCTCTATTGCTATTTCGTTGTACGTAGAAAATTATACGAAGTACCGATATGCTTTTCATTCGCAGTGGATTAAGAAGCGGGAGATTAGGGTTACGGAGGCTTTGTTTCGTGGGCATGGGGATATTAGGGGCAAGCATACTCACTAAATGCACCGACAGTCTAGACGAAGCACGTTAATTTCTACATTTAGCTGAAAGCACGTTACATCAGATTAAACGTTATCTGCGAAAGCGGTAATCGAGGAATCCCGTCGAACCTTCGTCGTACGTGGACACACGTCTCTTGCTCTTCAGCTTCAATGCCAAAGATTCGTCAGCCTCCTCGATAGAGTACTTCCTCCCGCGTTTCAGTTTCAATTTCACGTCACCTTCCTCGATATCTTCCACCTGGTACGGTCTGGGTTCCTTCTTCTTCTTTCTTCTCAACGGCAATCTCATCTCGTCAGTGTCCAGTTCTTCGATACTATATTCATCTCTACCCTCTTCGTCTGAATCTATGATTTCTTCTATGACCGGACCAGAATCGTCTTCCACTTCTTGCATGATTCTGATCGTCTCTTCTCCAGCCTCTTCGGAGTACGTCATTGGTCGTTTCTTTGACTTTAGTTTAACTTTACCGGACATGGAAATGTCTTCTTCCTCGTAGGTGTTCAACGAAATCTTGAACTCTTGTTCGACATCTTCCTTGGTCTTTGTTCTACGCGGCCGGAACGTAACGTTCTCCACTTCCGTCACCTCTTTGATGTCTGGCTTCGGCTTCTTCTTTGGGCGTAACTTTCGAAGGGTAACATCCTCGTAGATTTCTTCGATCGGTTTCGGAGGCAGTTTCGGTGGTTTTCGTTTGAACGTGAACTCATGGACCTCTTCTTCTTCCTCCTCCGGTTGTTCGACCTCTTCGATCCTCTTGATCGTCAATTCTTCGGCTTCTTCTTCGACTTTGTGTACTGGCTTCTTTTTCTTGATTTGCACGTCGGTAGATACTTCCTCCTCCTCCTTTGGTTCTTCAGGAGCACGAGCCTTCTTTATGGTCACAGCTGTTTCCTCGACTTCTTCTGTGACAATTGGTTTCTTCTCTGGCTTTTTCTTCTTCTTCTTGATGGTGAATTCTTCGGGAGCCTCCTCTTCCTCTTTCTCTTCCACGACAACCTTCTTTATCGTGACCTCGTCGGCAGCTTCTTCTACCATTGGCTTCTTCTTCTTCGGTTTCTTCACCTCTACCTTTTCTGTCACTTCTTCTGGCGCCTTTTCTTCCTCTTTCGGTACCGGTTTCTTCAGTGTTACTTCTTCAGATACCTCCTCGGGAACTGGTTTCTCCTTTGGTTTCCTCTTTTTCAGAGTTACCTCTTCTACTACTTCTTCTTCTTCCTCTTCCTTCTCAACGGGTACCGGTTTCTTTATGGTGACTTCGTCAGCAGCCTCCTCCACTACTGGCTTCTTCTTCTTCGGTTTCTTCACCTCTACCTTCTCACTTACTTCCTCTGGTGCCTTCTCTTCTTCTTTCGGTACCGGTTTCTTCAGTGTTACTTCTTCAGATACCTCCTCGGGAACTGGTTTCTCCTTTGGTTTCCTCTTTTTCAGAGTTACCTCTTCTACTACTTCTTCTTCTTCCTCTTCCTTCTCAACGGGCACCGGCTTCTTGATGGTCACTTCATCAGCAGCCTCTTCCTCTACAGGCTTCTTCTTCTTCGGTTTCTTTATCTCTACCTTTTCGGTTACTTCTTCAGGAGCCTTTTCTTCTTCTTTCGGAACTGGTTTCTTCAGCGTAACCTCCTCCTTCACTTCTTCCGGAACAGGTTTCTCCTTTGGTTTCCTCTTTTTCAAAGTTACCTCTTCTACTACTTCTTCTTCCTCCTTCTCAACAGGTACCGGTTTCTTGATGGTTACTTCATCAGCAGCTTCTTCCTCTGTAGGCTTCTTTTTCTTCGGTTTCTTTATCTCTACTTTTTCGGTTACTTCTTCTGGAGCCTTTTCTTCTTCCTTTGGAACTGGTTTCTTTAGTGTAACCTCTTCCTTCACTTCTTCTGGAACTGGTTTCTCCTTTGGTTTCCTCTTTTTCAGAGTTACCTCTTCTACTACTTCTTCTTCCTCCTTCTCAACAGGCACCGGTTTCTTTATGGTGACTTCATCGGCAGCCTCTTCCTCTACAGGCTTCTTTGGTTTCTTTATTTCCACCTTTTCGCTTACTTCTTCTGGAGCCTTCTCTTCTTCCTTTGGAACTGGTTTCTTTAGTGTAATCTCCTCCTTTACTTCTTCAGGAACGGGTTTTTCCTTCGGTTTCCTCTTCTTCAATGTGACTTGTTCCGGAGCTTCTTCTTCCTTCTTTTCAACAGGTACCGGTTTCTTAATGGTAATTTCATCGGCAGCTTCCTCTTTGACTGGTTTCTTTTCCTTTGGTTTCTTGATTTCTACCTCTTCAGTCACTTCTTCAGGTTCCTTCTTCGGCACTGGCTTCAACGTAATCTCTTCTTTCACCTCTTCCGGAACAGGCTTTTCTTTCGGTTTCCTCTTCTTTATCGTCACTTCTTCAGGAACTTCCTCCTCCTTCTTTTCTTCAACCACAGGTTTCTGAATTGTGATTTCCTCAGCAACTTGTTCTTTCACTGGTTTTTTCTTCTTCGGTTTCTTTATTTCCTCGGTTACTTCTTCAGGTGCCTTCTCTTCTGGCTTCTTCAAAGTAACTTCTTCCGTTACCTCCTCCGGAACAGGCTTCTCTTTCGGTTTTTTCTTTATGACCACTTCTTCTTTCACTTCCTCCACTTCTTTCTCTTCAACCTTCTGGATCGTAACCTCGGCAGCCTCTTCCTCCTTCACAGGTTTCTTCTTTGGTTTCTTCACAATCGCCTCTTCGACAACTTCTTCCGGTTTCTTCGGTTTCTTCTTCAACGTGACTTCAGTCACTGTCTCTTCCTCTACTACTTCCTTCTCTTCCACAACTGGCTTCTTGATGGTCACCTCAGCTGGAGCCTCTTCAACCGGTTTCTCTGGTTTCTTCTTCAGAGTAACTTCTTCAGCTACCTCTGGCACTTCTTCCGGTTTCTCCGGTTCGGGTTTCTTGAGCGTAACTTCTTCTTCCTTAGGAGCCTTCTCTTTAGGTTTCTTTGGCTTCGTCTTACGTTTCACTGTCACTTCTTCGGTCTCTTCTTTCGGTGCTTTAGGAGCTTCCTCTTCCTCCTTCGCTGGGAATTCTTTCACGCCTTCATCTTCAGGTATGTCCTTCTTCCAGCCCTTCAATTTGATCGTCTCCGGTTCCTCTTCAGGCTTCTCTTTCGTGGGTATTCTGAACTTAACCTCCGGTTCTTCGTCTGGTTCTGGTGGTTTTGGTTCTCCCTTTATCAACGGAATCTGTTCGATTTCCTGATCCGGCTTCTTCCTCTCTTCCCTTTCGTATGGTTTTGGAACTGGTTCAGGTGCCGGTTCTTCTGGTTTCTCTTCTTCTTCAGGTACATACTTCTCAAGTTCTGGCCTGTCGAAGTCCAATGGTTTCAATTCCTCGTGTTCTAATTTCACCTTTGGTTTCTTTTTCTTTTCTGGCTTGACTTCCTCTTCAGGTTCTGGTTTTGCTGGTTTCTTCAGAGGTTCTTCAACTTCTTCAGGCTTCTTTTCAGGAATCTTCTTCAACTTGATCTTCTCAGGTTCTACCTTTTCTTCTTCCGGTACCTTACCCTTTCCAACAGGCACTTTTTTCGGCTCTTCTGGTTTTTCTGCCGGTTTCTTTGGTTGACGTTCGTAAACCGATTTGTCCTCCACTTTCTCTAATGGTACCTTCTTCAATTCTTCGAACTCTAGGTCTAATTTCTCCAATTCCGCGACTTCTTTCTTAGAAAGTTTAACCTTCTTCACCCTCCTCTTGAGAACTTCCAGAGCTTCTTCCGTGTTTCTAGACAGAATACCTGTTTGAACCGGATTTTCTTCAAGTTCGGTGATCTTTGGAATCTGTATTTCGGGCGGATAGTCGCCGACGTACGTGATTCTGCTTCGCAACATGATTTTCGGGAATTTGGGCTCATCGGCTTCTTTCTTTTTCGGGACCGACACTTTCTTCAATTTGACCGAAGCGAATTGGACGGTTTCTGCCGGTTCGGAGTACTTCAGCTTCGTGGGTGTGATCTCTTTCCTTTCGATCTTCTGAGGAACCAGTTTCTGCAAAGCTTCTGGCAAAGGTTTCTTCTCCTTCTTCTTTTTCTTCGGTTCCCATTGTATCTTCTCTGGCATGGGCTCCAGGACAGGTCGTTCGTACTCCGGTTCCACCCATTCCTCGATTTCGTCCTTCTTCTTTTCTACCTTCTTTTTCTTCTTCTTCACAACCTTGGCTTCCTTTGGTTTCTCAGGAACTTCCTCCTCTTTCTCCTCTGGAGCCTCTTCTACTGGAACTTCTGTGACTTTAACTTCTTCTTCTACTTTCTCTTCTTCAACCGGTACTGCTTTGCGTTCCTCAGGTTTCTTTTCCACTATCTCTTCAACCTTCTCTTCGCGTAGTTCTTCCTCTGCAACGGTGGGCTTCTTTTCTGTAGGTATTTTCTTCTTTGGCTTCTCTTCCTTTGGTTTCTCTTCCTCTGGTTTCTCTTCTTTTGGTTTTTCTACTTTTGGTTTCTTCTCTTTTGGTTTCTCCTCCTTGGGTTTCTCTTCTTTCGGTTTTTCTTCCTTTGGTTTAACTTCTTCTGGTTTCTCTTCCTTTGGTTTCTCTACTTTCGGTATAATTTCTTCTGGTTTCTCTTCCTTTGGTTTTTCTTTAATTACCTCACCGTTTGTCAGAATTTCCTCCTTCTTCTTCTCTTTCGGTACTTTCTTTACAGAAACCTCGGTTACCTTTGCTTCTTCTTCCACCTTTTCTTCTTCCTTTGGAACAGCTTTTTCTTTCTTAGGTTTTTTCTCTTTTATCTCTTCGGTCGTAACTTCAGCGATCACTTCAGTCGTCTGTAACTCTTCTTTAGGAAGAACTTCCTTCTTCGCCTTGGTCTTTTTCGGCTTCTCAGTAACGAGTTCTTCAACTTCTTCAACTGGTTGTTCTTCTGTCTCAGGCACAGCTTCCTTTGGAGCTTCCTTCACTTTTACTTTCTTCGTTATTACTTTTTCTTCAGTTTCCTTTACCTCAGTAGCCTTCTTCTTCTTAGGTTTAACCTCTTCAGGAAGTTTCTCAGTGGTTACTTCAGTGATCACTTCTGTTATTTCGACGCCTTCTTTCTCTGTAATAGTTGGTTCCGCCTTTTCTTCTTTTGGCACTTCAGGTGTGATTTCTTCGACAACTTCTTCCTTCTCCTCAGCTTCAACTGTAACTGGTTTCTTTTTCTTCGGTGCTTTCTTCACCTCCACCTGTGTAACTTTAGCCTTCTCTTCCTTCACTTCTGAGGGCTTGGCTTCTTCCGGTTTAGCCTTCTCTTCAGGCAACTTCTCCACAGGTGTTTCAGCAATAACTTCTGTGATTTCTACTCCTTCCTTTGGCACAATTTCCTTCTTAGCTTTCTCCTTGACAGGTTTCTCAATCACGATTTCTTCGACTTCCTCCACAGGTGCTTTGCCTTCCGTAATTGTTGCTTTCTTCTTCTTAATTATCTTTTTCGTCGGTGTTTCAACGATTTCTACGATTTCTTGTTCTTCCATGGCCTTTGCTTCTTCTATTGTCTTCTCTATGACTTCCTCAACCACCTTATCCTTCTTCTCCTTCGGTTTCTTTCGAATGATCTTCTTCGTAGGAGTTTCGATGGTCTCGATGATTTCTTCTTCTTCTTCTTCTGTGACTACTTCTTCTTTCGGTTTCTCGGGTGCTTCCTTCAATTCCACTTCCGTTACCGTAACAGTCTCTTTGTCTTCTTCCACGATCGGCTTCGCTTTTTTCTTCAGCGGTTTCTCGATGATGATTTCTTCAACAAGTTCTTCAGGAACACCGTCGTCCTTCACTGTCGCCTTCTTCTTCTTCACGACTTTCTTCGTGGGAGTCTCGACGATTTCCACAATTTGTTGTTCCTCCATTTCGATAGTTTCTTCTCGTGGTTTCTGGATTATCTCCTCAACCACGATTTCTTCTTCGCCCTTCTTCATAGGACGCCTCTTCTTTCTGATGATCTTTTGCGTGGGCGTCTCGATCGTCTCGAAGATCTCCTCCTCTTCTTTGATGACGACCTCCTTCTTCTTCTTCGGTGCTTTTCGTACATCGTGCTCGGTGATCGTCACCGTTTCCACTTCTTCCACGATCGGTTTAGCTTCCTGTACTTCTGGTTGCTCGATGATTATCTCTTCCACGACTTCCTCGGTCACTTCGTCCTTAGCCTTGACTGGTTTCTTCTTCACGGTCTTCTTCACCGGTGCAACTTCCTTGACTTCCTCGACAATTTCCTGTTATTCAATCAAATAAACATCCAATTGTATTCACACGTACAATTACCATCGCTGTGAAATAAAAGCGTGATAAAATCGATCGTAAGTCTTACCTCTTCAACCACCTTCTCCGTGACATCTGCGAAAAGAACAAAATGCTTTAGATCCAAACGTAAACTAACATTCTTCGATCAATAGTAAGCTCTCTTTATAGCGGATCACAAACCATTTACGTTGTAAACGAAGTACTCATATGTATATATGTATAAAGCGGATAAACCAGTAGCTTATCAACATGTACACGTGACAATATTGTATACAGTATAAAATATCAAGTATATTTGTCCATCATGTCTTTGTATCTTGTTCTGTATATATCGCGAATGGAAAAAGACGAATGACATGTTACAGGATACACATGTATTGTATATACACGGTACAGTGGCCGAGAATTTTTGTAGATCGTCTAATTGTACGCGTTGGTGAGTAGGTAATACGAAAGAAATGGGCTTACCTTCCGTTACTTTCTCATCAGCTTTTGGTTTTGTTGGTCTTTTGTGTTTTGGTTTTTCGTGTATTTCTGGTGTAGTGTCTTCGTGGAGTTCTATTGTTGCTGTTAATGGTTCTTTACCTTCCTCTTCAACTGTCACCTCTTCGGTGACCTTTTCTTTACCTTCGCGTTTCCTGGTCACGCGTTTTTTGCGCACCGTTTTCTTTGTCCCTTCCTCGGTCACGATCTCGCTCGTTACGATCTCTTCTTTGATTTCTTCAACAGGCGCGGCTGGTACGATCGATTCAACCGCGACGGCTTCCGGTTTCTCTTCGACGATCTCTTCGACCGTCACCACTGGCTCAACGCCTTCTTCCTCAACGGTTGTCTCTTCGACAACCTTCGGTTTCTCATCACCACGTTTCGTCGTGATTTTCTTCTTTTTGATCTTTCGCTGTTTCTTCTCGGGTGTCTCTTCAGTGGTCACGGTCGTCACGACCTCGACTGTTTCGACAATGTCGTCGTCTTTGGGAACGAATTTCAGATAATCCTCAGGTTTCTTCTCTTCTTCTTCTTCTTCTTTAGGTTTCTTCCATGGTTTCAGTTTGATCTTCTCCGGCTCCTCTGTTGGAGCCTCTCTTTCCGGTATTCTTCTCTTAATTTCTTCTTCCTCTTCAGGTTCCTCTGGCTTTGGCACGCCAGGTACTATCGGAACAGCTTCAGTTTCCTGAGCTGGTGTCTTACGTTCTTTCTTCGGTTTCTTCGTTGGTACCTTCTTTGGTGCCTTCTTCTCAGGTTCAGGATATTCTGGTTTCTCTCTTTCTTCCAGCTCGACTTCTTCGGTTTCTATTTCGTAAGGTTCGAATGGTTTCAATTCAGGATATTCTTTCTCTTCTTTCTCCTTCTCAGGTTTATCCACTTCGTCTTTCTTCTTTGGAACTGGAGCCAGTTCTTCTGGTTCGCTTGGTACTTTTTCTGGTATCTTCTTCAATTTCACAGTCTCTGGCTGTTCTTCTTCAGCAGGTCGAGGTTTGCCTTTACCTATCACCAATTTCTTCGGCTTTTCTTCTTCAGGTTCTATCGGTTTAGGCTTACGTTCATACGGAGTGGTTTCCTCAACCTTTTCCAATGGAACTTTCTTCAGTTCTTCGAACTCTAGGTCTAATTTCTCCAATTCTGTTACTTCTTTTTCTGAAAGTTTCACCTTCTTGCGTTTCATCTTCTTCACCTTCAACGCTTCTTCCATGGTACGAGAAAGAATACCACTTTGTACATAAATAGGTTCGAGTTCAGTTATCAGTGGATACTTTATCGATGGTGGCCATTCGTGTTCTGTAATACGACTGCGTAACAGGAACTTGGGGAACTTGGTCTCATCTTTCTCGCCCTTCTTCTTTGGTTTCACAGGAGCTTTCTTCAGTTTGATTGTTGCGAACTGTGGAGTCGCTGGCTCTTCGATCTTTGGTTTAATAGGCTTTTGTTCTTTGATGCTGATCCTCATCAATTTAGGCTTCTCACCTTCCGTGACTTTCTCAACAGGTTTCTTCTTCTTCACTTTCTTTTCTGGTTTTTCTTCTATTATCGGTTCTTCAAGTTTCTCCAGCGGTAGTTCCTTTTTCAGCTCCTCGAATTCTTGATCCAATTTTTCCAATTTAGCAATCTCTTTCTTCAGACGTTTCACTATCTTCTTCTTTGGTTTTGGTAAGGCAGCAGCTTCTTCGACGTTGCGCGAAAGAATGCCATTTTGGATCTCGTTCGGTTCAAGTTCTTCGACTTTTGGGTGTTTGAGCGCTGGTGGATATGCGACAGGTGTGATTCGACTTCGAAGAAGAACACGAGGAAGCTTCTCTTTCTTCTCCACTGGACGTTTCACAGTTGGAGTCTTGCGTAATTTGACTTGAGCGAATTGAGGTTTGTCCAGAGACATTTCTTGTACTTCGAGTTTCGTGGATTCGACTTTGGAGATTTTCATTTTTTGGAGTTTGATAAGTTTCTTAGGTTTTTCTGGAACTGGAGCTTCTGGAGCCTCAGGTGCTTCCTCGGGTTTCTCTTCTTTCGGTACACCTTTCTTAGGAACTTTCTTCCTAACGACCTTTTTCACTTTGCCTTCTTTGGTGACTACTTCGGTGATTGTTAGTTCTTCAGGTGCTTCCTCTACCTCAGTTGGTTTGACATGTTCTGGCACAGGTAGAGCTTTCAGAGTTTCTTCGACAACTTCTTCGACAGGACCTTCGGTAACAGTCGTGACAGGAGCTTTACCTTGTTCTTCGACAGTAACTACTTCTGTCACTTGCTGTTCTTGGCCTTTGCGCTTGATGACCTTCTTTTTAGTCGTCTTTTTGGGTTTGCCTTCTTTGGTGACTTCTTGAGTGACTGTAACTTGTTCACGAACCTCTTCAACTTCACCCGGTTTGGCATGTTCTGGAGCAGGAAGAGCTTTTATCGTCTCTTCGACTACTTCTTCTGTTGGACCTTCTGTGACTGTTGTAACTGGAGCTTTCCCTTGTTCTTCAACTGTCACTACTTCAGACACCTTTTGTTCTTTTCCTTTGCGTCTGACAACCTTCTTTTTGATGACTCTCTTGGGTTTGCCTTCCTTAGTCACTTCTTCAGTGACAGTCACTTGTTCGCGAACCTCCTCGACTTCAGATGGTTTAATAAATTCTGGAGCAGGCAACGGTTTGATCACATCTTCAAGTATTTCTTCAACAGGTCCCTCAGTTACTGTTGTCACAGGAGCTTTACCTTGTTCTTCAACTGTGACAACTTCAGTCACTTGTTGCTCCTTTCCTTTACGTTTCACAACCTTCTTTTTCGTTGTTTTCTTTGGTTTTCCTTCTTCGGTTACCTCCTGAGTGACTGTGACTTGTTCACGAACTTCCTCCACTTCTGATGGTTTAGCATATTCAGGAGCTGGAAGAGCTTTGAGTGTCTCTTCAACTACTTCTTCTGTAGGACCTTCAGTGACAGTTGTGACTGGAGCTTTGCCTTGTTCTTCTACTGTTACTATCTCAGTCACCTTCTGTTCTTTACCTTTACGTTTGATAACCTTCTTCTTTGTCGTTTTCTTTGGTTTGCCTTCTCTAGTGATCTCTTCGGTGACAGTCACTTGCTCACGAACTTCTTCCACTTCCGATGGTTTCACACGTTCTGGAGCAGGTAGTGCTTTGATTAATTCCTCGACAACTTCTTCAACTGGACCTTCGGTGACAGTCGTGACAGGTCTCTTGCCCTGTTCTTCAACCGTAACCACTTCTGTAACTTTCTGTTCCTTGCCCTTTCGAGTGATAACCTTTTTCTTTGTCGTTTTCTTGGGCTTGCCTTCTTTAGTGACTTCTTGGGTAACTGTGACTTGTTCACGAACCTCTTCAACTTCACCTGGTTTAGCATGTTCTGGTGCAGGTAATGCTTTCACTGTTTCCTCAACAATTTCTTCCGTAGGACCTTCGGTAATTGTGGTAACTGGAGCTTTGCCCTGTTCCTCTACTGTCACTACTTCTGATACTTGCTGTTCTCTTCCTTTACGTTTGATGACTTTCTTCTTGGTGACTTTCTTAGGTTTGCCTTCTTTAGTTATCTCTTCAGTTACCGTTACTTGTTCACGAACTTCCTCTACCTCAGATGGTGTAACATATTCAGGAACAGGAAGTGGTTTCAATGCTTCTTCAACAACTTCTTCCACAGGACCTTCAGTCACTGTTGTCACAGGTCTCTTACCCTGTTCTTCAACTGTAACTATTTCAGTCACCTGTTGTTCCTTTCCTTTGCGTTTAATCACCTTCTTCTTTGTAGTTTTCTTTGGTTTTCCTTCCTTCGTAACTTCTTGAGTAACAGTGACTTGTTCACGAACCTCTTCTACTTCACCTGGTTTCGCGTATTCTGGAGCTGGTAGTGCTTTCACTGTTTCTTCGAGTATTTCTTCCATAGGACCTTCTGTGATTGTGGTAACTGGAGCTTTGCCTTGTTCTTCAACAGTAACTTCTTCCAACACTTGTTGTTCCCTTCCTTTGCGTTTCACAACTTTCTTCTTGGTTACCTTCTTAGGCTTTCCTTCCTTAGTTACCTCTTCAGTGACAGTAACCTGTTCACGTACTTCTTCCACTTCAGATGGTTTGATTTTCTCTGGAGCAGGCAATGGTTTGATTATTTCCTCAATCAGTTCTTCAGTAGGTCCTTCAGTTACGGTTGTAACAGGAGCTTTGCCTTTTTCCTCAACAGTAACAACTTCAGTGACTTGTTGCTCTTTTCCTTTACGTTTAATGATTTTCTTCTTGATAGTTTTCTTAGGTTTACCTTCTCTCGTTATTTCTTCCGTAATAGTTACCTGTTCTCGTACTTCCTCCACTTCACCTGGTTTGGCATACTCTGGCGCTGGAAGAGGTTTCAGTACTTCTTCGACTACTTCTTCAACAGGTCCCTCAGTCACGGTTGTTACAGGAGCTTTGCCTTTCTCCTCAACGGTAACAACCTCAGTCACTTGTTGTTCTTTTCCTTTACGTTGAATGATCTTCTTCTTAGTAGTCTTCTTTGGTTTACCTTCTTTCGTTATTTCTTCGGTAACAGTGACTTGTTCACGGACTTCTTCCACTTCTGATGGTTTGACATACTCTGGCATAGGAAGTGGTTTCACTACTTCATCAACTACTTCCTCAACAGGACCTTCTGTCACAGTTGTCACAGGTCTCTTACCCTGTTCTTCAACTGTAACTATTTCAGTTACCTGTTGCTCTTTGCCCTTGCGTTTAATTACCTTCTTCTTTGTAGTTTTCTTTGGTTTGCCTTCTTTGGTAACCTCCTGAGTAACAGTGACTTGTTCCCGAACTTCTTCCACTTCCCCAGGTTTGGCATATTCTAGCGCAGGAATGGGTTTCACAGTTTCGTCAACTACTTCTTCTATTGGGCCTTCAGTCACAGTCGTCACAGGTCTCTTACCTTGTTCTTCAACTGTGACTACTTCAGTCACTTGTTGTTCCTTACCCTTGCGTTTGATTACCTTCTTCTTGGTTGTCTTTTTCGGTTTTCCTTCTTTGGTAACCTCCTGAGTAACAGTGACTTGTTCCCGAACTTCTTCCACTTCCCCAGGTTTGGCATATTCTAGCGCAGGAATGGGTTTCACAGTTTCGTCAACTACTTCTTCTATTGGGCCTTCAGTCACAGTCGTCACAGGTCTCTTACCTTGTTCTTCAACTGTGACTACTTCAGTCACTTGTTGTTCCTTGCCCTTGCGTTTGATTACTTTCTTCTTGGTTGTCTTCTTCGGTTTACCTTCTTTGGTAATCTCTTCGGTAACTGTTACTTGTTCTCGCACCTCCTCAACTTCCGTTGGTTTAACATGTTCCGGTGCTGGCAAAGGTTTTATTACTTCTTCAACAACCTCCTCTACAGGCCCTTCCTCTACCGTTGTCACTGGAGCCTTTCCTTGTTCTTCAACGGTAACCTCTTCTGTTACCTGTTGCTCTTTTCCTTTACGTTTAATCACCTTCTTCTTCGTTACCTTCTTAGGTTTACCTTCCTTGGTAATTTCTTCCGTAACTGTCACTTGCTCTCTTACCTCTTCCACATCTGTTGGTTTAACTCCTTCTGGAGCAGGCAATGCCTTGATAATCTCTTCGACCACTTCTTCCACTGGCCCTTCTGTCACAGTCGTGACTGGAGCTTTACCCTGTTCTTCCACAGTTACTATCTGAGTTACCTTCTGTTCCTTGCCTTTGCGCTAGGCAGTGGTTTCATCACATCCTCGACAACCTCTTCCACGGGTCCTTCTGTTACAGTTGTAACAGGTACTTTACCTTGCTCTTCAACTGTAAGGATCTCCGTAACTTGCTGTTCCTTTCCTTTACGCTTGATAATTTTTTTCTTAGTTGTTTTCTTTGGTTTGCCTTCCCTGGTGATTTCTTGTGTTACTGTAACTTGTTCACGGACTTCTTCAACTTCTGATGGTTTGACATATTCTGGTGCAGGAAGTGGTTTCACTACTTCATCGACTACTTCTTCAACAGGACCTTCTGTCACAGTTGTCACAGGTCTCTTACCCTGTTCTTCAACTGTAACTATTTCAGTTACCTGTTGCTCTTTGCCCTTGCGTTTGATTACCTTCTTCTTGGTTGTCTTTTTCGGTTTTCCTTCTTTGGTAACCTCCTGAGTAACAGTGACTTGTTCCCGAACTTCTTCCACTTCCCCAGGTTTGGCATATTCTAGCGCAGGAATGGGTTTCACAGTTTCGTCAACTACTTCTTCTATTGGGCCTTCAGTCACAGTCGTCACAGGTCTCTTACCCTGTTCTTCAACTGTGACTACTTCAGTCACTTGTTGTTCCTTGCCCTTGCGTTTGATTACTTTCTTCTTGGTTGTCTTCTTCGGTTTACCTTCTTTGGTAATCTCTTCGGTAACTGTTACTTGTTCTCGCACCTCCTCAACTTCCGTTGGTTTAACATGTTCCGGTGCTGGCAAAGGTTTTATTACTTCTTCAACAACCTCCTCTACAGGCCCTTCCTCTACCGTTGTCACTGGAGCCTTTCCTTGTTCTTCAACGGTAACCTCTTCTGTTACCTGTTGCTCTTTTCCTTTACGTTTGATCACCTTCTTCTTCGTTACCTTCTTAGGTTTACCTTCCTTGGTAATTTCTTCCGTAACTGTCACTTGCTCTCTTACCTCTTCCACATCTGTTGGTTTAACTCCTTCTGGAGCAGGCAATGCCTTGATAATCTCTTCGACCACTTCTTCCACTGGCCCTTCTGTCACAGTCGTGACTGGAGCTTTACCCTGTTCTTCCACAGTTACTATCTGAGTTACCTTCTGTTCCTTGCCTTTGCGCTTGATAATCTTCTTCTTGATTGTTTTCTTTGGTTTTCCTTCTTTGGTCACTTCCTCGGTAACTGTCACCTGTTCACGAACTTCTTCTACCTCAGTTGGTTTTACACGTTCTGGAGCTGGCAACGGTTTTATCTCCTCCTCTATAACTTCTTCAACTGGTCTCTCAGTAACTGTTGTTACCGGTGCTTTACCTTCTTCCTCAACTGTCACAACCTCTGTAACTTGTTGGTCTTTACCCTTACGCCTAATGATCTTCTTTTTCGTGGTTTTCTTAGGTTTGCCAAGTTTTGTAATTTCCTGGGTAACTGTTACTTGCTCACGTACTTCTTCTACCTCAGTTGGCTTAACACGTTTCGGAGCAGGCAATGCTTTGATCTCCTCTTCTACTATCTCCTCCACTGGTCCCTCAGTAACCGTAGTTACTGGCGCTTTTCCTTCTTCTTCAACTGTCACCACCTCTGTAACTTGTTGTTCTTTGCCCTTGCGTCTAATAACTTTCTTCTTTGTGGTCTTTTTAGGTTTACCAAGACGAGTGACTTCCTGAGTGACAGTAACCTGCTCACGAACCTCTTCCACTTCACCTGGTGTGGCATACTCCGGCGCAGGTAAGGATTTTATTGTCTCATCAACAACTTCTTCCACTGGAGCTTCTGTTACAGTTGTAACTGGAGCCTTTCCTTGCTCTTCGACGGTAACAACTTCTGTAACCTGTTGCTCCTTTCCTTTGCGTTTGATGGTCTTCTTTTTGGTAACTTTCTTAGGCTTACCTTCTTTGGTTATTTCTTCAGTAACTGTCACTTGCTCACGAACTTCTTCAACGTCTGTTGGTTGGATAAACTCTGGTTTTACGATTTCTTCAACTATCTCTTCTACTGGTCCTTCAGTCACAGTAGTTACAGGTGCCTTTCCTTCTTCTTCAACTGTAACTACTTCAGTCACCTTTTGCTCTTTGCCTTTACGTTTAATGACTTTCCTCTTGGTGACTTTCTTAGGTTTGCCTTCTCTAGTTACTTCTTGTGTTACTGTTACTTGTTCCCTTACTTCTTCTACCTCTGTTGGTTTGACATACAGTGGTGCAGGTAATGCCTTTATGGTTTCTTCAACGACTTCTTCAACTGGTCCTTCAGTTACCGTCGTTACTGGGGCTTTGCCCTGTTCTTCAACAGTAACGACTTCTGTAACCTTCTGCTGTTTGCCTTTGCGTGTAATAATCTTCTTTTTCGTCGTTTTCTTTGGCTTGCCCCATCTTGTGACTTCCTCTGTCACTGTCACCTGTTCATGAACTTCCTCTACTTCACCTGGTCTTGCATATTCAGGAGCAGGTAGAGATTTGATTATTTCTTCAACTACTTCTTCCTCTGGTCCTTCAGTTACAGTGGTCACAGGCGCCTTTCCTCGCTCTTCCACTGTCACCTCCTCTGTCACCTGTTGTTTCTTGCCTACTCGCTTAATGACCTTTTTCTTAGTAACTTTCTTAGGCTTGCCTTCTTTGGTCACCTCTTCAGTAACTGTCACTTGTTCACGTACTTCTTCTACTTCAGTTGGCTTAATTCGTTCTGGAGCAGGCAATGGTTTTATTATTTCCTCAACAACTTCTTCTGTTGGTCCTTCAGTAACAGTTGTCACTGGAGCTTTGCCTTGTTCTTCAACAGTAACTTCTTCCGTTACCTGTTGCTTTTTACCTACTCGTTTAATGACCTTCTTCTTAACAGTCTTCTTTGGTTTACCTTCCTTAGTAACTTCTTCTGTGACTGTCACCTGTTCGCGAACTTCCTCTACTTCACCTGGTTTCGCATATTCTGGAGCAGGTAGTAACTTTATAATATCTTCAACTACTTCTTCCACGGGTGCTTCTGTCACAGTTGTCACTGGTGCTTTGCCTTGTTCTTGAACAGTAACTTCTTCTGTTACCTGTTGCTTTTTACCTACTCGTTTAATGACTTTTTTCTTGGTAACCTTCTTTGGCTTTCCTTCCCTGGTTACTTCCTCTGTGACAGTCACCTGTTCATGTACTTCTTCTACTTCAGTTGGTTTGATTCGTTCAGGAGCAGGCAATGGTTTTATTATCTCTTCGACAATTTCTTCTGTTGGTCCTTCAGTTACGGTTGTAACAGGAGCCTTGCCTTTCTCCTCCACAGTAACTTCTTCTGTTACCTGTTGCTTTTTACCTACTCGTTTAATGATCTTCTTCTTAACAGTCTTCTTTGGCTTTCCTTCTCTGGTTACTTCCTCTGTGACTGTCACCTGTTCTCGTACTTCTTCTACCTCGGTTGGTGTCACACGTTCTGGTGCAGGTAGTGACTTTATAATCTCTTCAACTACTTCTTCCTCTGGTCCTTCAGTCACAGTGGTGACAGGCGCCTTTCCTCGTTCTTCCACTGTCACTTCTTCTGTCACCTGTTGTTTCTTACCTACCCGTTTAATTACTTTCTTCTTGGTAACCTTCTTCGGCTTGCCTTCTTTGGTCACTTCTTCTGTGACTGTAACCTGTTCCCGAACTTCTTCCACTTCAGTTGGTTTAATTCTTTCTGGAGCAGGCAATGCTTTTATAATCTCTTCAATAACTTCTTCTGTTGGTCCTTCAGTGACAGTCGTCACTGGAGCTTTGCCTTGTTCCTCAACAGTAACTTCTTCTGTTACTTGTTGCTTTTTACCTACTCGTTTAATGACCTTCTTCTTAACAGTCTTCTTTGGTTTACCTTCCTTAGTAACTTCCTCTGTGACTGTCACCTGTTCTCGTACTTCTTCTACCTCGGTAGGTGTTACACGTTCTGGTGCAGGTAGTGACTTTATAATCTCTTCAACTACTTCTTCCTCTGGTCCTTCAGTCACAGTGGTCACAGGCGCCTTTCCTCGCTCTTCCACTGTCACCTCTTCTGTCACCTGTTGTTTCTTACCTACACGCTTAATCACTTTCTTCTTAGTAACCTTCTTAGGCTTGCCTTCTTTGGTCACCTCTTCTGTGACAGTAACCTGTTCCCGAACTTCTTCCACTTCAGTTGGTTTAATTTGTTCCGGAGCAGGCAGTGGTTTTATAGTCTCTTCAACAACCTCTTCTACTGGACCCTCAGTTACAGTAGTAACCGGTGCTTTTCCTTGTTCTTCAACTGTGACAACTTCAGTAACCTTTTGTTCTTTACCTTTGCGAGTGATGATCTTCTTCTTCGTCGTTTTCTTCGGTTTTCCTAACCTAGTTACTTCTTGCGTAACCGTAACTTGTTCACGAACTTCTTCCACTTCCGAAGGTTTAGCATATTCTGGCGCAGGTAGTCGTTTTACTATTTCTTCAACAACTTCTTCCACTGGTCCTTCAGTGATACTAGTCACTGGTGCCTTTCCTTGCTCTTCGACTGTTACTTCTTCTGTAACCTGCTGCTCCTTACCTCTTCTTCTAATCACTTTCTTCTTTATTGTCTTTTTCGGTTTACCTTCTCTCGTCACTTCCTCTGTTACTGTAACCTGTTCCTCTACTTGTTCCTTAACAGTAGGTTTCACATACTCCAACGGAGCCAATGGTTTCGTTTCTTCCTCTGGTACCTCTTCTTCAACAGGTTTCTTAATTCTTCTCTTTCTCGTTTCTATTTTCTCTGTTGGTTTTCTTTCCACCGTTTCTTCTTCTTTTATTACTTCTTCGAACTCGTCGATTCTCGTTGGTATTATCTCTTCAACGTCGACAGTTGTCTGCACTTCCTCGATTGTCATAAACTGTTTCTTCGGTATCGACGGTATTTTCGGTTTAATATCGTCCAATTCTTCCTCAATGACGACGACATTGTCTTCTTCAGCCTTTGTTTTAGGTTTCTTCTTACGTATGATCGTTTTCTTCGTTTTAACCGCCGCGGTTTCGTCGTCTGTACTTCCGCGCCTGAATTTCGTTGTGTACTCTTCTGTTATCTCTGTATCTGATTCGACCGACTGTTGCTGTGGCGTATCGTGTTTAATTGTGTGTTGTGTGATTGTGATGTGATGTTGTTGCGCTGGTACTTCTGTAGTTTCTGAAATGTATACAAGAACAAGTGTGATATGATTACCGTGTTGTGATAGAATCTGTTTTCGCACTATTTTTTTCGCAATTTTTTTTTTTTTTTTTTTTTTTTTTTTTTTTTTTTTTTTGGTTTGACTTCTCACTTTAATCGCGACCTCATTGGGTTTCGGGGTATTATGTTAATTGTTTTTCTGGCGTTGCCTCCTATAAAAACTCCTTCAACATTATGTATGTAAATGATAATCTTTGTACCCTGTCTGATGAATGATCTGTTGTGTGTCCTGTTGTGTATGTTATAACTTGTGGTGTTTCTGTGGCGCCTCTCGACATTGTGTCTGACTCTGTGTGATGTCTAGATACCTACCTTTCACATTTTCACCATTCCTACACCATTATCCTACATCATACGACCCTATCAAACCTGCCTGGACGCGATCGAACGTTTCACGCGTGGATCGTTCCTCCGTGCTTCACCTACGATCTCTCTTAAGAAGAAACAAGTTAACCACTCTATCGTCAATGCGTCCTCTGGTCCATTCCTAATCGTCCACGTGCCCGTCCGTCCCGTCGATGCCAATCTCATACCTTGATAACAATAATACTCACCCACAACTTCTTCCAGGTGTTCTGCTTCGATAGTAACGCTTGCTAACTTCGCGAAAGGTATTACGGACTCGGGCAGTTCTGACTCAAGCTCACCGGTACTCAAGTGTTCCGTTACAATCACGCCTTGTTGGATCTCTTCGATTCCTCTGGCTGTTTTGCTCTCTGGTTTCGTTATTTTAAATTCAGCGGCCACATCCTCGGGTTGAACTTCCGTTTTCAAGGCTACCTCGTGTTTAATCACGTCACGTTGAGCTGACACTTCTTTAGCCACACCTGTGATCACTTCTTTCGATTCTTGTTCCGTAGCCGTCACCTGAGTGACTTCGACGCCCTCAGACACGCGGAAGCTAACTTCAGCAGTGGCTGATTTAGTTGTTTTCTCTACAACAAACGTTCCTTCTCTTTCCTGCGTCACCGGTTGCAACTGTTCGATGCTCTCGAATGGAATCTGTTCTGGGATTATCTGTTTCGTCTCTGGTTTCGCTTCTTCTGGCAAATCGCCAGTGGCAGCTGATGGTATCACCTGAGATTTCTGAGCAACTTGAATGCCCAAGAGGCTGGGTTTAGCTGTTTGTGCAGTTGGTTCGTCTGGAGTTGGTAATCCTTTCTCTACCTCGCCGAACGCGACTTCTGATATCGATAACGAAAGCAGTTCCTCCAACTGAGGCTTGCCTTTCTGTTCTTCCGGTGCTTTTGGTTTCGGAAGCTCCTCTGCATTAGTCATGGTTAACACTTCTGACGTTTCTGCCACTTCGATGCTGGACAACTGTGGAAGTGCTTTGCGCTGTTTGGGAGCTTCTGGAGTAGGCAGTTCTTTCTCTGCCTCTGTGGACACCACTTCTGAAACTGTGATGAAGCTCAATTCTTCCACATCTGGTCTACCTTTCTGTCCCTCTGGTTGCTCGAGTTTCTGCAGTTCTTCGACGTTGGTGACTGTCAAGACCTCCGTCTTTTCAGCCACCTCTCTACCTGTCATCTGTGGCTGAGCGATCTTCTCGCTTGGTTTCTCAGGCGATGGTAACGTGTCCTCGAATTCGTTAGAAACTACTTGCGAAACTGTCAACGACGTCAACTCGTCCAATCTTGGCTTTCCTTTCTGTTCTTCAGGTAGCACAGGTTTCTCAAGTTCTTCCACGTTTGTCACAGTGAGAACTTGACTGGTTTCAGCGACTTCTCTGCCTGACAGCGCAGGTTTAGCAGTCGCTGTACTTGGAGCTACAGGACTCTCCAGAGTTTCCTCGGTTTCATGTGACACAGTCTGTGAAACTGTGAGTGAAGTTAACTCCTCCACGTTCGGTTTTCCTTTCTGTTCCTCTGGTGCACGAGCAGCAGTCAACTCCTCTGCGCTGATCATAGTTAGTACTTGCATAGTTTCTGCCACGTCGCGGCCAGTCAGGCTGGGTTGAGCCAATTTCTCGGCTGGTACCTCTGGACTAGGTAACACGTCCTCCATTTCGGTAGAAATAGTCTGAGACACAGACACAGAGACAAATTCTTCCAAACCAGGAACACCTTTCTGTTCTCCAGGCTTCTTCTCTTCAGCCAACGTATCTACGTTCGCCATAGTCAACACCTCCATAGTTTGAGCCACGTCTCTGCCTATCAGATTAGGCTGAGCCTCTCGTTCGACTGGTACTTCCGGTGTAGGTAGTTCTCCTTCCGCTTCCTGCGAAACTACTTGTGAAACAGTCAACGGTGCCAATTCTTCCACTTGTGGCTTTCCTTTCTGACCTTCTGGCGCCTTAGGTGCTACAAGTTCTTCAGCACTGGCTACAGTCAGCACCTGAATGGTCTCAGCAACGTCTCTGCCAATCAGACTAGGCTGAGCTGTCTTTTCTTTGGGTACTTCAGCAGTAGGCATTGCCTCTTCTGCTTCGCTGGATATTACATGGGAGACTGTGAGTGGAGTGAGTTCGTCTAATTTCGGTTTTCCTTTCTGTTCCTCTGGTAGTTTCGTCGTGAGGTCTTCTGCTTCTGCTATCGTGGTCACTTGAGACGTTTCCGCAGCTTCTCTGCCTATAATGTTGAAGTCAGCCTTCTGATCTTTGGGCATGAACTTCTGGGTGAACAGTTCTTCGGTTTCGTTGGAAATTACTTCAGAAACCGCCACAGAGGCTAATTCCTCTATTTCTACTTTGCCCTGTTGTTCCTTCAATTCAGTTATTTTCTCGAAAGCTTCTGTAGTAGACGCAGGAATCACCTGCATCACTTCAGGTACTTCTCTGCCGGTTAAGCTAGGCTGAGCTTGTTGTTCCTTGGGAGCAACAGCTGCTGGTAGAGCTTCTTCAACTTCGCTGGATACCACTTCTGTAACTGTGACAGTGCTAAGTCCCTCCATTTGAGGCTTGCCCTTCTGTTGTTCAGGCTTGAACAACCCTTCGAACGTGTCCTCACGTTCACCAACAGTGGTCTCCATTTTCACTGCTGTTTCTATCACAGTTTGAGTCATCGTCGCCTGAGAAGACACACGTTTCTCCTCGTGGATCTCCTGAGTACTCTGAACGCTCTCCACCATGGATCCAACCACTGTTTCGTGTAGACTGATGTCCTGAGTCGCTCTGACTTCTTCTCGTTTAGGCGCAACGTCGAAGACGTCCTCCTTGTCTTCTGTGACAGTTTCCGAGACTTGAAGAGGCGTCACTTTCTGGATGTCGATGTCTGCTGTCTGAGTTTGCGGCTTGAACACACCTTCGAAAGTGCGTTCGCTCTCTTCGACGATGTTCTCGTTCACGATGATGCTCTCGAACGTGTCCTGTCCAGGAACAGCTACCTGAGGCTTCATCACCTCTTGGATCTTCTCTGGTATGTCTACTTGAGACTCGATCATGGTTGTCTCGAGAATGTTGCGTTCTGTGATGATGGTACTGCTAGCTGTCTGCGAGACGTCTAATTTCTGCTCCTTCAATAAAGACTCCACTTCCGCCGATGTGACTTCAGTGACGGTTATTCCATGACCCTCTTCGAACGTTGGTACTGCAGTAGACGATACTGTTTTCGGGTATTTATCGAAGATTCCTTCACGTTCCGCGCTTGGAACTTCTTCGACGATAATTGGCTCCAGAGCATCTTGCTTAGGATGTGCTTTAACCTCGTGTTTCTCGAGCGGCTGAACAGATCCTGTGCTCTGTTCGATGAACACCTGAGCCTTCTGTGCCACGTCCATTCCAACCTTCGTCAGGGTTACTTCCGCTGTGCTTTCTTCGTGTTTCTGTATGGTCATGGTGTCCTCCTTGTCCTGAGTGATCACGTGAGAAACAGTGACGCTCTTTCCTTCGACGAAGCTGACCTTAGCACTACGTTCGTCCAGCTTCATCTTCTCGTCGAATACGTCACTGTGCTCCTGTGGAACCGTTTCGCTGATGTCAACGCTCTCCAAGGTTGTCTGTGTCGGATGTGCCTCGAATGTGGTAGGTTTCGGTGCTTGGGGCAGTTCTCCAAGTCCTTCTCTGAGGTTCACCTCCATCTGTTCGGCGACTTCTTTGCCTTCCATGGCTGGTTTAGCCACTTCTTCGCGAGGTTTCTTCATGGCCGACAGTTCAGACTCGACGTCTTGAGTTGTGGTTGCCTCGGTGATAGCGATGAACCTGTTCTCGTCTATTGTTACACGAGCACTGGTCTTCTGCAACAGGGTTTCTTCGATTTTCTCTCCTTCTTTCTCAGCCAAGACTTGCTCTATCATTTCGATCGTTTCGAACGGTTTCTGGCCCACTTGTGCTGTTGCTGTGATAGGTTTCACGATGTCTACCTCTCCAGTGCTTAACTGTGGAATTATTTCAGACTTCTCTGCTACTTCGTGTCCAGAGACAATAGCCGGCACTGCTGATCGTGTCTTCTCTTCTTGAACAGTCTTCAGTATCTCTTCTTTGTCAGCTGCACTCACTTCTATCACAGTGGTGACACGTTTACCTTCTTCAATGGAC
>NW_017100202.1:1008910-1047168 GCF_001263275.1 Habropoda laboriosa | reverse complement strand
TTCCTTCGAAGATGTTCTCTTGATCTTGAACGATATCCTGAGTGACCACGACGCTTTGGTACACTTCTTGACTGGGTAACGCTGTCTTAGTGTCCGGCTTTTCGATCTTCACTTCGGCTACCGAATCCTCGATAGAAACTGTCGTTGTTTCAGCTATTCCGTGAGTAGTGTCCAATCCAACCAAAGCTGCGTGCTTCGATGGCTGTTCTTCCGAGACGTACAGAGATTCTTTGTCCGCGGGTGTTACTTGAGACACAGTCACGATCTTCCTGCCTTCTTCAAGGTCTACGACAGCTGTCTTGTTCTCCGGCAACTGTCCCGGCACGAATTTATCCTCACTCTCTTGCACGACTGTCTGAGACTCTATCAAAGGTGTAAATGGAATATGCTCCGGCATTGCAGTAGCTTCAGATGGTTTCTCCTGAACCAATTCTCCGGTGCTGAAGTCGACGACTTGCATAGAAGTTTCAGCGACAACGTGGCCGGAAACTAACGTCTTTCCAGCTGTTTTCATCTCTGGAAGCTCTTTAGCTTTATATTCCTCCTCTTTATCCTCCAAAACCACAGCTGACACTTGTATACTCTGTTCCTCCACTAAAGTCAAGTCAGCGAGAGCTTCCAAAGGCGCTTTGTCCTTGGTCAACAATCCTTCAGCTTCAGTTGGTTGAGTTTCCGAGCTGATCAAAGCTTCCAGAGGTATACTAGATGGTACAGCTGAAGCAGAGACAGGTGTCACTTCCTCCAACTTACCAGCACTGGAGTCCACAGTTACCTCAGTCTTCTCAGCAATCACGTGTCCAGCGAACTGAACGCTGGCCTGTTTCTCAGATGGTTTCTCAGGAATCTGAAGAATATCCTCTTTGTCAGCTGGTATCTCAGTCGTAGTAGTAGCGCTGATAATTTCATTGATGGACACTTCAGCCTTGTTAGCGATCACAGGCTTATCCTTGAACTCCTTCTCGGTCTCAGAAACGATGGTCTCAGTCTGTACAATGCTCTCAAACGGCAACCGTTCTTCCTTAGCAGCGAACGACGCTGGAGCAGGTATAGTCAAGTCTCCAGATAGAGCAGCTGGTGTAACTTCCATCATCTGTGCAACTTTGTGAGCGTCGAAGCTGGGTGTAGCCTGTTCACCTTGGATCTCCAATTTCTTGAAGTATTCCTTCTCTTTGTCAGAAGCAATCGTCTCGATTACAGTCACTCCAATCTCCTCTTGGAACGACACGTCGACCATCTTCTTCTCCGGCTGCACGAAGTCCTCCATCGGTTTCTCCAGGTCGCCAGGAGCTGTTTCCGACGTGATTATGCTGCGGAACGCGATGTGATCAGCGGTAGCTGTAGCAGTAACTGTCTCTTCGTGTTTGAACTCGCCTAAGTTGTCTGTCGTGGTTGTCTCGCTGGTCTGAGCCACGATGTGAGTTGGAATGTCGAAGCTGGCTAATCTAGTCTCCGGTTTCTCAGCCTCTGGCAAAGTGCTCTCCTTGTCTTCAGCTGTGACCGCTGAAACGATCAAACCTTCCCCAGTTACGAACTCCAGGGTAGCTTTCTTGTCGTCAGGTTTGATCTCGCTGAACGGTGCCTCTGTTTCTCTGGTCTGCACCTCTTCAGCAATCGCAGCTTCGATGGGTAATATCGTGGTCTTGGGTTTCATCTCCTGGACAGTTTCGTCTGGCATGTCGCTTAGGCCAGTGTCGCTGAGAATTTCGAATTTAGACGCTACTCCCTGAGTGATGATGTCTACGGTAGCTTCTACACCCTTTGGCTTCTCCTCTCGAGTAAAGATTCCCTCTTTGTCTTCGGGATAGGTCATACCAACGATTATTCCTTCTCCTTCTTCGAAGGTGACTTCGATATTCTTGGTATCTGGTTTCACGTCTTCCTGCAAGGGCGATTCTTTCTCTGACACCGATATCTCTGTCTGTTCTACGACTTCTAGTCCACTTTGTTGCTGACTAGCGTGCTCCTCCTTGGCCTTTTCTTCCTTCAGGATGTTGATGTTGCTAGCAAGAACGGTTTCCTGCATCTCAGCTACCTCGTGTCCTCCGGTAATTCCTAAAGTAACTTTTCTCTCCTTTGGTATCTCTTCTACCTCCAATTTTTCCCCCTGCGAGACACTCATGACCTCAGTGACAGTGAGTTTCTCCGTTTTCGATTGAATTTGCACCTCTGCGCTCTGAGTAATCGGTAAAATTTCCGCTTCCCTGGTCTTCTCCGTCTCAGCAATGTTCGTCTCCGTGATAATCAATTCCTCCAGAGCGTCTCTTTGAGGAATAGCCTTTCCAGACATAGGTTTGTCGATGCTCATATCAGCGGTGCTCTGCTCCACTAAAGTCTCCGATTTTAACGCAACCGTGTGACCAGACACCAATGTCTGAGCAGTGTAGTCTTGTGGTTTCGCGTCAGGACTGTATACATTCTCGCGATCATGTGGAATCACTTCCAACACTGTTGGACCAGGTCTAGCTTCAGTCATCTCGACGATTGCAGTCTTTTCATCTGGTTTAACGTCAGTCTTGTACAAATCTTCCTTCTCTGCCACTTCCTGCATGGCCACAGTCACGCTTTCCAGAGGAACGTGCGACGGCTGAGCCACACCGGAAGCTGGCTTCTCCTCCGGAACGTATTCTCCGGTTGGCGAATGAGTTCTCACCTCTTCGAACACCGGAGCTACTTGCGTGGTGAACTCAGTGCTGGCGTAAGCTCCTTTCACCTCGGAAACCTCGGTATACTCAGCTTCTTTCTCGCTAGCAACCACCATAGTGGTGTGCACGCTCTCGATCTCGTTCATAGTGATTTCAGCTGTTCTAGATTCCGGAGCTTTGTCTTTCTCTACTGGAGCTACGTCCTCAGCTACCACAGTCTCGCCCACGATCGTTTCTTGCAGGCTGATGTGCTCCAGTTTAGCCACACCAGACGTCGGAACCTCTTTCTTCATCTCTCCCAGATTATCTTCAGGCTGAGTCATCTCAACCTCCAACGAGACTACAGGATGAGTAGGCACAGTCTTTCCACGATGGGATTCCGGCATTTCGAAGACCTTCAAGTCTGCCTCTTTCTCTATAGACGTTGTCTGGAACACTTCGACACTTCTGATAGCGTCGTAGCTAGTTTCCACCACGCGTTCCTCGGGTTTAACGATTTCCTCCATTTTACCTTCGCGATCGTGCGTCAAGGTCTCCTGTACCATCTTAGCCTCTGTCAGCTGCACAGTCACGGTTCCACTTTCCTGCACGTACTTCAATTCCTCCTTGAAGTCCGATGGATAGTCCGCTGTGTGGATTTCTGATACCGTCACGTGTTCTTCAGGTCTGATCGAAGTCTCGGCTAATACTTTCGTCGGCTTCTGATCCGGTTGATAGATACCCTCGGATTCTTGGACAATCGTGCTCGCGATGGAACCAATTTCCAAGGATGATATAGACGTCTCTGCGGTCTTAGTAGCTGGTCTATCACCTGGCTGGTACTCTTTCTCCTTTTCAGAGGGAACAGTTTCAACCGTGACTGCTGACGCGATCTCAACGACGTTCAAATCAGCCACAGCCTTCTTCGTTTCTTCTATAGTCAGGTCAGACTCCGTGTCTTGAGTTTGAACGGTAGACACAGAAACTCCTTCGAGAAGAGTGACGTTAGGTGTTGCCTCGAAGGTGTCGGTTTTCCTCTCAGAGATGAATACCCCTTCGCTTTCCTGGATCACATTCTGTTGCACAATAGCTGTCTCGTTTCCGTACGATATTCCAACCTGTGCTATCTGACTTGGTGGTAGCCTTCCTGGAGTATACTCACCCTCCTTCTCAGGAGCATGCATCTCTTCGGTGACTCGTTGTCTCTGCGAAATAATAGTCTCTGTCGCAATTTCTGTAGGAACGATCAATTCCGGATAATATTTCCCTGGTTTGTCTTCAGCTCGAACTTCTTCAACTACGAGTGGCTCGACAGCTGTGATGTTTACTCTCGGTTTCGTAGGTACAGTCTTCATAGGTTCCAACTTATCTTCAGCCAAACCTTCGTGTACTTCGTACACAGACAATCCTACCTGCGGCAGGAAGCTGTCTTCAGCTTTAGCTGTTAACGGTGTCACGAAGTCCTCCGTTGGCACCTCCTTTTGACTGACCATTGTTTCGTAAACAGTGGCAGCCTCTTGAACAGTCACACTGACGTCTGCAGTTCTGCTGAGTTCTTGTTTGGTGATAGTCAAGCTAGTTAGAGCAGCATCGTTGGTCAGAGTCTCGCTAACTAGCAAACCTTCAGATGGAACAATTCCTGGCGTCGCTTCATAAGACGTAGGTTTGAACGTGTCTGAAAATTCTCCAGTAGAAGCCTGTACAGTTGTCTCTGTGATTGAATAAGGCTCCACCGGTGAGATAGACAATGATGCTTTACGCTCTACAGGTTTGATCTGGCTAATATCGTCGATCTCTTTCTCTTGAACAGGTACCAGGTGTTCTGTCAATGGAGTAATAACATCCATCGTTAGTTTAGCCTTTTCTAATTCAGGTTTTCCAGGTGCCTGTTCAATGGTACGATCTAACGGTACCACTTGATGACGTTGGCTGGGAACATTTAATACGATAGAGGGCATAGATTTGTCCTCTTTGATCTCGAATTCTTCGATTTCTTCCATTTCAACCTCATCTCTGCCGATCTGTGGCCGTTTAGGCTTCAACTCTTTTCGAACTTTCTCTATGATTTCTTCTTCTTCTTCTTCTTCCTCCTCCTGTTTCTCTATATCCTCGCGTTTCTTTTGCTTTTGAGTCAGTCTGCCCTTTCTGTCCGTTTCGACAATAACCGTTTCGATTTCCTCCACGATCTCTTCCTCGTCCTTTCGCTTCTTCTTCTCCTTTTCCGTTTCCTCGATCTCCTCGATCTCTACAACCTGAACCCCCTCGTCCCTATCTTCCTTTCTCTCTTCGATCTGTTCCTTTGGTATTGTATCTTTGCGTTTGCGCAGTGTTGTGTGTGCCTGCCGTGTGTCCTCGTATTCTGTGGAAAGTATGTGAGAATATTCGTGTCAATCACAAAAACGCGATGATTCTCGGTCTCTCTCACGTAACCTTTCGCTCGCTCTCACTTGCCGTTAGACGAACAAAAACTACATTCTCTTATTTTGCTTTGTTTTATTTGAAAAAGTTTTTTTTTTATTTACTTATTGTTTGTTTGTTTGTTTGTTTCATTGCGCAGACTTCATGCGACGAGCCATTGAGCGGATGCTGGCTTGCTCAGACAACAGAACCAACGTGCTTCAAAATACGATACAGTAGTGAGAAAAGAAAACCTACATTACGTACAGTGCACGGCGGACGAGCTTGTGTGAAGGTGGAAGAAAAAAGAAACTTAGAAAAGAAAAAAAAGTGGTGTGGAAAAAAAATGAGGAGATAGAAGAATTGGAGCACAGTAGCGGATAAAAAAGTGTGAACAGCGTGTTTCATTTCATTCTACGCGGCTTCCAAAGGTATCGTACACTTCTGCTGTGCTTTCAGTGCTGATATGAAGCATTAACCCTTTCAGGACGAAGAGATTTAAGTTCACGTTCAGAGAGGAATTTTTATATTTTAATTACACCGACGAGGGAACACCTCCAAGTGATGATCACCGATTTTGATGAAACTTTGGTATATAATAGTTCTCAAGAAGATATTCGACGCGTATTTTTTTATATCAAAAATGATCCACAGTGAAAATCACCCACAATGAAAGGGGAGAAAAAGGGGTAAATCCACGAAATTCGTAATTTTTTAACAACAAATTTGCAAAATAAAAGATAAAAGCAAATATGCCTATTACTCCCAACTTCGGGGGGCGACTTTCCTATCTTCAGTACGGACAATTGCCAATAAAAAAGAATACGTGTCAAATATTTTTTTCGAGTACTTGAGTACCGCATATGAAAATTTCATAGATATCGGTAATTATCACTTCGATAGCAATGTCGTGCCAGTTTCATTTTGTCTTCAATTTTCGTCCTGTTAGGGTTGAAATGTTACACTGTCTGAGAAGTAAAAAGTATGTTTCTCGTATATTGATGAAAATGAATCGTTTTACGACAGTGTTCTCTGTATAGTAGAAATTAAATACTGTTCTCATTGTTCGAATTACGATGTCTCTGGAATGTATTTTCTTGCGGTATACTAGAGTAGTGTTTTGCGGTAATTTGCTGAATCGCAGGCACCGGGGCATGCGTTGTTTAATAACAAGTGGTGCGTGTTGGTGAATATCGTGTGGTGGCAGTAGAAAATGATAGTACAGGCCGGCCAGAAGTCAAACCAACATGAACACAAAAAAAAAAAGGAGAAAAATAAAAGAGACGGAGACGCTTGTCTGTTACACATCGTGCTTACTACTACGTGAAACAAAAGAAAACCAAAAAAAAAAGAAGAAGAATAATAATAAAATAAGACAAATGAATAGGACAGAAGAAGAGGAGAAAAGAGATCTAGATCGCTAATCGTCTTGTATGTATAGGACAACATTGTTATACAGAGATTCATGTGAGTGTGTAACTTGAATGTGTAACAGTAACAAGAGATACGTGAAAAACAGCAAATTGCATTCTGTACTACTGTTGCATACGTACTACGAGAAAATGTCATTGTACAAACGGATAATGTAATACGTTAAATGTCCAGAAACCATGAAATATCCACGTCAATTCTCACACACGTTGGAATTTATAAGAAAAATATTTTTCAATATTCAGAAAAAAATTTCAATAATTCTACAAGAAATGAAACTTGGTTATTTCATAGTTTCTTCTTTTTTTTTTTTATTTTAAATACATGACACGAAGAAAACAAATTCGAAATGAACCGTTAAAAACAAGCAAATGACGAAACACGTTAACAACGTACTACCAAGTGCATGAAATACACGAATCGAAGCGGAAATCAAATCTTACTTACATCGAAATTGCGATTAGCAGCGCGAAGCTCTAAACGAGAAGCGTACGGTGCTGGATGGTTCTTTTTTTTTTTTTTTTGGTGACGGAACGGAGTAGTATGACTTAATTAGGCGATTAAATAATGGAGAGAAAGAGAAAAAAAAAATGAAATAAAGGAGCTACTGTATATACTATATACGTGAAAGGGGATTACGGCGCGTGGAAAGCATAGCGGCTTAAGCAGAACAATTTTACTGCTATTATTCGATCAAGTAAAGCTTCATGCATCTGAAAGAATAATAAAATACAATCATTACGTAGAGACCGTATCGTATGATCGATGACGCACATACTTTGTGTTTTTTAAAATTTTTTAAAATTTTTGCAACGACTGTCTCTATCATATAGTGTGTATATATGGTATGGTGCCGATTAGTCAGCGAAAGTGAGCTTTTTTTAAAACACGAGATGATTCTTCGTTAAACGATTAAGATGATCTTCAAGCTTTACAGTGGAATGATGTATGAAGAAGAATTTGGTATCCGTTCAGAATTACCACACTCTGTCAAACTTAATATTCAATTTCCACGTAGAATGTACTTTTAAAAAAAAAAAACTCCTAAAATCTTCTTCCTTCGAACACGTGGAATGTAATCGTCGAATAAAAAAGTATGAAAAAAATGAACGTAACAGATAGAAAATCGAGAGAATTCAATTTACATGGAATGTTTCGAATGGAAACTGTAAAATTAAGAAATTGAAAAATTCGGAAGACTGGAAATGTCGATGTGGTGTCGACTGTCCGGACACTGAAATCTTTAGCGTCGAAGAAATGAGAAGAAAGATTATTAATGGTGCCCTCCATTCGTTAATCGAATGGCGAATCATACGAATGTATATCCCATGCACTGAAACTCGTTGCTTCAAACCTTTAATGTCTCGAATATCCTGCGTGCGGACGGCTTTTCTTTCGTCCCTCCTCTCTGCAATTAGAAAAAAGAACAAAAACCCATGGTTTCTCTTCATAGGAGCGTAGGGAGAGAAAAGGAACTCAGAGCGATTGTGCAAAAGAGGCAAAAAAACACACAGGAGTATTATGGCACATTGTAAAAAACGTTACTTTTATTCGATCTTTCCAAAATGTACAATACATAACGTTACAAAAAAAACGTGTGTCGAAGAAAAGGCGTTCGTTTTTTCTTCGTTTGGTTAGGTATATATACAGAGAGAGAAAAAGAAGAAAATAAGAAAAAAAAAGAAAAGGAGGACAAACGCATGCTTATTCGAGCTTATATCTATGAGCCGCGAAGTATTTACAACAACAAAAAATGAGAAACGAGAGAGAAAAAAAAAGGAAATGTACAAGTTATGTGTATAGGCAGCCACGCAAGCACACACCAAAAAAAAAAAAGAAAAAAAAAATGTAGAGATGTTGAAATGTTCGGAAGAAAGAACAAAAATTGATCAGCAATGATTTCGTGACGTCGCATTGTCCGTGGTATACAAACGCTTTCGTCTGTTCTCGTATTTCAAACCTCACATCACATCGTCATTCTTCACTTACCCATGAAATGGACCTCCGTTTTATGGACGACATCCACCCGTTCCGTAATCCGTTCCTCCGTCTCAACCTGCGGTTAATTACTCTTAGTATACTCCTAATTAAGGTCTCCTAATCGATAACACCTAAACTATCGTCTATTTTCACAATAATTTAACCCAAATCTAAGGATAAAAATCCATCGAAAATAACATCGAAGAACTGGAACGAAGAACTCGAGTAAACAAATTTACGAAGAAAGTGTCTGACTTCTTCGAGTAATTTGTATTGTATTTTATTAAGAAAGAAAAAACGAATTCTTACTTCCGTGGCTTCTGTAACCTCCCAAGCACGCGGCCGGAAGTCCTCCGGAGCGAAGTGAGTGAGCACTTCTTCCACGGTGACGTGTTGCAGCTCGATCATTCTCATGAAGGCGCGGAAGCCAACGGTGGCAGCCACGACGCTTTCGTCGGTGGTCGTTTCTTCAGTGAGAACTTGCGTGATCAACGGTCCATGTCCTTCTCTTTCCACCAGTTGAACCAGCGCGTTTTGAGCCTCGGGTGTTCTCAACGCAGGGAAATTGTCCGTTCTGTACAGACTCTCGTTGATCTCGTTCACGGAGACACCTTGGCGTACCAGGAAGCCGATCGTAGCCAATTCTCGAAGAGGAGCCTCTCCGGGACCGAATTCTTTGGCATGCAGCATTTCCATGATTTCTTCCACCTCTCTCGCGATATTCTCTCGTTGTCTCTCGACAATCTCCTCAATGGTAACCTCTTCTCTGACTTTCGTCTTGTCCTTCTTCTTCTTCTTCGGCTTCTCTTCCGTGATCACTTCTCTTGGTCTCTCCTCGAATATCTCTTCTTCGGTTACTATCGACTTCCTCGCCTTTCTCTGTTTCGTTTTGATCTCTTGGACACTGGCTTCCGTGTGTACTTCCGACACGGAGACGGTTTGCAGGGTCTCCGACGTGATTTGAGCATGATCGACCACCGAATCCACCGTGAAGTCTCGAGCCACGTCTTCGGTGGTTACTTCAGACACCACGACAACTCCTTCACGTTCCTCCACCACTCGTTTTGCACGCTCTTCAGGCTTCGGTACCATTTCGTGGGGCTTCTGATCGTCGATCTTCTTCAGCAACGCGATTGCTTCCGTCTGGACTGGTTCTTGGACTGGTACCACTTTCTTTGCTCGTGATACCTGTGTTGAGAGGGGAAATTTAGGTTTATCGGATGATTAGGAAGAGAGACGAAATTGAATATTCCTATTCTAATTAAAATTATATTGATTAAATTTCTTTTTATGTCTTCTTTGGTTATTGTATTTAATATTTGCATTTACCTCAGTTGGCTGCTCTTCAATAACTTCCGCCGTTTCGAGCACCTGAGTTTCCTCAATGTCCGCGATTTTCCTTCGAATTATATCAAAGTTAAGAATACTTCTTCACCTAGAAACTTGCTTTTATAACAATTCTACTAACTTTTCCTCTGACTGTTCCTTAGGAACCAGCTTCTCTTTGCGAACTTCCTTCTTGTCTACCTTCACACGTTCAGTTTTCACCTTCTCCTTCGTCTCCTTCGCTTTCTTCAGCTCAGGCTTCTTCTTCTTGTGTGGCTTCTCTTCTTCTTTCTTCTTAGGTTTCACTTCGATCGTCTGTTGTTCTTCGACGATTTCCTCTTCGTCTATGAATCCTCTCTCACCAGTTTCTGCAAGAAAATATTTCAACGGTATTCAACGTTATTCTTTCTGTTTAAATGTGAACGATACAGTTTGTTGGAATTTAACGAGGTATACCTGATACGTGAAGTTTGGCTCTGGTCGTTGCCAAGCCTATATCGCTGGTGGCTTTGCACACATAAGTGGCGTCGTCTTCCACAGTCGCCTGTTTAATTAACAGCGATGTCTTCTTCACCTCCTCCATGATACGTACCTTCACGTTCGAGGTGTTCATGATCAGCTTGTCGTTCTTGTACCATACAACGTCTGAAAATTATGGGAAAAGTGTGATAATTTTCCATTTACAAATTAATTGTGATAATTTCGGAGGATAGGGAAAACTTGGAATTTTATCATTATTACTGCCATTCGGATAAAATTGTGTAAAAATTTAAAATCTAATTTAAATTTTGTTATCGTCGTTAGGGCTCACTTTGTGCAACTTTATGCAATCTGTTACAAAAATCAGTTGGAAAATTTGTTGGCATAAATTAGCCCCGACTAATAGAATCAAATTGTGCCAAGAATTTTCCACATCTGTGGTTTATTAACTATAAATAATACAAATTATTTATACTGTGCTATGAGTATAGTTTAAAAAGCAAAAATTCGAATTTATTTTAAAATTTACAGAAAAATATCCAAAAAGTGTAAAATCTTCTTTTACATTTACACCTCTTGAATATTACATCAAAGAATTTTTTATTTATCTAACGAATGGTCTACTTTGTAACTTAAGATAAAATTAAAATTTGACCAACGTCGGATTAGCTGATTTTTAAACAACGTAGAATTAGAAAATTTGCTATACCTGGAGCAGGATTGCCGGAGTAACTGCACTCGAACACCACAGTTTCACCTTCCCTCGCGTAAACGTCGGTAATCTCTTGAATGAATCGTGGTACAGATTGCGTGGCTGTAAATAAAACGTAGCTAATAAAACAACCATAAAAAATCCCGCGAAAACATGAAATCTCCCACAGATCATTTACCTGATCTCTTGATTGGTGATTGTGCGACTCGCGTGACTCCGATGTCAGTAATCTGATTAGCCAAACAGAAAAACAGACGGAACACACGTACAAAAAAACGTTCATGCAAAAACCACAATCTTATAAGAAACACAAAAATCACAGAAAAAAGAGCAATTTTTTAAATTGTTAGTTTAAATTCGACAATAATACCTGACATGGTGCCTCTCTCATCTTCGCTATGGTGCTCGCTACACGATACCTCGGAAGTCGACATGTTTCCAGCTAAACCAAGGTTTCCACTGCACTGACTTTCCAACAATAAAAATTCCTGCAATTCCTCTTGACTGTCTGCCGTGTGCAACTGTTGAAAAGCTTCCAGATCGATTTCCCTCGGTTCCAAGGGGTACATCTTTGGATCCATCATCAAATGACCAAATCGACGCTCCTTCGACCATCTTGCCACTGGAATCCTGGATTTTGGATAAGTGTGATATTTCCTCGCGTGATCGTACTCCAACGTACTTTCCATCATTTTTCCACCTCCGTAGTGCTCGTGAATCGTTTTACTGTGTCCACTTCCGGTCGAAGCTTCACTGTTCTCTTCGATAGGTGACAAATAAAATCCAGGTTCCGCGACGTTCGATAGATCAGAGTGAACGTTGCTTTTCTTCTCCGATCTCGGAGGTGGAAATTCGTTGAAGTCCAACACAATCTTCTTTCTTCTTTCATTTCTCAGTATTTCCATCGTGGATTCGTTACTTTCTGCTAAAAGTACGTCGACATTTTCCTTCGTCTTACTTGTTACACCGCTACGACTAATCCCTTCTTTTGATTTCACGCTTTTGATTGATCTCGCTGTAGCTAATTTATCAGTGGACCTAGTTTGCTTCGATCTATCCGATCTAGTAGGCGAAGGGGAATTTGATTTACACGTAATCTTCGTTTGTCTCTCGCTTGAGGTAGATTCGTTCATCTTGGAACACTTTGTTCGAACAGGAGACGGAGATCTAGTCTTCACGTTTATTATACTAGTTATTCTTATCGGCGAAGTCGATTTCTCCACCATTGGATTCTTCGATAATTTCACCTTTTGTGTGCTAGCTGACCTAGTTGTGTTACTTCCAACTTCTCGTCGTGTTTTCACAGAAGTAGTCGTCGAAACTGTCTTCGTTTCCGTATTCTTCTTCGCGACAGTTTTCTCTTCCAAACTCTCCAACTTCTTTCTCCTCGTTATTTTACCTACCTTCTCGGACTTTGTCCTTTTATCCACGTTTTTCTGCTCATTTTTCACCACACATTTACCATCTTCGATCTCAGAAATACTTTCCACGTTTTCTTCGGAAGTACGTTGCTTCCAATCCGAAGTTCTTTCTTTGCTCGATGCGTTCATCTCCCAAGAGTATTCCGTGGTGGTGATTTCCTGTTCGACTTCCAGGGAATCTGAGTATCTTCTGGACAAGAAGAATCCTTTCGGTGTGGTTTCCTCTTCCTCGAAGCATCTCTTACCTTCGTCGTCGATGTTCATCAACGTTCTCGTCGACGAGAACTCGCTGATCATCGTCGAACTGTCTCTCTGTGAGCTTTCGTCTCTAATCGCGCGATCGTCCAGACTATCCGTTGAAAAGCTGCACTCCGCTTCACTCAGCATGCAATCGATCGCCTCTGATCGACGACGCTTACCTTTCAGAGCCTCTTGCATCTCCTCCATATGGATCACCCACGACGGTTTCCTGTACTCCTCCGTTCCGACGATTCCTAATCGACAAACGATAATTAGTGATCCGTTGCGAACTTCGACCCTTTCAGTCCCATCTTTCGGAAGCGACGCGATATTTTTCTCGCAAGCTTTTCGATTTGGATTAAAGCGCTCTTTTTTTATTCTTGACTTTCGAACGATCGCGTGAAATTTTTTGGAAATTTTGCGATCTTTCTGGCGAGAATTGCAATTGGAGAATTACTGATCTCTGATCAGAGAATTCTAATTAATCTGCCGAAATTCTAGCGTTTGGAAATTTTTTAAAATCGATGTTAACTACAGTTCTTTGGAATTTCAGAGTTTCAAAGTTGTACTGAAATATTTTCGAAAGTAAATACTTCAATTTTCTAAAATTTTAGAATTCAAAAAATTCGCTGTGGAACTTTTCAAAAGTAAGTACTATCTTCTTCAAAATTTCAAAATTTTTTAAGATATTTATTAGATTTGACTTTGAAATATTTTTCTGTTAATTTGCAATTGATTTAACGCGTTCGTTCGATAGTCAACAGATGGAACTGAAAGGGCCCGAATTAGCTAGCGAAACGTCGAAGAAAAGAATATAAAAAAAGTGTAGGTGATGGGATGTGAGTGTTCAGTGTGAGTACTGATATAATATATGAAGGGGATTTTGGGACAGCATTTGGGGATTCTCGTTGATGATTCCGATCGAAGAAGAGCGTAGCTGAAAAGAACTGGTACCAAGCAGATTAGCGAAGCTTTCACAGCTGTTTGATAGTGTATCTTCGTTCAAGATGAACGAATTATTACCTTCTACTGATAGGTACGTCATCGTGGTCGATACGCCGAGCGGATTGTGCGCTTCGAACACAATCTCACCCGTGTCGTCCGGATAAGTTTCGGCGATCGTTAACACCGACGTGCCATCCTCGAAATCTTCGATCTGGAATTCTTCGGATGGCACGATCTCTACACCCTGTTTGTACCATTTTCCTTCTGGCTTCGGTTTTCCTTTGACCTTCACTTCCAGTCTGTATAAAACAGAAAACAGTACGACTTATAATTAAATTTTTATTTATTGTGCAAATATTAAAAAATAATTTTTGAGTATAATTTGACGAATATTTTATGACACTTGTTTATTATGAATATTAATACTGAAACGTTTACGATACCTGGTTAATTCTCCATCTTTGCTAGGAATTAACTGAGGAAGTTTCTTGATTATCTCCGGAGCAGATTCCTCTGTGTCCGTGTCGAACAGTGGGGTTTCCTGGGAAAAGGTCAAAATTACAAATAACCATACCAAATTCCATAAAAATTAACACCTCAATTTTATATGTTTCTCTAGACACCTTGGGAGATAAGAGATCTTCTTCCGAACCACTCTGCCCTGTAGTAAGAGACGTCGCAACGAGCGAGGATGCAATCTCCGAATCTGGTACGTATTCGTATGCTAAAAATAAGATAACCTGGTTATAAAACCAAAAATATTTCGTCCACGTCTATTCCATAATACATACTTTCCCCAAATTCAAACGTTCCAATTGATTCACTATCATACCAAAATTCACAACAATACCAATTTTGTAAACAATAAAATTCAAATTACTACCTTCAACGATAAGCGACGAAGTGCAAACAGCCTCGCCGACAGGATTCACGGCACGACAAGTGTATTCTCCAGCATCTTCGGGGAACACCTCTGTTATGGCCAAACTGCAAACACCTTCTGTGTCTTGCATAATAGTGATCTCTTTTCCCTCTTTGATCGGTTTCTTGTCGTGGTACCATTCAACTCTAGGCGTGGGCTTCCCTTGCACGATACACGTCAGATTCGCGCTTTCACCGTCCATGACCCTGACCGGCGACAGTCGTTTGACAAACGTCGGCGAAACAAGCTCGACCGTTTCTTCCCACGGTGTCTCGAGCAAATTGATCGTCGCCGTACAGGTGACCGATCCGCCAACGTTTTCGGCGCGACAGGTGTACGTGCCCGCGTACTCGGACTTGATCTCCTTGATCATGAGGATCGATCTGTTCTCTTGCGTCACGATCCTCACTTGTGGCGTTGACTGTAATGCAAATGCGAAAATTACGTTCTCCATTTTTTCTTCTTCTTCTCTGGATAAGTTAGAATTCTGAAAAGGTGCTTCGATAATTTGAAGGAAAAAGCAAAAAGAACGAGCAAAGATGCAATGTATTTTTCGTAGTTAACGTTAAAAGTTAGAAATAAGAATGTATCTGTGCTTAGCATCGATAGTGTCGTAACGCGAGAAATGTAAATTTTACAGGAAAAACAGTTTGAAATTTGCATTCGACTAATATTTGAACACCGATCATGTAATCTTATCTGCGTTCTGGTGTGAAATTAACGAAGCTAGAAGTATGCCATTTTCCACGATAAAAATACTTCACCTGTGTGTAATTTATTTCTTATTTATTAAGAAAAGGAATCGATATTATAAATAAGTGTAAGAGTAGAAAGCTGAAGTACCTCTAGAGGACGAGTTTCGTGGAACCACTGGAAGGAGGCTGTCGGATAGGATTCAACCCGCGTTTCCATGATCACGACCTCTCCCTCGGCGACGATCTGTGGTTGCAGCGGCTCGACAAACCTCGGAGCTTTCACTTCGTCCGTCTTGTCCTCGCGTTCTTTCACCGTAACAGAGCCCGAACTTCTCGCCTCGCCGGCGGGATTTTGAACTCGAACTTCGTATTTCCCGCCATCTTTCTTCGTTACCTCGGGAATGTACAATTCAGCCGTACTCTCGTATATGTTTATCACACGTTCGTCAGAAGGCACGATCTCTGCTCCGTTACGGAACCATTTCACTTCTGGTTTAGGTTTGCTCTCAAAGTCGGCTGACAACGTCAGAGGCTTTCCACGTTCGGCTACCAATGCTGGTAGAGGTCTGGTGATCTTCGGTGCTCTCAGAACTTCCGGTTTGCTCACCTTCACTATACTACTGATCACCAGATTCGCTCTGCATTCGGCTCGACCGAATTTGTTAACAGCTCGAACGCGATAGATGGTCTCGTCCTCTTCCGTTGGCTCCAGTATGTGCAATTTAGCTTCTCCGGTTTCCGGATTGAAGGTGATCTCTCTACCCTTCTCAGGCTTCAACTCTTCCTCCCTGCGGTACCATTTCACTTCCGGCATAGGTGTGCCAGTGACGACGCACTCCAACAGAGCTGGTTTGTGCTCCTCGACCATCAGAGGCTTGATGGGTGTCGCGAAGTGCGGCGCCACACCTTCCTCTTCTTTTTCTGCGGGGAGAAACGTTCTGTTAAATTTATGATAATGATATGACGGAACACGGTCACGCGACAACAGTGAAACTCCATGCAAAGTGATTCCTTACACTGTAGTCCTGCACTACCGTTAACGTAGGACTCTGTTTTTTCGCGTTTATCGAAGCATTCATAGGAAGCTGTAAAAAATTGCGGTTTAATGTGAATTAGTTTAGACACTCCAAACAACACTTAGTTTTCAGATTAGTAATTGTTTTTGCAAGTTTTGCAAAAAATGCTTTCAATTTTTACTCGTAAAAAGTCTGGATAACTTTTTGTGGTAAAAGTGCGTACAAATAGCAGAAATGGACGTATCACAAAAGCAGACGTCAAGCGTTTTCTCGGTTCGTATATCGTAAATCATCAAGCAAAAGACAAAGACAATCACACAGACGTCACGACGCATAGTTCCAGTACCGAATATCACAAGATTCACGGTGGAAGTAGCCACTCCAGCTGGATTCGACGCCCTGCAAGAATACATGCCGGCATCTTCTTCCTTCACTTTGGTTATCTCCAACGTGGCGGTGGTCTCGTAGATGGTCATTATGTATTTTTCACTTGCGTGAAGTTCCTGCTCGTTTCGATACCAGGAGATTTCGGGGAATGGATTGCCAAATACCGTGCAGGTGAATTTCGCGGTTGTTTCCGGTTCCGCGATAACCGGTTGAAGTTTCTGAATGAACCTCGGAGCGATTTTCTTATCTTTGTCTATGATGGATATATCGACTTCAGTACGTTGTTTCCGTTTCCTCTTACGATCCTCGACTTGGACTTCTTCTTCGATTTTCCTCTCTACCTCGACTATTTCCTTCTTTTCTACTTTCGTTGCTTGCGCAGTGACTTGAATGTCTTGAGTAGAGACAACAGTTTCATCGATGACTTCTTCTTTCTGTTCAAGCACAGGCACCTCTTCAGGTTTCCTTCTAGGCTTCCTCCATGAAATTTTCAGGACTGATTCTTCTTTCTCTTCTTTCTCCTCAGGTTTCTCTGGTTTTTCTACCTTTAGTGGTTTCAATTCTGGTACCTCTTCTTTCTTTGGTTTCTCTTCAGGCTTTTCTCTCTTGACAGGTCTCAGAGTTACCTTCTCGGGTATTTCTTCTTCCTCTGGTTTCTTTGGAACAGGTTTGAGGCGAGCTTCATCTTTCTCGATCTCTTCAGGTACCTTCTCCTTTCTGACTGGTTTAAGAATTACCTCTTCTACCTTTTCTACTATTTCTTCGTGTTTTTCGACTGGTTTCAGTTCGACCACTTCTTTCTCTTCTTCCGGTTTCTTCGGTTTTCGTTTCTTTCTCCAGGAAACTTCGGATGTTTCGACCACTTCTTCGACTACTTTGTCTTCTTTGTGTACCAGTACCTCGGGTTTCGTTTCCTTCACCTCGATCTTCTCTTCGACGACTTCTTTTACCTCCTTGACGACTTCTTTCGGCCTTCTCCATGGAAGTACCGGCGCCTCTTCCGGTTTCTCTTCTTTGATTTCTTTTATCTCTACTTGTACCACTTCCGCAGCTTCCACTTTCTGTTCCACGATCGTTGTTTCTTCCTCTTTCACCTCGGAGACAACTTTCTCCTGATCGATAGGGACGACTGTGACTTCTTCGCGGAAATCGACTACCTTCTTCGTTTTTTTGCCACGACGCCATGGTAATATAGAGGTTTCAGGTTTTTCTTCTTCTTCTGCTTTCTCTTCAGCTTTTTCAGGCACAGGCTTTGGAACCGGTTTCAATTTCACTTCCTCCGGTTTCTCTTCCTCTGGCTTTGCGAGATGTTTCACTGGTTTAAGTTTGACTTCTGGTTTCTCTTCTTCTTCCGGTTTCTTCCTTTCTATCGGTTTCAAAGTAACTTCTTCCTTCTCTTCTTCCTCCTTAGGAAGTCGTTTAACGGGTTTCAATGTTACCTCTTCTAGTTTTTCTTCCATTGGTTTTTCTATTCGTTTAACCGGTTTCAGTTTCACTTCTGGCTTTTCTTCTTCAGGTTTCTCTTTCTTTATAGGTTTCAATTTAACTTCTTCCTTCTCTTCTTCCTCCTTAGGAAGTCGTTTAACGGGTTTCAATGTTACCTCTTCTAGTTTTTCTTCCATTGGTTTTTCTATTCGTTTAACCGGTTTCAGTTTCACTTCTGGCTTTTCTTCTTCAGGTTTCTCTTTCTTTATAGGTTTCAATTTAACTTCTTCCTTCCCTTCTTCTTCCTTAGGAAGACGTTTGAAGGGTTTCAAAGTTACTTCTTCTGGTTTCTCCTCCTCCGGTTTCTCCAAAGGTTTGACTGGTTTCAATTTTACTTCCGGCTTTTCTTCTTCAGGTTTCTCTTTCTTTATAGGTTTCAATTTAACTTCTTCCTTCTCTTCTTCCTCCTTAGGAAGTCGTTTAACGGGTTTCAATGTTACCTCTTCTAGTTTTTCTTCCATTGGTTTTTCTATTCGTTTAACCGGTTTCAGTTTCACTTCTGGCTTTTCTTCTTCAGGTTTCTCTTTCTTTATAGGTTTCAATTTAACTTCTTCCTTCTCTTCTTCCTCCTTAGGAAGTCGTTTAACGGGTTTCAATGTTACCTCTTCTAGTTTTTCTTCCATTGGTTTTTCTATTCGTTTAACCGGTTTCAGTTTCACTTCTGGCTTTTCTTCTTCAGGTTTCTCTTTCTTTATAGGTTTCAATTTAACTTCTTCCTTCCCTTCTTCTTCCTTAGGAAGACGTTTGAAGGGTTTCAATGTTACCTCTTCTAGTTTTTCTTCCATTGGTTTTTCTATTCGTTTAACCGGTTTCAGTTTCACTTCTGGCTTTTCTTCTTCAGGTTTTTCTTTCTTTATAGGTTTCAGTTTAACTTCTTCCTTTTCCTCCTCTTCCTTAGGAAGTCGTTTCACAGGTTTCAAAGTCACTTCTTCCGGTTTATCTTCTGGTTTTTTCAATTGTTTTAGAGGTTTCAATTTAACCTCTGGTTTCTCTTCTTCTTCAGGCACCTTTCTTCCTCTAGGTTTCAGTGTTATTTCTTCTTTAACTTGTTCTATGGTCTCAGGAACTTCTTCAGGTTTCGGTGCCTCTTCAGGTTTAACCTCTTCCTGTGGTACTATTTTCTTTGCTGGTTTCTTACCACGTCGCCATGGCAATTCAGTCTTTTCTTCAGGAACCTCTTCGATCTCAGCCTTTTCTGGTTTCTCCAGTTTCACCGGTTTCAGCGTCACTTCTTCAGGTGTTTCCTTCTCTTTAGGTACTTTCTGAATCGGTTTCAACACCACTTCCTCCTGTTCTACCTTCTCTTCCGGTTTCTTCTCTTTTCTAGTAGGTTTTAACGTTACCGCTGTGAAATCTTCAACTTCAGCCTCTTTCTGTACTTCTTTCACGACTTTTTCCTTTCTTGGCTTGCGCCAGCTTACTTCAGACACTTCTTTCTGTTCTTCTTCAACCTTCTTCTCTTCGGTCGTGACTTCAGTGACTTTCTCCACCTCAGGTTGAACAGGCTTCTTCTTGCCACGTCTCCATGGCAATTCTGTAACTTCACTCGGCTTCTCTTCTTCAGGAGCAACCGGAGCTACTTCTGGTTTCAGTGGTTTCACTTCTTTCTCTTCAACCTTCTTCTCTTCTGGTTTTGGCCTTGGCACCGGTTTCAATTTGATTTCCTCTGTGGTCTCCTCGTCTTTTAGAAGACGTTTCACTGGTCTCAGTGTGATCTCCTCTTTGTCCTCCCGTTCTTCAGGCTTCTTGCCTCGCCTAACCGGCTTCAAGGCCAATGACTTGAAGTCTTCGATCGTTTCTTCCTCTTTCTTCACTACTTCCTTATCTTCGACGATCTTCTTTTCTTCAAGTACCTTCTCAACAACCTTCTCTTCTACCTTTTCTACAGGTTTCTCTTCAGGAACCATCGGTTTCTTTGGCTTTGGTTTTCTTCGCCATGTTGTCTCCTCTACCTCTGTAGGCTGTTCTTCTTCCGGTTTTTCCGGAACCTTTCGCGCAACTAGGGTTTCCTCCACTTTCTCTTCAGGTTTCTCCCGTTTGAACGGTTTCAGTTGTACCTTCTCTTGTTCTGGCGCCTCCGGTTTCGGTCTTTCAAATGGTTTCAATTTCGGTTTCTCGAGTTCCTCCTCTTTCGGTTTAGGTCTTTCGAAAGGCTTCAATTTCGGTTTCTCGAGTTCCTCTTCTTCTGGTTTAGGCTTCTGGAATGGTTTCAATTTCACCTCCTCTTGTGGCTTTTCTTCGGGTTTGCGTTTAGGAATGGGTTTTAATTGCACCTCCTCCTTCTCTTCATCTTCACGTGGAATGCGTTTCACAGGCTTCAGCGTCACCTCTTCAGGTTTTTCCTTCTCTTCAGGCGCCCGGTCGCGCTTCACCGGCTTCAACGTGACAGATTTAATGTCCTCGATCGGTTCCTCCTTTCTCTCTGGTATCTTTCGCGATACTTTCTTGTCTCGAAGCCACGGAACTTGCGTTTTCTCCAATTTTTCATCTTCCTCCTCTGGTTGCACCTTCTGAGGAACCAATTCCTGCTTCTCCTCTTTCGGCTTCTTTCCTCGTGCCCATGGCACAGGTACTTCCTCCTTTGCCTGTTTCTCAGTCGTCTTTTCAGTCTTTTCTACGTCGAGAAGAGTCGTGTCCTCTTCTTCGTGGTAAGGAACCTTTTCAGTGGGTTTCTTTTTACCTCTGGCCCAAGGTACCGGTACTTCTTTCTGTTTCTCAGTAGCTTCGACATCCTTTTTAACGTCGAGAATTGTTTTGTCTTCTTCTTCGTGATACGGAGCCTGTTCCTTTGGCTTTCTCTCTCTTCTCCACGTCGCTACTTTTTCTACCTTTTCTTCCTCGGTCTTTTCGTCTTTGTCGATCTTCAAGAGCTTCGTGTCTTCCTCTTCGACGAATTTCGTTTTATCAGTTACCTTCTGCAGGTCTACCTTTTCCAAAGTTTCCTTCTTCACTTCTCTCTTCTCTGTTTTCGTTGGTTTCAACGTCACTTCTTCTACAGACTCTCTGCGAATCTCTCGTTGTTCCACTTTAGCCTTCTTCAGGGTTATTCTCTCTTCAGTCCAAGGTTTGGGTTCCGGTTTCTTCTCAACTTCCTCCTTCCTCTTCACCTTTTTATCCACTCTCAGAGTAGTTTCCGTGTCCTTGGTCACCTGAAGAAGGCTCGTGTCGTCTTCTTCGGCGTACACGTCCTTTCCTTTGGGTTTCTGTGCCACTTCTTTCACCTCTTTCTTAGGAATTGGTTTCAAATCCACCTGTTCAAGGCTTGGTTTCTCTGTGTCTGCTTTCTCCGGCCTGGAAGGCTTCAATTCGACAGTCTCCATTGTTTCTTTAGGTACCTCTTTCTTCTCTGGTTTAGCTCTCTTCAGGGTTATTTTCTCCTCTGTCCAAGGTTTAGTCTGTTCCACCTTCTCCACTGAAATCGATTCTTTCCTAGTTTTCTTCACCTGAGTGTCCTTGGTAATATCGAGAAGTGTCGTGTCCTCTTGTTCCACGTAATCAGTCTTCTCTACAACTTCTTTCACCGTCTTCTCCGTAGTTTCCTTCGTAACAGACTTAAGATCAACCCTTTCCAAGCTCGATTTTCGAATCTCAGATTTCGTGGTTCTGGATGGTTTCAATTCCACAGTTTCTACCGTTTCCTTCTCAATCTCTTTCCTCACAGGCTTGGCTTTCTTCAACATAACCTTCTCTTCGGTCCAAGGTTTAGGCTGTTCAACAGGTTTCTCCTCGATCTTCTCTTTCCTCATTTTCTTCACTTCTTCAGTCTTGGACACGTCTAACAACGAAGTATCCTCTTGCTCGAGATACTCAGTCTTCCCTGTGATCTTCTTCTCAGTGACCTGTTCTGTCACCGTCGTTGGAACAGGCTTCAAGTCCACCTGCTCCAAACTTGGCTTTCGAACAGGCGATTTGCTAATTTTCGATGGTTTCAATTCCACAGTCTCCAAGGTTTCCTTCTCGATCTCTTTTCTCGTTGGTTTCGACTTCTTCAACGTGATCTTCTCCTCTGTCCACGGTTTAGCCTGCTCCACCTTCTCCTCTATCTTCTCTTTCCTCATTTTCTTCACCTCTTCAGTCCTAGACACGTCCAACATCGACGTGTCTTCCTGTTCAAGGTACTCAGACTTCGAGACAGTTTCCTCTGTAACCTTCTCAGTCACCGTAGTTGGAACGGGCTTCAAATCCACCTTCTCCAAACTCGGTTTCTCGATCTCTTTCCTCGCGATCTTCGAGGGTTTCAACTCCACAGACTCTACAGCCTCTCTAGGAATCTCTTTTCTGTCAACCTTAGCATGCTTCAAGGTAACCTTCTCCTCGGTCCAAGGTTTAGGCTCGTCCTTCTTCCTCTCAACAGTCTCGTCCACTTTCTTCGTGGTCTTCACGAACCTAGAATCTTCCTCTTCGACGTACACTTCTCCGGTAGTCTCGTCTACTCGAGTGACCCTCTCTTCGGTCCTCGTCTCCTTAGTTACCTCTTTCGTAACAGGTTTCAAGTCGACAGCCTCCAAACTAGGTCTTCTAATCTCTTTCTTCTCGATCTTCGCCGGTTTCAATTCAACCTCTTCCAGTTTCTCTTTCGGTAATTCTCGAGGTACCTGCGGTGTTTTCTTCAGCGTTATCGCTTCTTCCGTCCAAGGTTTCACTTGGCTCTCCGCGGCCTGTAATTTGTCCAAAGACGTGTCGCGTGATTTCGGCTTCGCTTTTCGCCATGGCGTCACGTCGCCAAGTCGAGGTCGATGATGTACACGTCCCTTTCTCCAAGGTAACGACTCGTCACCCGGTTGCAGGGGTATTTCGAGTGGCAATCCATTCTCGTCTAAGGGCAACGGTTCTAGAACCACGTCCTTTCCTCCTGTACCGAAACCTACCGCCGGTTTAACACCGGTTTTCGCGCCTGGTCCCGTCTCTGCAGGAACCTCGTAATACGCCCCTTTCCTCTCTGCAATGGTACACGCGTCAGAGTAATTTTATATCTCGTTTCAGGATCGCGGAGTTGTCAGTCGTCGCACGCATGGAAGGAAGCTTCGGATCGTGCTAAAATCGCGTCGTTGCTGGTACGCGGAGTAAGGTAAGGTAAGTGGCCAAGTTATTAGCGCATGTTAGAAATCTTCTGTGGAGGTGAAGGTGTCATTTAGTTTGTATCATTCGGGGGAATTGTTTAGTTTTAACGATTAGCGAGGACTTTCTTCCATGAAAATTCTTTGGCTCGATTTTTCAGTTCTTTCTAAGGTAAGAGTAACTGTTAAAATCGATATTTACGTAAAACTCAAGTTGTGTTTTGAAATAATCTCATTTGGCAAAGTAGCGCTAAGTTTTATTTCTGTTATACGGTAGAATTGTGTAAATTTTAGGAAATTGAGTAACGTTAGAAGAATATGACGATTTTCAAAGAATTATTGTGAAACAGTCGGATAAAATTTTTAAAAATTGTATAATAAATTTTATTTATTTACAAACAAATTTGATAAATTCCTTAAGATTGCAATTGCAAAGAAATATTCATTCCCTGTCATTTTGAAAAAATAGCGGAATACTGAACTGCATTTTAAATAAAACAGTTTTACTTCAATTCAATCCGAAAATCTCGCAATAATCATTTCCAAAATCGTCACATTCTACCGCCACACCCGTTAGAATCCTGAAAACTTCTTCAAATTGCCCAAAAATCTCTTCCTAAATCGTCAAATCACCCATAATTTCGTACTTCCTCAAACGTCTTAAAAAAAGAAACGTTCAAGTTCACGCTGAATCTTGAACGGAGCTGAAAGTGTGCTTATAAATTGAAACACGATTGAGCCCCCGTTCGTTGTACCACGATGTCAAGAACAATGCCGTTCTGTGCGCGTCATCGCAGCCGCATGCCAAGCGAGAACACTTCCAAGCCTAGGATATTTTTAATTATTTCTCGGACGGTAGTAAACAACAGCGGGAGAGATCTAGAGGATCAGATTCGAAACGATCTCGTAAAATGTTTAGAGACGTTCGCGTGGAAAACAGAAACGTCAGCGACGTTTCAACACGTAAAATCTCCCCGAGGGAAACAAGAATCGACGTGGTCGATTATGAAACAAGACGAACAATCTACCGTCGAAATTAATCATCGAGGTTCTGTCGCGAATTCGCGAGACAATATCTCCACCGCGAGTCGTATAAATTTGCCACGAAAGCGACTCCGAATGCGTGTAAACGCACTTGAAAATTTATGCGTTTCGCAATTTTGGACGGACGTACGCGGCCCGGGGCCAAATCAACCTTCACGAATGTGAAATCAAGGCAAATCGCCAATAGGATCGGCCTTCGGAAAACCGAGTTACCACGGATTGTTAATATTCCCACGTGAAATAATAATCGCGATGAAACACGATTTATTTTAAAAATAAATCACGCCGACTCCACGGAACGCGTCTTCCCCACCCGCCGCCATTTTCTACGGATAAACAGAGGAGACGTTCTTTACGTAACGCGATAACGATTTACGCCCTCGTATCTTTTTCCACGGTGTACGATAAATTTTAGGGAATATGTTCGTTTGTTTGGGAAGATGATTTTTCTCTTCTCTTAATATCTACGAGTGGATTTGTAGGAGTTCTCATTTGAAGAGAGAGAGAGAGAGAAAGAGTGAGTTGAATCGCCTTGAAGAGGTTAGGTTAGGTTACTTTTGTATTCCTCCTTTTTTTTCGCTTATTCTCAGCAGGAGGCTTCAGCTTAATATCAACGAAAGCGTGGAACACGCTCGACTTAACTTCGCGTGACTTTATTTTTAAACAGGACGAGAAACAGACGATTCGTCATCCGCGAGGCAGAATCGAAACGGGAGAATTTTTCGCCGAGTCTGGGTGTTACACTGTTTTTCTCTGCGTGTATTTTTAAGTTGACTGTATTTTAATCTCCGCGGGGATAAATAATTAAGATAGCGACGGGGACAGATAGTTTCGTCTTGTCGGGGATTAATCAAGTTGAACGATGTTGCTGTTCGAGCGACTGGTGGCGTTATTCATGAAAAAGCGTGCGAAGCTTTTGAAATGTTTCAAATTTCACGGACGGAATATTTTGTGCGAGGAAGATGGAACGAATATCTCAAGTTTCTGTTTGTTCTTGGTGAATAAAATTTTTGAAACTATTTACATTCGAAATGCCTCGTCGCTAATAAATTCGAAGTTTCGGCAGCCTCCATTTCTCTTCATTAAAATCCCATTTCTCAAACTAACCATCGATATACCTCTGCTGAAATTGTCCAACAAACCACGTACAGTTACTTCCAAAAATATTCCGACAGTCTAAGCTTGCCTTTTTAGCGATGAATTTTTCTTGGTTGTAATAGGTTTGGATTAATGCTTTTTATGCAAATTAATTGGAATTATGTACAATTGCAATTTTACGCAATTATTCAGACACTCTGCAAAAATGAATATTTTCAATATTCATGTTGTGTGGCGTCATAGGTAAAATATTGATGATTCACTGTGTTAATGCTATTGTAGTTGTATCATTCCTAACGGAGAGCAAATAAACAAGGATAATGAAAAAGAAATGAATACATTTAACACTAAAAGATACTCTAGGTTTTTGAATAAATTTTATAGTTATTGTTGAATTTATTAGAAATCTAATTCGACCATTTACACGATCAGTAACTATTTACTGTTAACTTCATTAGGATAATTTATGTTAAATTTCATTCCAATTCTAATTTTATCGGTTTTTCAATAATTTTGCAATTCGGTCAACAGTAAATTTCATTGCTAACCATTTTCTTTTAACTCCATTAGTCTCATTTATATCAAATTTCATTCCAATTTCAATTTTATCTATTTTTCAATACTTTTGCTATGAATCATTTACATTATCAATTTAGTTGACATTAAATTTGATTCCTAACCGTTTGCTTTCAACTTTATTAGAATCATTTATATCAAATTTCACTCCAATTCTAATTTCACCCATTTTTTAATATTTTTGCTACGAATCGTTTACGTTATCAATTCGCTTGACATCAAATTTGATTGCTACCCATTTTCTTTCAACTTCATTAGTCTCACTGATATCAAATTCCGTTCCAACATATCCCAATTTGAAGTTTTCCTATTTTTCTCAAGTACTGTATTCGACAGTCGAAATATTTTCGGCAGTAACTGTACGAACTCCCATCAATTTCATCTCGAATTTCATCTCATCGATAATCCGAACGTCTAACGGTATTCCCTGTTGATCAACGAATTCCCCGACGCCGTTAAATCATCTCGAAGCTGTCGTGTCCTCGAGAGCGCGCGCGCCTACCAGACGTGGATGTCGCACGTAGAGAAGGTGCAACGCGGAAGCTCGTCTAGCATTCCACGCTCGCTAATAACCGCGGCGGGTCATTATTCTAGCGAACGAGGTGACGGTGGTGTGGTCGCCACGCAGTTTCCCACTCGAAAATGAAAAACCCGAACGCGACCTAACTCGTAGAGGGGGTAAAGACGGTGATGCATGCACCGGGTACTTTCAGTGGTCGACGCTGAAGAATCGTGGTGGGGAACTTCTGAGTGTCTGACGCCACTACGCACACCTCTACCCCAAGCTTAGTCTAGCCTTAATAGTCATCCACTGGAAGCCGGAGACGAAGAAGCTGTTGTGAAGAAGATGGACGAAGACGTCTCTTCTCATCCTGACAAACTTCGCGATTTCCTTTTTTTTTTTTTCTAACCCCCCGACGAATTACTCTTCGGGGATATTCGCCTATTATCGCGTGACATTAACAGTGACCAAGTGTTACGTGGAACAGTGAGACGTGATTAGTTTTTCAGTGACTAAATACAGTGATCAACGTGGTGGTTGACAGCTGGCTGCCTTCGATCGGACCGCATCAACGGTTTGTTTGAGACAGACTCGAGTGTCGGTTCGATGGAAGTGCAGCCGCGTTTGAACTGGACACGTCTGACACTTTCTTTAAATTGAACGTCGCGAAGGTGGTGCATACATCTACTTTTTTTTTTTTAATAAGTTCGAAGGTGATCGACGGTGCGAGAAATTTGCGTGAAATTTCGTTGAATTTGTACGCTCCTGTGGTGTTCGATCTAAGTGACAGACTCGCCGGTGGGAGTATACAGAGTGTTTCTCTCTCTTTTTTTTGCTCGTTGGTTTAGTTCGATCCCCGATGAAGTTGTGCAGTTTGTACGTTCTTTTTCTTCTCCTCGAGTGATTACCAGTGTTAATTGTACAGAGTAAGGCTTTCAGTCGGTTAACGAGTGTGATTTAATTATTTTTTTTCTTACAGACACGCTAACGATTCTTCTCCCTTATCGAGGTACGAGACTCGTGTACCGCCACTCGTGTAACCTAACGATGAGCATGATTCCTTTCTTCTTTTTTAGGGGAATGATTCACCTATCAGAAGAGACGCGTTGTTTATTGTACCGAGTCTCGTCGCTCGGATTTTTTAGGCAACGGTGATACAACACACCACGCTCTAGCGGATGACACACGAAATTTATTCGATGAATCACGGACGATTGGAGTGGTCATGTACAAAAATAAAAATAAAATCAACGTTTAGCGAGACGTGGTTGTCCCTGACCTTCTTCTTCTTCTTTTCCCTCGCTCACGTTAATTCGCCCAATTCTCGCAACCTCTCTTCCCCTCCATTTTCATCAACGGTGTGTCACTTCTCGATCTTAGTAAGAATTCGAGTTCGAAAAAAAAAAAATAACAGATTCATTCTACGTACATTCTACAATAATTTAATCAACATATTCAACAATGTACAATCATTCGTTGGATATATAAAAAAGGAGACTAGTTTAGATACAAAAGATCCTTATTCCAGTCTCAACAGCAGTTACAATAACAATCTTTCTCGAAATACAATTCGTCTGTTCAGACGTTGTCCAAGGAGATCGTCGACCGATTCGTCACAACTCCTCGTTCCAAGTATCGTCGAGCAGATCCAGGCAGACGTTTCTTCTCTCCTCTCTGTCTCTAATCGCATCGCGGCCTCCATCGTACCGGTGAACAGATCCGAGCTGCGAATTTACCAGAAATAATACCTTCCCGCCTTCCAGAGTGCGCTGACACGCTCTCCCCCGTATTATTTCTGGCAGGGCTGAATCACCGGCAGCTGGGTCGGCCGAAATAGTCGGCTTCGTCGGCCCTGCTCCCTCCTTTTAAACGCCTCGCCCGACGAACGACGCGTCGTCGACGACGGTGGGAACCGATAGCTGCTGGTTGCGGCTGGTAGCGGGTGGTCGAGGTTGCGGAGACGAGGGAAAAGAAGGTATCGCAGGATGAATCAGCCGGTTCTTTTTCGCCCCGAACAGATGCTGCGTTGGCAATCTTCTTGGTACACTTCAGGTGGTCGCTGGCTTCAAGGTCGTTGTCAGGCGAGCGTCGATACGTTCGAAGAAGACCGGACGATTGCTCTTCTTCTCAGATCCTCGATTTTTTCACCAAGGACCTCTCGCGCAATTTTTATTCACGCGGATACATTCGGGACGAAGGTTCTTCATCTTCTTCGTTTCAAGGGGAATTTTCGTTCGATTGGAGGGGATTTTAAACGACGGTGGAATTATACCGTTCTGGTCGTGTTTTTTGATCTGTGTCAAGTCGAGAGAGTCTCGTTATTTCGGCATCTCGAATTCATTAAGGCACAGCAGGGGGGGAGGAGGATCGTAATTACCGAGCGACGGTGAACGGTTTAATAGCTCTGATCTCACGTGTTCCGCGGGAGATCGTACGCTTGAAATAAATCCGTGTGCGATAAATATTACTTGGTTCCTACCCAGACACGAGGTCCCCAGCAATTCTAACGCGAATCTTATTTATGGGTGACGTTAATGTGCCAGGTGTTTTCCTCCTTATCGCAAGTCTGTTACATTGTCCACCCTAGGTCTTACGTCCAATTAGAATTTCCGACGTCTCCCAGCGAGAAAGAAACGTTTTCCGGTGATTTATCCGCTCGATGAAAACGTTCCTGTCTCGGTTCTAATAGGGCACGCGTAGGTTGGCTCGGTGAAAACGCGGATTAATTGCGATCCAAGTCGAGCGGAGGTAAACCCTTCGGCGCGATTAATCAAACGGTCGGACGACGAACACAGGCCGGATTCACGGTCTAATTTTGCATCAGGTCGCCGGATCGTAACGGTGTCGAGCGGGGACCGGTCAAGTAACATGACGATGATCCACTCGCGAGGCTGAAACGCGCTGGAGAACGCGCGGAGAACACGAGAACACGCAGACCGTTCCATCGCACGGAGCATCGAGCGCTCGATGCAACGCATCGAAACGCGAGAACACCGCTCTTTGTTTCTGGTCACGGTGTTGCTCGCGGTAAACTACATGTTTGTTCCACTTTTTAACCGTGGCTTTATAACGGCAGGGAGTAACGATTTGCCTGCTTTGTGCACGCTTTCTGGAGGAGATTGCGGCTCGATTTCCGTGTAGTTTCTTTACGACGGATTGAATTCTACGGTATTCTAGGGAGATGTGTTTGTAATTGTTACTGTGGTACGTTGTGGCGAATATGTAGAATTGTTTCATTGATAGAAATTCATAGGATTGTTTGTTTCTCTTCGAGTAATTTTCAGTTATTCGAGGAAATCTTGTATATTGCTTGTTCCATAGGCGAGCCAGATGTTTAAGTGGCTCACAGTAACGAGTGTAAAATAATTATTAATAAACTGTGCTATTTCTTGAAGCTTTACTTCCCTAATGATGGCCTCCCGTAAATAGTGGATTCATTTCTACCTTGATCTATCAAGTGAATCAGATGTTTAGATATATACATATATATATATAATAAGAAGTATGTATATTCTTGCTATTCTTGTCTATTAATAAACTGTGTCACTCCTTGAGTCACCGTTTCCCTTACAAGCGTCCTTCTACAAAGATACAAATCTTGTATCTTGTTCTATCAATGAACCAAATTCTCAAGATATTTGTCATCCTCCACTTCCCTCGCAAATAGCATCCAAATTTCCTAGCTTCTTCCAATAAATCAAACTTTTAAATTAAACCTCCATCTCCCTGAAAAGACGACCTTCCGCAAAATAGCATCGAATATTCCAAAAATACAACCGTTATCATCCGACATTCCAAAAATACAACTTTCACAACTCCCCTCTCGTTCCACCATGAAAAACAATTAAAAAAAAAAGACAAGCCAATTAACGAAAAGAAGAAACAAAATCCTCGTGCTAAATTCCCGTACGGTGAGTGTATAAATTTCACGTACGCGAATAACAGGCTAAGAGGAGAGAGAAAGAGAGACAGCTGGGGGCATAAAACAGGCGCAAAATCCGCGAATAAAACGTGAAAGTCCTGGGGTATGGGGCGGGCGAGGTTAGCGCAGACGGAGCACCGAATCCAAAGGAGCAAGACCCCACGTGAATTTCGCGGTGTGATTCGGGAGAGTTCTGAACCGGCGACCAAATATAGCCGGGTAATGTAATACACGTCACGTGGTCAGAAATAGCCTAAGAAGAGGGCCTAGCCGAGTGTGCACACGGCACTGGCCTGCGGTGGGTACCTCGCGCGTTCCCCCATTTTGAAACGAGCCGACGCGCGGACAGACTACCAGAAGCGATGGAAGAAAATACGTTTACCTCTTCACGCTCGTTAAACCAGTTACCAGAGAGAAAGGTGATACTAGAGGGAACAGAAACGCGCATCGTAAAAGACGGGTATGCGCGTACGTGTGGAAATCCACGCGTCAACGACGAGGCCTCGCTGTAACCGAACAACTTTTTCGTCTGCACCGATCGTGCAACATCTGCCGAATTTTTCCGAACGTGTATTCTCGCGGTGGAAACGGAACCAGGTCGAGATTTGTCATCTCTGTCGTAATCGGTCACGTCGATTTTGTATTACAAACGAATTATTTCGATGGGACGATTAAGGAGGAGGGAAAATGTAGGCACGCTAGGGTTAACCCTTGTGCGGTCCTCGGGTCTTTTTTGACCCATCGTCTTCTTATTTCTTGCAATGACTTTTAGCGTTGTCAAGTTTAGGTCTGCTTAATGTTAACATTGAAAGTTTATTGTTTGGGTTCGTATTTACATTGGGTCTTTTTTGACCCAGAGACCTAACGTGTGTAGAACGCACCAGAGTTAATTTCGGGAGGAGGAAATTGATAAGGAGTCTGCACACGATATTGTTGATCGTTTCGATATTGAAGAAAGAGGTTGAAACTCAGATTGAAATAGTATTTTGAAGTCCGAGCTAGCAGTCCTTAGAAAGGGTTAATATTAAGATCGACGATCGACGAATATTTAGCTATTTTGCAATCAGAGCCTCGATACCGATAACTGGTAAGAATATTGTCAGAAAATATAACAATATTAACGTTATTAAAACAAATTGAAAATACCACTGTCAAAACTGAATTAACGAATATCATCGATCCTGCGCAGCCCTCTTTATTTCTATCATTTCGAGTCATCAATTTAAAAAATGACACGGTTCATGCGTTTTTGATAGAGGCAAGTGTTCCAGAGGCTCTGATTACAGGTACCACAGTTCAAACTGTCAAGTGGTACTTGACTCTCTAACAACGTCTGCAACACCCTGCTAGATCCTCTAATTGTCGACTAAAAATTTGTCTCAATACGTCCAACCAACTGTCAACGATAAAACAAAAAAACCAGTAAAAGTTTGAACTTGTAAAAAATCTCTGCCAAAAGCTCGAACTCCGTTAAAGTACTCGTCGTTTCTACAAGACAGATCCGTGGACTTTTGCTTTCGTTCCGTCGTCAAATATAGCCCGTGCATCTGGACTCGAGCTTTCGAGTAAAGTAACAACACTTCGCTCGGGTTTTCCTCTCGTTATTTTAACCCTGATAAATCTGCCAAGTGTTGCAGACACGCGGGTTTACGCTCGTTAACCCAGCCGCGGGAAGGGAATCATTGTTCGATCGATCGTCAAGCTGATTAAGAACGGCAAACTCGCCTATTTCTGTTCGACTCAACTATGCAACTACGTTACGTACCCGCGTCTACTGACGAAATTTCGCGATTTATATTATTTTCGGGGTGGCGAATTGTTTTACGAGGCCCCGGAGCCCGGTGTGATTCACCGACGGGCACGTTCCGCTTCGATTCCGTGGCCGTTTCGTAAGCAAAACGCGGACGAATTTATGTGCGCGGAGAACGCGCGCTGGCAATTACGTTGCCGAGTGCAAAAGTCAATTTACATTCGCGGGTTCTATATTCGTACGCCGTTTCCACGTGTACACGCGTTGTATACGTGCGCGCGGATCTCCTCTCTATGGGAGGGATCCTTCTCTTATTTTAGATCGTTTCATGGGAAGTTTCTCTGACTCTCCGGCTCTTTAGCTGGTTTCCTTCTATTCCGGAGCAATTTTTAGAATGCTTTATGTATAGTTGTGTTGTGAGTTTCTTTCGTTGACATTGGAATATGAAGAAATTCGAGGTTTTCTAGAATTTACAATAGACAACGTATAATATTATTTTTAAATTTATCATTCTTTTCATTTCGTCCTTCGTTTCTGCAATATTTACATCATTTTTTCTTAAACTTTACTTTTGTTATCCTGACTGCTGTAATTTGAATCTCGCGCTATTTTTAATTCTACGCTTCACTTCTTTTTTTTTTTGGTAGAATTCTGTAACATGTGTATCATTTTCGTTTTTATACCAATTGTTGTAAATTTCAGTTCTCGAGCTGGTAATTCTAGCTTCGTTTTCCTTATGAATTTCGAGATGCCGTGTTTCAGTCACTGATCGGTTCTAAAAAAATGGCGCGTCCTGTTGTGATTAGCTAGATCGTCGTATCGGCAACAAACGAGGCTTGTGCGTACTTAAAACATTCGTTTTTATTGGCCTTTCCATTGTACAATAATAAATAATCGATTAGTAGAATGTTAAAGGGGGAAAATCATTTGCTGTGTAAACTAAATTATACTTCATCACGTCGTGTTGTCGACTAACTAATAAATCATTCCTAATGTATGTATTTGCGGCGTGTGGCTAATGTATACACTTACACGTATATGTATATATATATTTTTACGATATATATCTATTGTTTTCATTAATAATGAACATCGAGCAACTAAATCGAACGAGTAAACGAGTTACGTTCTCGTAATACCGACACATCGTTTCACGAGAATCTCACGAAATTTCTCGCGACACATTTCCTTTCCCTTTTCTCTTTCTTCTATTTTTCTTTTCTCGCGGCTCGTATTATCAAGCATGCGCGACACGAACGAGATCGTTCGCTCGCTCATCAACGATCGAGCATTCATATGTACAACGCGGGAACTAAAGAGAATCGCAGAAACTGTTCGTTCTCAGATAATCTCATCTCTCTCCCATTCGTTCGAGCCTATCGATTATCGAAGCACCACCTCGGCAGATCTTTCGTGTTCTCATTAAAACATTCGACGTTTGAGAAGACGCTCGTAGTCGCGTCTCGCTAGCGAATTGCACCGTTCTATTAGGATGGAGTATCATCGGCTACGCTCGTCTTTGTCGGTCAAATCTCGGTTCGCTTCGATTCGTTATCTCCCTTATACGTGTTCAATTCTACAGAAAACATTCACGTTATTTTGTTCATCGTTTATCCTCCGGTGAGAATTCTCCTTCTCAGCACCACCTTCGCGACACAATTTTCTCAACCGAATACAACCCTACATTTGTTTTTCTCCTTTTCATCATCGTCGTTTCCCTATAAGTTTAACTTTCATCCTTCGTCCTACGTTTTTTTTTTTTTCTCGTCACTACACACAAATCGGTTCGATTCTCTTCGAATTTTCCTTTCTTCTCAATTTCTCTCAGGCTAATCCTCTACCGATGTTTCTCTTTCTCAAGCTCAAGCAACCAAAAGAAAATTGAAAAAAAAAACAATGAAAAATAAACGTACACCTGAGAGACATGTCGTACTACGTCTCCGTAAAAGAAAAAAAATCATCACTAATCACCTCGTTTCACTCGCTCGTCTACTTTTTCGAGAGTGAGAGAGAGGAAGAAATATGAACACGGTACGAGTTAGTACAAAACTCCCCGGGCTCGCTCGCGACTCTTTTGATTAACGGGGTTTGTCGGGGGGAACAAGGGTTTTCTTTTTTTTTTTCTTTTGTTGAACAATTGGTAACGTTTTGGGTGGGTTAGGGTATCTTTTTTTTTCTTTTTTTTTTAAGAGAAAAACAACAAAAAAGCGGAAAAAAAAGTAAAAATACACACGGGTGTCTCGTCGATGGATCGCGTTTAAACGAAGAAACTCGCGAATTTTTGGGACAATTTCTCATCCGTTTTAATTGTATCGTAATTAATTAGTACCAGGTGTTACGCTACGCTAGAATTATATAGAATTAATATCATCATCAAGCAACGTCTCTAGAGCTACTTCATTCTTAGTCATCGAACAGAATGAAATATTTATAAATTAGATTTATTAGGATGATTTTTTTTTTGTTTAATTTAATATTTATACATTTTTTTTCTCTGTTTTTTATTGTACAAGAAATTGTCCCAATTACGTGTTGCGTTTCTACGTCACACCCTTACGAGGCTTATTCCCGTCGATTCAATCGCGTCTCGTGTTAGCAATTGAATTTGTATCTTTTATTCAGTTCTTACTTTTGACGATGAGTTTGGCGGAGGTTTCTACGGTGCCTGCTGACGTGGTTGCTCGGCAGGTGAAGGTGCCAGTGTCTTCTTCGTACGTGGTTGCTATCAGCAACACTGCGTTGTTACCTTCGTGAATCATCTGGAATTGAAAATTTCTCAATTTGAAAAATCACATTTCTTCCCCAAAAAAATTATTTTTCAATATTCTTCAAATGTATTTTTCTATTCATATACTTGTGAAACTTCGCTCACCTGGAAGTCAGGTGATTGTGGAATCAAGGCACCTTCGCGATACCATTGAATCGTTGGCTTTGGTTTAGCTGGAGCAACTTGAGTCTTGAATTGTGCCGGTTGTCCTTCAAGGACTATTTGATCCTTCAGTGGTGTCAATTTAGGGAGAACGTCAGCTGCGTCGGGTGCTAGATAAAGATTGTGAAGATTGTTTAATTTAGAAGGGGAGATGTAATTTTTGGAAATTGTCGTTTTGGTGAACGACGGAGATTCTCACCGAGAACTCTGAGATTGGCTGAAGTGGTTACGTCGCCTGCTGGATTCTTGGCGATGCATTTGTAGACTCCCTCGTCTTCGGGGAAAGCCTCAGAAATTCTTAGGGTACAGAGATCACCGTCCTTTTGCATTTGGAAGTACTTGGATGGTTTGATCACCTGTGATAATGTACAGATATATTTCTATTACTAATTTCTGCTTATAAGTTAATTACGGAATTGTCCTATTTCGGTCTTTAAATTTGCAATTGAACGTAAATTGAAAGAATATATGATTTAAAAATTTTTTTCTGCTAACTTATTTATAGAAAGAGGAAATGTTACAATTTGTGAACGATATAAATACAAATTTCAAATATTGCATTTATAGTGTAATCGAATAAATTTAATTGAATTAAATAAATTTTAAAAGTTAATAAAACAGTGTTGCTTTTTGGAATATCGTTCGTACCTTGTCGCCCTTTTTCCATTGCACAGTTGGTACCGGTTTTCCGGTGATCCTGCACGTAAAGGCTACGGATGTTCCCTCTCTGATAGTTTGATCTTTCAGTGGCTCCAAAACCTGCGGTGCCTTTTCGACGCCAGGCGTCGTCGGTTTCGCCGCTTTTGCAGGTGATTGAGGTCCTCGAACCGTGCATTCAGCGTCACAACGTGCCTCTCCGGCGCTGTTGATCGCGACGCATTCGTATTTGCCCGAATCTTCTGGCACTGCCTCCAGAATCAGTAATGTAAAGGTGTTATCCTCCTCGAGTGTCTTGTAACGAATGTCTGCCGTCACTTTCTTGCCATTCTGCAACAATACAGGAAATTCGGAATTGTTTCATTTTCGTCGAAATTTTTAATTTTCTGTGAAAATTTTACTTCAGTTTGGTATCCTACTTTTTCACTCCATAAATACCATGTTTTATGAATCTCTCTTTTAACAATAATTTTACAAATAAATTTCACATTTTAAAATTACAATTGCAAACATTAAAGTTTCAAATATCATAGTCAATCTCCATATAAAATAAATTTTCAGAAATGTCTAAAGAATTCCCCAAAATTGCCATTATCCCTGTGCCACACAATTCCCACATTTCGAACCAAAAAATCTCATTTACCTTCAACCAGTAAACATCCAAAGGCTTGGTACCAGTCACTTTCGCGTCGAATCTAGCGAGTTGACCAGTGGTAACGGAAGTGTTCTGAATGGTAGACAGGAAGCTAGGAGGCACGACTCCTCCTCTTCCAGGCTGTCTTCTACGCTCTTCGACCACCAAATTGGCGCTGCATTTCGCTTTTCCAGCTCGGTTCTCAGCGATCACAGAGAACACTCCAGAATCTTCCATGAACACTTGTCGCACGATCAACACAGACTTCGTGCTGAACGTGTAGATCTGAAGATCAGGCGAATTCTGAATAGGGAAGTCCTCGCGGTACCATTTGATCGTCGGCAATGGATCACCGTCGAACTCGACTTCGAATCGCGCCTGTTCCTGTTCGAATGCTCTGCAAGGTTGTATCTTCTTGGTGAAGACTGGCGGCTTGGCCGGTTTCATCGGACCTTGAACCACACGCTCCTGAGTCTTCGCTTTGTGCTCCATTTCGGTGGTTTCCGTCGCTGTTATCTTCCTGGTGATCTCTAGGTCGCCTTTAACCTCCTTCTGCGTTTGCTTCTGCTTGGCTACGTGCACTTCACGCCCGTGAACCGTTGATTCTGATGGTTCCGGAGGATACTTTCCTGAGACCTTCGTGCGCTCCACGTCGATGTCCACTTCCGTCACGTGAGGCTTTTTCACGAATTTCGTGGTTGTCTTCTGTGTGGTTTCCTCGGTTTTCTCTTCCTTCTTGTCCTCCCTGGAAGAGAGCGATTGTATCGATTAAGTATCGAGGGAACAGTTGAATTTTTCATTTGATGCTTAAAGATTGGAGAAATTGGCACAACTGGCTTCAAACGCGAAATATAGTCTTTAAATTTTGTTTGGTAATAATGTGATGTACAATGAACGGTAACTTTAAAACTGTATTTTGCTTTTGGGGACGGTTTTATGTGCGTCTTCCAATATTATGCAACGAGTATCACATTTAAAGTATACTTTACATTGACAATTTTTCTTACAAATAACAAGAAATAGCAAAAAATTATCACACTTGTATCATTAAAAAATGAATTTCTAATTGTTCTACATGCCACAAGAAAAGAATTGTCACAACAAAATACATATATAATTCATTATACCATTTTTGAAATATTTTTTCGCATATTTATTTACGAGTATAAACTCGTTAATATTAAAAAATTCATTTGAACGTATTTCAAGTGTTGCATAAAATAAAGAGAATGCAGTACTCACAAGGTTTCTTCATACTGCTGAGCCATTCCCTTGGCCACAGAGTGGGCAACGACCTTTTCGCCAGGAATGGCGTACTGGTGGCTGGATTCCCTCAGCCTAGTCTCCTTCAGGACCTGTTCCTCCTCGAGGTTCATCAGTTTGTTGTAATACTCTTCGTTCTTCTTGCTCTTGACAGACCTCTGCCATTCTGTCTCCGGTTCCTTGAACACCTTCTGTCCAAGGTGCTCAGTGGCGATTTCAATGCCCTGAGAGATGTTGTGGTGTCTCTCGTCGAACACTTTCTCGAGTTCTGTGTTCTGTCGCTCCGTTTGGTATTGTGTCAGCCCGTAATCATACCACGCTAGAGAAAAGCCACGTTAGACCACACTGTTTCTCGGATTCACGCGTAACTGACAACGCATGCCAGACGAACGTCGGAAACATTCATTTTCTGATTGAAAATATCGCGTTCCTCAGTGGTGATGGCGATTCGAAAAATCTCTGTGCTGGAGATTTAGGTGCTTGGCGATTTTCAGCGAATTAGAATTTTTCAAGCTTGGAATCTAAGTTTTTGGGATAATTGCAAGCTTCGAATTTCATATTCTGCGAAATATTGTAAGCTTCGAATTTAACTTTGTGAAATACTGCAAACTTCAAATTTAATTTTGTGCGATATTGAAAGCTTCGAATTTAATTTTTGTGGAAAATTTCAAGCCTCGAATTTAATTTTTGTGAAGTATTGTAAGCTTCGAATTTAATTATCCTGGAAAATTGAAAGCTTCAAATTTCATTTCTGTGAAAAATGCAAGC
>NW_017100202.1:1004874-1008899 GCF_001263275.1 Habropoda laboriosa | reverse complement strand
AAAATAATTTCCAAGCTTCAAATTCAATTTTTGTGAAATATCCAAAGCTTCAAATTTAATTTTTATGCAGTCTTCTGAATAACAAATTAGCAACTTTACCGTGCAATTCGTGAAAATAATGAAATTAGCAAATGAGAAGCAAAACAGAGAGAACGCTATATTTTCAAGAAGATTCACAAAGAACCACGGGGAAATACGACACAGTACTTCATTGGCGATGCAACACATATCGACGCCAGCCGCGCGAGAGGAGCAGGATGCCCGGAAACCGGGCTACCGGAGACAGAGGTGGACATCCGGACAGTTCGAGTTAGATCACATGGTTAACAGAATTTCCTGGACTCTTTATACTCTAACATTCCATTGGAAACATATCGTTCAAATCACATTGATTTCGGAATGTATGTACATCGAACATCTGGGAGATCCTCTAATTTCAAACATTTTCCTAAGGTCCACTATCGTATACAGGGATCCAGTATCAATTTCTATCATCTACAATTCACAAATTTAACAATCTTTCTCTCTTTTTGTCTTTTCATCCATTTTTTCAAGAGACACTGAATCTCTGTCTCTTTCTTTTTTTTTTTTAACGATGATACGAAAGGAAATTGGGTAACAGGGATATCTATACATACATAATACTTCTTATAATAACAAGTCGATCACGCGACCAGGATTATTAAGAACGTTGATACTAAACACGACATGGCACTCTGAGAAATACGGACTCTGCTCGGCTATATCGCGCTGAACGAATCAGATTGGGATCAATAATGACAGTACGAAGAAATAATGCATTAAATAAAGTTCGGATGAAATGAACTTTCGAAAAAGAAATATATCAAATAAAATGTTGAAAATGACGTCGATGAGCAATAACCCCGTTTTCTCCAGAGCAACAAAATTGTTTGAACAAAACACGGAGGAAAATATTTTTCGTGTAAAAAACACTTATTCAACAATTCACTTTTTCTACGAGCAAATCAATATTTCAAAAAAATACTCCTCACTTCGATTACTTCAATCGAAATATTTTTCTCCGTGCGAAAAACAAAAATAAATAGAAAACAATGATGAACATATACTATATACAAATGAACAAAATAATCTAAAGAACGAGTTGCTTCATTCTCGATTGTCCATACCTGAAAATTCCGGTTTGCGAAACGAAGTAGCCGATACCTTTTAGACGACATTGCTCGAATACCACCGTGGAATTCCCGAAGAAGAGGAGGAAGAAGAAGAAGCTGCTCGAGGTGCTCGAGGGCGATCTTTCGAATCCTTTCTTAATATTTCTTTTCTTTTTTCGGGGGTTATGGTGGAGAAAGGAGGTAGAAGTGGGGAGAGATTTTGGTGTTCGAATGATTTCGAGTGTTTCTTTGCTGTACTCGAATGGAATGTATGTGTCGTATCGATATCTTATGTACTGTGTTGCGAGATATCCATTTTTTTTTTTTCGATTTTCGTATCTTTTTTTTCTCGTGTGGTATATATCGTGGTGCCTCGATATTTGACGAATTATCATTTTGTTCTATGTATGTGCGTGCATTCTTTGCGATGTAATCGAATCGATTTAGTATTATTCAGATTTTTCGCGGAGAATTTATTATTGTTCGGTAATATTCATGTGTGAAAGTTTGAAGTCCATAGAAGATGGGAGAATAGAATATGTATCAGTGAAGTATAGCTGGGTTTGAGTTGACGCAAAGAATGCGACGACATGTTTATGTAAGGGAATGTCTGTTTCCGGGATGAACTTACGTCTTGGCGAGTTCTTCAACACTCCGCGATAATCGTCGCTTCTCGGTTTCACGGTTAACGCGGTCTCGGTTCGAGCTTCGCCTACCGAGCTTCTCGCGATTACTTCCACCTTTCCGTGGTCGTATTGCCTGGTCTTAGGGATGTCCAGATGGTACATTCCATCGTAAGTTAACTTGTACCGTGAACCCTGTAAAAATAAAGAAATTTCAAACGTAAAAAAATGAGTACACAAAGTTTCAGGAGATTTGTGAAAATCTCTGAATTCGTAAATATTGTAATTGAGATTAATTTTTAAAAATTTTAAGTAGGAATCGAGGACTACTCTGGGATTCAAAATTAGACTAATTTTTAGAATGCCGATGAATTTTTCTTTATTAAAATTGAAAGAATAAAAAAATGGTACTCACATTGACCACGGTATGTCCATTGATGATCCACATGACACGTGGCCTCGGGTGACCTGTGACACGGCAACAGAATCTCGACCAATCGCCCTCTTCGACGGTAACTGGCTCAGGTTTGCTCACGAATGTCGGAGGTGCCCGCACCTTCTCTTCTTCACCCTCTTCCTCAGGTACTCTGCGTCACACATTCGCGATAAATGAGAAAATAATTTCAGATTTACGAAAATAATTGTATAATTCTCCATTTGAGAAAATATACTCAAATCTCAGACTACCGAAGCTGAAAATCCTTACATTTGCCATGCAGCTTCCATCTCCCTGATCTTCTCGATACTCTTCATGCCCTTGGGTAATTGCGACTCGTAAATAATTCCAGGCTTTCCAGCCGTGCGAATCACCGCTCGTGTTTCGTCCATTCCGTAAAGATTCGTGGCTCTGCAGAGATATTCTCCGCTGTCTTCGGGGTATACCCAGCCAAAGTTCATCGCCACGTAGCCGAAGTCGTAAATTGGCGTGAATCGGTTCTTCTGCGGTAGAGGTTTGCCGTTGAAGAACCATTCTACTTTCATGTTAGGATCACCAACAGGCGCCAATTGACACTCGAACTTCGTGCTGTTCATCTCGACCAACTCGGTTTGGTCTTGGATCTGCGTGACGAAACGAGGTGGTTGTTTCTTGTCCGCGTCGTAGAGATCGTCCTCTGTCAGATGGACCTCTGAGGTGTACTTCTTGATGGTGGCTTCCATCTGCATCAACGCTTCCGACTTCTTCATGCCCTTTGGCACTTGGTTCTGCAGGATTATGCTGGGCAGCCCTGTGGATCAAGTAGAAAGGAAGGAAATTAATAATTCGTTCTATAATTTGGTTGAAGAAAATTAGAAAATTAGCGAAATTAGAAATTCCGAAAATTAGAAAATTAAAAAATACAGTAAATTCTCTCCAAGTGTCAGTACAGATGGTCCTACGCCTAGGTCTGCGTTATTGCTGCGCCTATGTGATCTCGCTCGCTGTCAGTCAAGCGTATAACGCTACACCACTCGGTTTCTTTTACGAGATTTCACGGCTCGACAATTCATAGTAGAAAAATATAATTTCTTTAATTTTACTTTTTTTCATCTGAAATTTTTTTTAACATGTTGGTGAGATTTTTCTGATGAAAATGATATCAAACACGATATAATTTGAACAACATTTACTTATTAACACGTTCACTGTCTGGCGTGACAGACAAATGTTAAGAAAAATTTCAGGATAAAAAAACGTAAAATAAAAAAAGTTGGTATTTAAATCGCTTGCCCTTGTCTACGTTCGGCAAACTACAAAGGCGGGCGCGAGGCTCGAAAACGTAGTCCCTGACTCTACAAGTGTCAGGTTTACCTTCCTTGCGGACTGACACTTGTGGAGAATTTACTGTATTACTATTCAAAGGTGCAAATATGCAAAAAGACTCAGTGCTGAAAGAATTAAACTTTGGAACTTAAGAAACTTTTGACATCCTATATCATTATGTCACTATTGATTATTAATTAATTTTTGATAAAGAATACATCGAAAAACTGATAGCTTACTTTTGCACGATACCGATGCCCTAGTGGTGTCCTCTCCGAGATCATTGACAGCCTTGCACACGTATTCTCCCGAATCTTCCGGGTAGACGTACAAAATGTCCATAGACACGAATCCCATATCGTACGTAGTTCTGTATCTGTGTCCAGCCGGGATCAATTTTCCATTTCTATACCACTCGATACGCAGATTAGGATCGTCTTTCGGTTCCACGCGACATTCGAACCTAACTGGTTCAGACTCGTCGACGGTTGCTGATTGAATCTGCGTGATGAATCTTGGCGGTTGACG
>NW_017100202.1:1001216-1004859 GCF_001263275.1 Habropoda laboriosa | reverse complement strand
TTCACTAACTGGTCCACGTTCTAATTCCTTCAGTTTCTCGCCACTCATGCCTGATGGCAGCTGAGAGTCGAAATCTATCGTTTTCTTAGCTGAAATATCAAAAAATTCAAAAATGAATTGCTTAACTCGATATTTTCACTAAAAGTTAACTTAACCCTTTCGTTACCCTTTCGTTAAAAATATTAAACTGTCGATATGTAAATTAAACGTTACATTTCGTTAAATCAAGTTTCCTCTATATGTGTATTTTCTCAGTAAAAAATTATTTATAAACGAATATCTAAACACACAAAGGATTACAAATTTAAAAAAATATTTCTCTATATTATACTTACATTTGCAAGTGATGGTAGCTTTGGTAGTAGCAGAGCCCCACTTATTAGTAGCCCTGCAGACGTACTCTCCACTGTCTCTGGCATAAGTATACGACATGTCCAACGAAATGAATCCAAAGTCGTTGATCTGGTGTACACGTGACCCGGTAGCGAACGATCTTCCATTATGGAACCAATCGATTCTCATCGTCGAATCGCCAACAGGCTCTACTCTGCAGTCGAAGTGACTCGGTGCTCCTTCCTCCACTTCGATATCTTTCAATTCCACGGTGAACTTAGGAGGATTAGGTGTCTCTTCCTCGGTCAAAATCTCGTCTTTCTTGTACAAAGCCTCTTCCAGTTTCTGGATACTCTCCGTTCCGGTCTTGAAGTTACTCGGTAGCTGAGGTTCCAAGATGATTCCTTGACGTCCACGAACTTGAAGCTTGCAAGATACCGTAGCTTCGCCGTGACGATTGGTTGCTTTGCAGGTGTACAGACCAGAATCGCGTTGGTAGCAATTAGCCACTTCCAAGATGACGAAACCAAAGTCGTGGATCGTTTTGATTCTGGTACCAGCAAGAAGAGGCTTCCCGTTGTGGAACCATTCGACTCTCATGCTAGAGTCGTTGATTGGAGTCAATCTGCACTCGAAGTGCGCCAGTGCGTTCTCTGTTAGAGTCAAATCAGACGGTGTGGTGATGAATTCCGGTGGTTTTCCAGTGTCGTCCTCTGGAGTAGCTTCACCTGGCTCGTTTCCGAGACCTTCGAGCTCTGCGATCTTGTCGATGGTGCTCTCCATTCCCTTCGGTAGCTGAGATTCGAGAATGATGCTTCGTTTACCGGTGCACTTCATGGTGCAAGTGGTGACTGCTTCGCCGTATTCGTTGCTTGCGCGACAGCTGTACTCGCCAGAGTCTTCGGGGTAGATTGGCGAGATCTCGAGGATCACGAAGCCGAAATCGCAGAAGGTGCGGAAACGAGAGCCGGTCCGCAGTGGTTTTCCATTCCAGAACCATTCGACCTGTGAACAAAAGGGTTGAGGAGCTTTGTTAGTACTGATAATTCGGAAAATACGTTGACAAATTTTCCAGCCATGGTGAATAAGACTATTTCTTTTATAAATGAACGAAACTACCCATAGAATTTGAATTTTTTGAAACTATGAATTTTGAAAAGTGAAGTCAATCAACGTTTAATTCACAACAATAGAAATTCAATTACCTTTAGTTTTGGATCGTCAGTGGGTGTAAGCCTAGCTTCAAAGTGCGCGCTTTCGCCTTCACGCAGGCCATCGATGTTGCTCAGTGGTACAGTGAACACTGGAGCTTTTCCTCTTTCTTCGACAACCTTCTCATCCTTAGTACGAATCATCGAGTCTTCTAGTGTCTGGATCTTCTCCAATCCACCTTCCATTCCCTTAGGAAGCTGGGACTCCAAAATGAGACTCGCTTTGGAGAAGCACTTCAAGGTTGCTTTAGTGGTATCTTCTCCGTACTTGTTGAAAGCTCTGCATTCGTAAACTCCAGAGTTCTCCTCGTAGCAGTACAATATATCCAATATGACAATACCAAAATCGTGGAAGGTTCTGTATCTGTGTCCATGAGGCAGTTTCTTGCCGTTGTAGTACCATTCGACCTTCAAATCCGGATCGTTGACAGGAGTGAGTCTAGCCTCGAAGTGAGCAGACTGTCCCTCGACCAACTTTGTGATGTCAGAAATTTGCGTGATGAATTTAGGTGGTTCGGCGACCGGTGTAGTTGGCGTGGCAGGTTGTTCGCCACCGAAGCTCTCCAGTTCCCTGATTCTAGCGAGAGAATCAGGCTGCAACGAGTCGAGGTACACTCCGCTCTTTCCGAAGCACTTCAAGGTAGCTTTGGTGTAATCTTCGCCGTATTTGTTGCTAGCTTTGCAAACGTATTCTCCCGTATCGTGAGCCATCACTCCAGCAATGTCCATCACGACGAATCCAAAGTCAGACACCATCTTGAACCTAGAAGAGTGTCTCAGAGGTTGTCCATTGTGGAACCATTCGACCTTCATCTGAGGATCTCCAACTGGAATGAGTGTGCACTCGAAGTGAGCAGACTGGCCATCTTTGAGACCCTCCAGCGATTGAATCTGCGTGGTGAACTTAGGTTTCTGCCCTTTAGACTTGTCGATGCACTCCAAATGCACGCTGATCTCAGCTTGGCCCCATTTGTTGGTAGCCCTGCAGGAGTAAGTACCAGAGTCCTCTATCTTAGTTCCAAGAACCTCGAGAACGACCATGCCAAAGGCGTACACAGTTCTGGTACGATGACTGGCCTCCAACGACTTGCCATTGTAGAACCATTCGACGACCATAGTTTGGTCACCGGTTGGCGTAAGAGAAGCCTCGAAGTGGGCGATCTCTCCTTCGGAAAGGTTTGTCAAATTCTCGAACTGAGAAGTGAACACTGGCGGATGTCCTTCGTCGCTTTCTGGCGGAGCACCTTCTTGTCGTTTCAGCGATTCTTCGAGGTCCTGAATTGCTTCGAGACCCTCCTTGCCCTTTGGATGCTGAGATCTCTCGATGATGTTCTCCTTGGTCGAGCAGTAGATGGTCGTCGACGTGAAAGCTTCTCCGGCTTTGTTGTAAGCTTTGCAGGTGTAAATTCCAGAGTCCCGATCGTACACGTCTGTCAGGTCTAAGGTGACGAATCCGAAGTCACTGGTCATCTTGAATCTGGACGCGTGTTCCAGAGCTTTGCCGTTGAAGTACCATTCGATCTTCAAGTTCGGATCGTCCTTAGGCTCTACTTGACCTTCCAGATGAAGAGGTTCGGATTCTCCAAGTTTGAACTCCGGCTGCAAAGGCACCGTCCAGATCGGTTTAGGATATTCCTGCTCCGGTCCATCATCTGGTCTCCTGTATTTAGACAAGTAGGCGTCTTCAGCCTCCTTGACCTTCTCCAAGCCAGCCTCTCCCTGAGGATGTTGTGTCTGCAAGTAGATACTTTGCTTGCTGGTGCACTTGAGTGTGCCAGATGTTTGTGCCGATCCTTTCGAGTTGGTAGCCTTCACGATCACCACTCCTGAGTCTTCTTCGTAGGCATGAGTGATATCCAGAGCAACGTATCCAAAGTCGTAGGTTGACTTGAATCTTGCACCGGTTGGAAGCGGTTTTCCGTTGATGAACCACTCGATCTTCATCGTCGGGTCTTTCGATGGTTCGACGTTGCACTCGAAGTGCACGTTGTCACCTTCTACGCATTCCACGTTGTTCAAATGTGTGATGAACACCGGTTCTTCGTAGACCGGTTCTGGTTGGTCGGTCGAGGTGACGTGAGGCTGCTCCAGAGCATCGA
>NW_017100202.1:996767-1001094 GCF_001263275.1 Habropoda laboriosa | reverse complement strand
GAAGAGTGTCGCCGAGTAACCAATGACGATCTACGATCTTCAAGCTGCAGGTTGATACAGCTTCTCCGTGTAGATTGGTAGCTTTGCAGGTGTAAATAGCGGAATCGTCGGGTCTTAGACCGTTGATGGACAGTGTAACGAGGCCGAAGTCGAAGGTACTACGAAGTCTGGTTCCAGTTTGGAGAGATATTCCATTCTTGAACCATTCAACGCGGAGATTAGGGTCTGCTCTTGGCTCTACTTGAGCTTCCAGGTACACGTGTTGACCTTCCACGAGTTTGTCGAAGCTTTCGAGATGTTTGGTGAAGACTGGAGCCTGTTGAGGCGTTGTGTCGACAAACATTTCGGGAACTTTGTTCATCTCTGCTTCTTTCAATTGGATCTTCTGCCACGCGTCGGGTTGTAAACTTTCGGCATCGATGGCTGAGCGCGCTTTCACTTTCAGGGAAATCGAGGAAACAGCTTCGCCGGCTTTGTTGATCGCTTTGCAGGTGTACACACCGGAATCTTCCGTGATCACTTTCAGGATGTCCAGGGTCACGTAGCCGAAGTCGTGGTTCACGTGGAACCGAGATCCTATTGTAGATAAAAAAAATCGATTTTTATATTTTAGTAGATACAGATTTTCTTCTTTGGTCTCATTTTTTTGTTTTTTATTTAAGAAATAGTTATTCCTATTCTTACCCATTTTTAATTCGACTCCATTTATGTACCACTCGAATCTCAAACTGGCATCACCGACAGGAACGACTCTGCATTCGTATCTAGCCATTTGACCCTCCCAAAGTTCAGTGGGACCGGTTAGTAATTGTGTGAAGATGGGTTTATCGAATACTTTTTCCGGTTCTTCTGGACGACTTGGTTTGTCAGCTTCAAGTTGGGCGATTTTACGTTGTGCTTCTGGATGTTGTGTGTCTAGTTGGATGCTTGCTTTGCCTAAGTGTGAGAAATTGTAGGGAACAGTTAGTGGAGAGATTAAATTTGAAGAAATTATGTTGAGGGGGAATCAGAGTACTCACTCTTGATTTTCATGGAAGCAGTGGTAACTGCTTCGCCGAGTGCATTGGTAGCTCGGCACATGTAGACACCTTCATCTTCTTCTCTGACGTGATTGATGTCCAATGACACGTATCCGAAATCGTGGACCTTGGTGATTCGTGAACCTAAATAGCACAGTGAATGATTTATAAATTAAACGTTGAGAACACCGAATTTTCAAAGTTTTAGATTTTCGAATCTTTTAATTATCAAATTTTCGAATTTTCAAACTCTGGAAATTTCAAATTATCAAATTTTCGAATTTTCAAGCTCTGGAAGTTTCAAATTATCAAATTTCCGAATTTTCAATCTTTCAATTCTTCGAATTCATGAATTTTTAAATTGTCAAATTTTCTAGTTTCCAAATTTTTAGATTTTTAGAATTTTTAAAACTTGCAGGTTTAAAAATTTTCAGAAACTAAAAAATTCTTCAAATTCCCTCACCAACTATTAAAAATTCGCATAACTTCACACTTACTTGTCTCAAGCGGGATTTCGTTTCTGAACCATTCAACCTTCATGGTAGGATCTCCCACAGGAATCAACCTGCACTCAAAGTGAGCTGTGTGTCCCTCAGGAATTGCATCGATGTTCTGCAGCGGTTGTGTGAAGACAGGTCTTTGTCTAGTTTGTGGTTCCGGTACATCCGGTCTCTTCCAAGGCTGTTGAGCCTCCAATTCACGGATTTTGTCCATTCCTTCGGGACGCTGAGACTCCAGAATGATATTGTCTCTTGGGATAACTTTGAGCTCGATCGACGAGACGCATTGTCCAAGAGCGTTGATAGCTCGGACAGAGTATTCTCCTGCGTCTTCAGGAACAGCGTGGCTGATGTCCAAAGCCACGTATCCGAAATCAAATGTCACGTGGAACCTGGAAGCCGATGGTAGTGGCTTGCCATTGTGATAGAACTCGATCCTCAAGTTGGCGTCGTGAAGAGGCTCAACTTGGCACTCGAAGTGGGCTGTTTGTCCTTCGTACACTTCGGTGGTACCCTGAACATAAATTTTCGGATTCAGAAAGTGTGAAAATATTGAGAATTATACGCGGGAGGATACTGAAATTTGGCAACACGGAGAATATTGAAAATTTGTGATTTTATAAAAGATTCCGAGTGTTGAAAATTCTATACTTCAGAGATGGAAAAAATTTCAGATTTGCTAACTCAGAGAATATTGAAAATTTTCAGACTTCAAAATTCTGTACTCAAGAGATTAGAAAATTTGAGATTTGGTAACACAGAATATTGAAAATTTGTGATTCTGCAATAAGAGGAATATTGAGAATTAAAGACTTTACTATAGAGAAATCTTTGAGAATTGTCCACTTTGTATTATAATATTAAACAAAATGAAAAATTTGTAAATTTATAATACAGAGAATATTGAGAATTAGCGACTCTAAAATAAAGGAAAATATCCCGAATTACCAATTCTGCGATCTACATAATTTCAAAAATTAAAATTTCCACAAATACTCAAGAAGTCTTACCCTAAGTTCAGTGACGAATCTCGGCGGCGTCACAGGAGGTTCCTCAACCTCCAATCGGGCTGGACGACCCTGAGCCTCGAGTTCTCTGATCTTCTCGAGGCCATCGGGATGCTGTGTGTCTAACAAAATGCTACGGCGAGCTATAAAAAGGAAACACAACACGTCACAAACATTCTTCCTAACAATATTCACAATTATAGAAAAACAAATTACTATTTCAATTTATCCATCATCTTCTCTACCGCGAATACGAAGAATGTCGATTACTTCTACCATTTCTCGTCTGTTCGATTCTACACGGTCTTTCCTCTAATCCACGAAACGTGACTCTTCGACCAACGTTACGAAATTTCGAATTTTTACAAGCACTACAAAGCTCCTCTTTGTAATATCTATTATTACCATTGAAATCCAACTCGGATTTTCTTCTCGTTCCAAGATAAACTTCATCTTTAGGATACAATTTACAACGATCACTTGCACTTTTGCAACGATTCTTCTCGCACGAACAGTTTTCGCTCATTTTACGAGAATCCACGAATTCTTTGTTACATTTACAAGTGGTCAACGAAAACGAACCGAATCTAGGTTTCATGTATGACAAATGTCCTCTTCGAAGAGTTAACGGTGGGAGAGATACTCTTCTTTCCTGATGAAATTCACCTTTGTCGGTTCTTTCAGGAGGTTTCAAGGGTAGGAAACGGGGAGGAAGGTAACGTTGGTATTTAGCTGAGAATCGAGTTAAATTTTGTTCAAAAATCGTGTTTCAAGTTTCTTTTAATTAAAATTATTTCTACCCGAATCTTCTGAATTTTTATTTATTTTTCTAGATGGAATTTAATTGAAATTACTCACAGCCAACTTTGATGGTGCAAGTGTTGACAGCCTCGCCAGCCAAGTTGGTAGCTTTGCACATGTAGGTGCCAGAGTCCTCGGAATAAGTGTAGAGAATATCAAGAGCCACGTAACCGAAATCGTGTGTCTTGCGGAAGCGATGTCCTGTTTTTACAGCGACTCCATTTACGAACCTAGTTTAATGTTAAATTTCAATATAACATAAATTTATTGAATATATTAAAAATGATTAAATATGATACGATATAAATTTGAAATATGAATTTGACAGTTATCTAATAGAGCCAGATTTGGTTCGTTTCAATTAAGTACCATTCTATCTTCAAGTTTGGATCGTTGATTGGTTCGACGCGGCATTCTAAGTGAGCGTGTTCGCCTTCTTTTAGATCCAGGTTGTTCAATGGCGTGAGGAAGACGGGCTTCTGGTGTATAATTTCCTTTTCAACCTCTTGTTTCACTTCAACGGTCTCTAGCTCGCGAATCTTTTGCAAACGCTGAGCGTCTAGTGTGTCCAAGTAGAGACCTTGTTTCGCTGTATGATAGAAACGAAAATTTGCTAGGTTTAACCCTTTTCATCGGAGACGTTTAACGTGGATCTTTAACCAATTACTGAGAAACTTATAAATTTGGACAGTGATCGAAAGGTTAGAATATTGGATCGATATGTGAGATCGTCAAATGTTTAACGATATTTGTGATAAAAAATTTCTAAATTCATTTTTACTCGAACATAAAACTCGAGTGTGAAAGTGATTTAAGGATAAGATCACAAAATTATAATTTTCCACTTCTTTAATTTTGCATTTCGTTAATTTTTCATTTGTACATTTTCTAAAATTCCAAAATACTATCTTCGAATTTTTTAAATTCCCTAAATTATTAATTAAACAAAATTTCATATATTTTTTAGAAATATATTGAAAATAATTTACATACCAATGAC
>NW_017100202.1:995786-996722 GCF_001263275.1 Habropoda laboriosa | reverse complement strand
AAATATATGGAAGATAATTTACATACCAATGACTAAAAATTGACAAAAAATAATTCATACATCACAAATTCCAAAATATTCATTATTCAAGTACTCACAGTCTACGCTGATGACGCAAGTGGTGACAGCCTCGCCAACAGCGTTTCTAGCCTTGCACATGTAAGTTCCAGAGTCCTCCGGATAGGCATAAAGAATATCGAGAGCTACGTAGCCAAAGTCGTAGGTGGTCTTGAATTTGTGCCCCTGAGGAATCGGTCTGCCATCTCTGTACCATTCCACCACCATCGTGGGATCGTTAACAGGCGTTAAAGTCGCCTCTAGATGAGCGCTCTTGCCCTCCGGTAGATGTTCGATGTTCTTCAACGGACGTCCGAATTTCGGTTTCTCGGCGACGATCAAATCTTCCTCCTCGACACGTTTGTAACGTGAATCGTCCTCTAGGTATTGTATTTTCTTGAGGGCACTTTCGTGTTGCGTTTCGCGAATAATCGAGGCACGTGCTGCAATGCGTTATTTATTGAAGTGGCGAATTCTCTTTTTCGTAAAGTGTGTTTCACTTGGAGGACAGAAGGGCTGAGAATGATCACAATTTTTCGTGATTATTCTTCGTTTTACGATAGTAATAGAAGATTACAACAGGCGATAACGAATAAAAAATGTGAAAAACAACGGGAGAGACAAGGAGAAAACACCCAAAAGAAAGAAAAAGAGGTAGGGCGGCCATTCACTGTGTGTATACATTTTTACAAAAGCGGAACTACGTTTCGAAGCTGAACTAGAAGCTATGGAAAACAGGGGTCTCTAGGTAACACAAAGTGCGTGGTTACATCCACCTGCTGTCCCCGTGCGTGATTTCTTTGCGGACGCTCGTAGAAGTATCGCTTGCTCGAAGTGATTCAGTTATTTGCACCTAGAAATCTTTGCGGAGTTAGAAAA
>NW_017100202.1:967195-995762 GCF_001263275.1 Habropoda laboriosa | reverse complement strand
CTAATCTAATTCTCCCGTTCTCAAAAGTAACACTATTACAGCCTCGATAAAATGAAAATTCTGCAACTATCATTCTAGCAAATAATTTACTTATAAATTTCTGTAATAAAATTAAAATTCATAATGCAAAAAAAAAATTCATTCGAAAAATAAAATTATGTGAAAGACACCAAGTATCGAAGATCTCTCAATCAAATCATTCTAAACGCTAAATCACCTCTTAGACGATACTTCTACCTCAGCTCCCTCGACTTACACAACGTCGAAAATCCTCAAGGGAGGCCCGCGTCTGGTTTCCAACTATCAGCTACTTACATTTCACGTCAAGATTGATCGAACTCTGCGCCGATCCCAGTCTATTGGTGGCCTGGCAGGTATAGGTACCAGAATCCTCAGCGTACACCGTGAGCACGTCCAACGAGGCGAAGCCAAAGTCGCAGGTTGTTCTGTACCTGTGTCCAGTGGACAATGGTTTGCCATTATGGAACCACTCCACCTTCATGTTTGGATCGGGATAGGGCTCGATACGGCACTCATAGTGTGCACTTTGTCCCTCGACACGGCTTGTAGGTCCATTCAGTTGGACAGTAAACCTCGGTTTCTCCTTCACCACGATCTCTTCCTCTTCTTGTCGCTGGTACCTGCTGGTATCCTCCAGCAACTGGATCTTCGACAAAGCGCTCTCGTGCTGCGACTCGAATTGCAGGGCCGCCTTGGCTGTACGTGTGGAATAGGTTTGTCAGTGTATCGTTGTACGAGTGTTGTGAACGGTGACGAGATTTCATGAGAGTGAAAATGAGCTACGGATTTTTTTATCACTCGTGGAGATTAGGCTCGTTTATGAGGATGTGGTACGTTTGCCTTTCGATAGGTGCGTTTTAATTCCTTCGCTATTGAAGTTGGATTTTTTGTTATTACATTTATTGGTACTGTTGGTAGAATTCATTTTTTAACGAAGGCAGCTAAATTTGTAGTCTTACAGTCTGATCACTGGAAGATTGGAACTCTTGCATCCAGTATTCACAAAAAATAATTCTACAAAAATTATAAATATCTATTTTAACCCTTTGGCGACCATTTGATATCAACTTAGGATTCATTGCAGAATGGTTGATTGGTAGATAAACAAGAAATTCTTTTAAAAAATAATTTTGTCACGAAAGGGTCAATGAGATCGTCGAATAAAATTTTTCTCTACTGAAGAAAGCGGTTGTCTGTTTCTTTAATAAATTGAGTAAAGTAGATATAGTGTCGGGACAACAAGTTTTGTTTCAATATTTACAATAGCGAAGGTATTAATTATCAGCGACAATTTTTATCACGATAAAATGCTAGAAGAAATGCAAAATTCGGGCAAATCGTAGTAAAAAGATAAATCATTCAAGAATTGTTCGTTGTATGTGAATAACGTGAAGTAAACTGCGTGATCGATGATGGTGCGAGTAATGTGAAAAAAAATTGCGACAAAAATTCGCTGCGGCCAAGAGTACAAAAATCTTCTTCTGCAGTTCGTACGAATTTCATGAACGATCGAAAAATTCGTCGGAGAATAGTACATCGCAGCGATTTCAAAAATATTCAAGCAAAAGTAGACAGAAAAAAATAAATGGGAAAAATACGTAGCACACTAAATACAGAAATTATTCTACGTGTAAGCAGCTGGTTTCTACACGTTTTTGGAAGCTAGATCACAGCTCACGAGAAGCGGTACTGGAAATCGAAGCTTGATTCTCATAGTAATCTTGTATTCTTCGCGTAATTTCTACTCACATTGAACGAAGAGTGTGGCCGATGTTACAGCCTCTCCAAGATCGTTTCTTGCACGGCATGTGTATGTACCTGCGTCTTCAGGGTTCACGTACTTCATGTTCAGAGCGACGTATCCGAAATCGTGCATCGTTGTCACGCGATTGGCTGTTTAAGAAAATTGATCAATTTATTGTATTCACGCGTCTAACGCGAGGTTTAGGAGGCGAATAACATCGCGAGAAAGCTGAGTGTAGTACGGTGAGTAAGATAGTTTAGGGAGAAGGAAATGCATTCTAGCAATCGGTCGATCGATGCTAATTTCGAAATTACAACGTTTGTTGAACAATTGAAGTGGTAAACTTGTGAACGGTAAAGAGAAGTCGCCGAGTGAAGTTTGGCTTGCCTTGTTTGAACAGATCGTATGTTCCAAAAAACGCGGAAATTTTCAAATAAAAATTTGGACCGTTTGTACAGAATAATTTTGCAATAGAATTTAAAAAGATTAAAAATACAACTGTATTGTAATCTTTTGTTTTTTAAATTGATATTTATATGGATGAAAATTGAATTTTAAATTGAAATATAACTTACAAGCTGAAATCGGTACTCCATTTCGAAGCCACTCAACTTTCAGCTTAGAATCGCCGACAGGAATCACACGAGCCTCGAAATGAGCCGCTTGATTTTCAGCAACCTTCAGGTCCTTAATTGGCATCGTGAAGACTGGCGCTTGGGTGACAATTTCCTCAGTCGTGGTTTTGCGCTGGTACCGCGAGGTATCCTCCAGATAGTGAAGTCGTTGAAGGGTTTCTTCGTTCTGAGTTTCCGTGTAAATCGATTTTTTCGCTGTTTCGGTAGGACAATATAATTTTACGTTAAATAAACATCGAATTTTAATTCAGTTAAAATTAAAAATACACTCAATTCCGTTACCGAGTGATATTAACTCTAAGAAGCCTAATTCCATTGAAAGATTCGATTTAATATCAATCAACACAAAAAGGATATCTAATTTATTTCTTTGCAGTAATTAAACACAATTCCTTTTGGTCAGAAAAACAGAGATTGAAGACTTTGTGGATATTTTGTAACCCTTTATATTTCTCACAACTAATCCAATCTCAGTGAATTTAATTTCCAAGTTTATTCTATTAAAAAAGGTGCTTGAGAAAAAATAAACTTACAATGGACAACTGCATTTGCCGACGTAATCGCCTCTCCAATGATGTTCTTCGCTCGGCACGTGTAAGTGCCAGAGTCTTCAGGATAGGCGTACATGATATCCAGCGCGACGAAACCAAAGCTGTTCGTTTCGACGAATCTCGAGCCAGCTTTGACTGGCTTGTTATTATGGAACCATTCGACTTTCATCGTTACATCCGACACAGGGATTAATCTGCACTCGAAATGAGCTCTTTGGCCTTCTTTGATCTCGACGTTGTTCAAGGATGTAGTGAAAATCGGAGCTTGGGTGGTTGTTTCTTCGATCACTTCCTGTCGTTGATACTTCGTTCTGTCTTCGAGATAATGAATTCGTTCGAGACCGAGCTCGTTCTGTGTGTCCGTTAGAACCTGAGCAGTTGATCGACAGGTCAGAGTGCAGGACACTTCGTCGCTGCCGACGAGATTGACCGCGCGACAGGTGTAGGTGCCGGAGTCTTCGGCGATCAGGTCGATTACGTCCAGAGCAACGTAGCCGAAATCGTGTATCGGACGGAATCGGTGTCCTGAGGGTAGAGGAAATTATGTTGAACGGGTGTTTTAAGGAGAAATGAGGTAATTGAGATTTTGTAGATTAATGTCGAGAATTGTTATTCGAGGATTTCAATTCTGACTCGAGGGATTCAATTTTGAAACACTCTAAGTCAATATGTACAGTGTTTTGGGAACTGAATTTAAACTTCATTTTTCCAGTGTATTTTACATAATATAAATTTAGAATAAATGACTTAATTTAGTTAAAAAATCCTTTATCTCTTATCTTGTGACATAATGTGTATGTCGTAACGTATGTAAAGAGGTAATTTTTAAGCTTTTTACCGTAAAGTAAAAAGGAGCACTTTTTGACTTAAAATCACAACACATTTTTCTTGCAAAACTTTGACAAGCTTGAAATATTTGTAATTGGCAATTTTCATTTTAATTCTTTTATTTCCATAAAAAGTAGCAAGGTAAAGAAAAGAGAGTCAAAGAAGAAGTGTGTTAAATTTTTTTAAACCGAGGTAAAATAAAGATTTAATAAACAATTAGAAACTTCACCCACCTATTGTAACTGGACGACCATTTTTATACCATTCAACCTTCAGGTTCGAGTCCGTCACAGGTTCCAATTTGCATTCAAAATGGGCGTGTTGTCCTTCGCGAAGGTTTTCCTGATTTTTCGGAGCAGTGATGAATCTCGGTTTCACATTCACAACTTCGTCGACTAATTCGTGTCTCTTGTATCTGGACGCATCCTCCAAGTACTGTATTCTCTCTAAACCTTCAGGATGTTGAGATTCCAGGAGCAAATCCTTCTTCGCGTGTACTCTCACTGAACACGAAGTGACAGCTTCGCCTAATTGATTTCTAGCTTGGCAGGTGTACACGCCTGAGTCTTCAGGATAAACGCCAAGTAGATCGAGAGCCACGTAGTTGAATTCGTACGACGGTCTGAATCTGTGGCCTGTTTTCACCGGTCTACCATTCACGAACCACTCGACTTTCATGGTGGCATCGCCAACTGGCTGAAGACGACACTCGAGGTGAACGTTGGTCAATTCTACCGTTTCGATGTTGTGCAAGGGGCGAGTGAATTGTGGTGCTTGCATTACTGTCACTTCTTCTTGCTGCGTTTTGCGGTATCTGTGTGAGTTAGAAGACGTAATTATGCGAATTTCGTAGCAGCAAATTCAGATTTTGCGAGTCATTAATTTGTTTCAATGGGAACTTTCAGAATTTTGACCATAGTGATCCGTTAATTCGTTTTATTTGGAATTTTGAGAATTTTGACCATAGCGATCTGTTCATTTGTTTTAATTGGAACTTCCAGAATTTTGAGAATTTTGTTGTACCGAAGAAAATTGCAAAATATACTTATCATGATGATAATATCAATTTGGACATTGAGAATAAAGTTTTGTAACATTTCTACTGAAACTCAATTTTCAAATGTAATTCTACCCCTTTAAATTTGTAAAAGAATGTCTAATATTCTAGTCCACTAAAATATGTTAATTTGAAAAACCATAGAGTAATTCGTACGCGTTAATTTATATAATTTATTAATTTTTATCCTGTCTTAGAAACATGCTAAAGAATCTATAGGCACATGTTACCAACCTTGACGAGTCTTCAAGCATCTGAATCTGCTCGAGAGACTGTTCATGCTGAGTTTCCGTGACGATGTCAGATTTTCCAATGACTCTCACGCAGGCTGAAGTATGAGCAGTGCCAAGATGATTAGTAGCTCTGACGGTGTATTCTCCAGAGTCGAGGATAGTCGAATGGACAATGTCCAGAGCGACGAAACCGAAGTCGTAGTATGTTCTGAATCTGGAGCCAACGGTAACGGGGCGACCATTTTGGAACCATTCGACTCTCATCGTTGGGTCACCCATGGGTTCCAAACGACACTCCAGATGGATGTTCTTGCCCTCGCTCACTGGTTTAGGGTCGCTCAGTGGCTGCACGAAAATTGGTTTCGATTTGGAAATTTCCTCGATGTGGTATTGAGGCTCGACGAATTTCGATTCTTCCAGGCGTTGAGTTTTCTCGTAGGAAGTGCGGTGCACGCTGCTGGTATCGACGCCAGAACGTGCTGTAATTTAATTAAAAATTGTGCTTTAAAAAATGTTAAAGTGCAGTTGTATATTAGTCAAAATTTTTATTTCGTTAATATTCAGAATTTCAATTTATTTCTCTTGTACTTTATGTCGTCTGGGAAGATCCATAGAGTTTTAAAATGGGCGAGAGGACTAGAGAAACATGATGAGAGAAAATCTGAGGGTGCAAGAATATTTATTTGAAAATTAGTCATTTCAGTAAATCCGCGAATATCTTAATAAACTGATATTATTACTTTATTAAAATCGTCATCCTTAATCGCTCTAAATGGAATTTACCATAAAATAATCTCAACAATATTTTCAATCCTTTAGGTATCCAAATTTGCAACATTTTTCAGAATTAACAAAACTAACCTTGTTGTAGAGTAATAGAAAATTTGTAAAGCTTACTTTCTACAACCATGGTGGCAGACAGTTTAGCCTCCCCAAGAGCGTTCCTAGCGACGACAGTGTAAGTTCCAGCGTCTTCGGGTCTGACTTGAAGAATATCTATAGCCACGTATCCAAAGTCGTGATAGGTCTGAATCCTATTCGCGGCAGTGATGGATTTTCCATTGTGATACCATTCGATGGTCATGGTTAAATCACTCTGAGGTTCGACGCGAGCCTCGAAATGGGCACGTTGGCCTTCGACGATCTTGTTGGTACCCTTCAAGTTACCCAAGAATCTCGGCGCTTGTGTCACTTGGGTTTCCTCTTGAACCTGACGCGAATATCTGCTGGAATCTTCCAAGGTTTGAATCTTCTGCAGTCCAGTTGGATGTTGACTGTCGTAGATAACGTCGTTCTTGCTAATCACGCTCAGCTGAGCGGTCGTGTGAGCTTCGCCGACGCGATTGTACGCGCGACAGGTGTACACACCGACGTCGTGGATGGTCACGTATTTGATGGTCAACGCCACGTAACCGAAGTTGAAGAATGTCGTGATCCGTGAACCTGATAGGAAGAGCATTGGTTTTCGTGCATTTTGTGATTCGAAATTTGTACGATTTTATGGTATGAGTGCATAATTAAACGTTTCTGGGATCACAGAAATCTGCCATTTTCAAATTTTGCTACTTTGCGATTTCGAGATTCCAAGGTTTCAAGATTCTTAGATGCGAGGACTGAAGTATTTTAAAATTTTCAGTCTTTCCAATATTAGACGCCTAAAATTTCAGAATTTCACACAGTGCCGCAAATTTGTTAATTAAAAATTTTGCAATCCTAGGGTTCTGTTCCATATACAGAAAAATCTTGCGATTTTAAGACACTACGATTCCACTCACATCGTCAAAATTAAAAATTTCATAATTCCAGATTTACGCAATTCTACAACTGGCTGCGAAAAATATTTCAAAAATTTTACTTACTTGCTTCTACAGGGCGTCCATCCTTGAGCCATTCAACTCTTAAGTCAGAATCGCCGACTGGTTCTAGACGTGCTTCGAAATGAGCAAATCCGCCTTCTCGTATGCTGTTCTGATCCTTGATAGGAGATTTGAATTCCGGTGGGCTAGTCGGTTCAGGTTGTTCCTGTACGTATTTCTGGTGCATGGCCAGTTGATAGGCTTCCAACTCCTCGGCAGCCTCGATGTACCTCTGTTGCTCGGGGATTCCCAGATCCGTGGTAACGCTTGTGCGTGCTGTCACAGTGAAATAATTAATCGATAAAAATCGATCAATCCGACGATAGAAAAATCGAGAGGGAGCTGTTGGTGTAGTGCGCAAAGTCCCGGCTTTGCGAGCCTTGCGGTCGCGGGTTCGATTCCCGTTTGGGTCGTTCAAAACTTTTTCTCGGTTCCTATATTAATTTCACTTAAAAATACTCACCAAAGACACGGAGAGACGCGGAGCTGACGGCCTCTCCCAAGCGGTTCACAGCTCTGACAGTATAAGAACCTGCATCTTCAGCTCGTAGGTGCAATATATTAAGCGAGACGTATCCGAAGTTGAAGATGGTTGTGATTCTCGAGCCTGGAAATAATTATTATTCGTTTAGAATCTTCTATCGAAGATTGCAGTATGAGGATTTGAAAAAGAGATATTTACTAGCTGTGATTGGCCTGCCATCCTTAAACCACTCCACTTTCATCGTAGGATCACTAACAGGGGTCAGTTGCGCCTCAAAATGGGCGTTCCGACCTTCCTGCAGCTCTCCTAGATCCTGGAGTGGTCGGATGAAGGCCGGCCGCTGTGAAGAGATCTCCTCCACACTCTCCTGCCTTTGATATTTGCTGTAATCCTCGAGCTGTTGGATGTACTGGAGGCTGTCGGGGTGTTGGCTAGCCTGTTCGATTGTTGCGCGTGCTGAAATTAAGATTTCGTGTCGTGTTAGGATTGAAATATTCTGCTGAGAGTAAAGAGGTTAATGATTTCGACGTTGTTCTTTTAAAGGATGTTTCGGATATTTACGTGTCACGCTGAGGGTAGCTCGGGATTCGGCGACTCCAGTCGAACTCACGACGCGGCATAAATATTCGCCGCTGTCTTGAAGAACGATGCTGATTAGGTCGAGCGAGATGAAGCCAAATCGGAAAATGGAAGTCGCTCGGGAACCTGGGAAATTCGAAAATTTAGGGGTTGAAATTTTAAGAATTCAGGTTCTGAAATTTTTATTTCACGAGTTCAGAAATTGAAATATCCGGAAATTCAGATATTCAAAAATGCGAAGGTTAGAAATCTGTGAATTTTAATTCCACAGATACGGAATTCTCGATTTTTGTAATCTCACGTTCCACGTGCAATTTGACAAGGATACTCACTCGCATCAAGAGCTCTTCCATTGACATACCACTCTACCCTCATAGTGGGATCGCCCACCGGTTCGATTCTGGCCTCGAAGTGAATTCGTCCACCCTCGATCTGATGGACGTCCCTCAATGGTATGATGAAACGTGGCGGTGGATAAACTCTATCCTCCTCAGGTGGAGGCAAATACGGCTTCGCGCGTTCCACGTGTCTCAAATAAATCACTTCGGGGCCAGGCGCTGGTCTGTGAAAAATACTTTATCCTTACCTTCGTTCTTCGTTAAATACAATATAATTTCAATAAAATCCCTACCATCGTCCTCTCTTCAGTTTGCATTGAAATAAAATGATTGCATTCGGTAACTTCGTTAAAAGTACGTTGCATGAATTAAGTATTACAACTACAGTCTTTCTGGAAATTAATCAAATTAATGAAATTTCCAACTTACTCTGGTTCGATGACTTTCGTCGGTCGGGGTAAATTTAAGCGTCTTGGTTCGGGGGCTGCTCCTTTCGGTGTCTCCACGAAGAGCCGTGCTCGGGTGGCGGTAGAGCCGGCTACATTCTGCGCCGTGCACTGGTACCAAGCTGCATCTGACAATTTTGCGCAGGGTATGTCTAAAGTCGAAGCTCCGCTTCCGTCTGTCGATATACGCACTTCTGGTCCAGGTGTTATTGGTACTCCATCCTAAACCAACCAATTTACAATCAAACTTTATCCCATTTCCCGTGAAACATACTTCCTACACAGCCTCCTCCAAAATTTGCAATTTTTTCAAGTTCCATATGAGACTGCGAAAAATTTTCAAACCAAATCAAATTTCCCCCACAAAAACAAAGATTAACGTAAAATTTCAATTTCAATCTAATTCTAATCAGCTCACCTTCTGCCAGGTGATACGTGGTACAGGAGTGCCAACTGCGCGCGCCATGAAAACAACCGGTTCTCCCTCTTTAACATTCGTCGTGGTGAATCGTTCCACGAATTTCGGCGCGACCACTTGCTCCTTCTCGATCACGTTCAAATTACACTGGAACGAGGTTTCGCCAGCCTTGTTCCTCGCGACGCATGTCACCACGCCGGCGTCCGCTCGGCTCACGTTAGTGATCATCAGCGAATTGTTACCAGACTCGTTCACCAGGATCTTATGGGTCAGGTCGTTGGCCACTTGTTGACCATTTATATACCACGTCACTTCTGGATACGGACGGCCGGTTACGCGACAATCAAACCTGAAAATCACGTTGCGTTTCTGAATCTCATTTCGTCTAGCTGCCTCTCGCGAGTTGCTCTCCTCAGATGACACGGATTTACCGTATTCCAAGAATAGAACAACGTGGAATACTGTTTCATGTCTACTACAAGTTTAGTCGATTCTATATTTCATTAAACAGAATGTTAAAAAAATATTTTTAACATTTTTACAAAGAAACAGAATTGATAACAAGTGTATTTTGGTTTCAAAGAGTCCTCATTTGTTCAGCTTCATTGTCAACACGCTCTAGGAATTCCCCCTTTCTTTGCAAAATATACTTCCAGAAAAAACTATTTTGGACTTGCCAAAAAATTTTGCACTTTGGAAACAAAATCTTTTATTTCTCGTTTGATTTCTGTACGAATTTTTTATATTTGCTAATTTTTCCCAAAGTAACTTTGTTTGTACTGTTTCTGTCTTCTTTATAAATGTTCAAAGACTGGAAAGCGAAGCAAACCCAAACAAATGTCTAATTTCGCAAGTTTAAATCGTGCTTCGTTGCAAATTCTTTCAAATTTGACAATTTCTCATAGATAGAAGACTTTAGAAATTCTAATTGAACGTACCTAGTCATTTTTCCTTCGGTGGCATCGCGGTCGGTGCAGGTGCGAACGAAATTCGGCGGCAGAACCTTTCCAGAGTCGGACTCGCCGGTGGATTCAACTTGCTGGGTCTTGATCGCTTCTCTCTGAGTTTGATAAGCCTGATCCACTTGATCGCTAGACTCGATCGCCAGATAGGCTGAGCTGACGGTGCAACCTTGAGGATTCTCCGAAAGCAAGGTGTAATGGCCGCTGTCTTCTGGCAGGGCGACTCTGATCCTCAAGCTAGCTTGCTGGTTCGAATAGCTCGTCTCCACGCGCTGGGAATCACGGATCCTTTGACCGTTTTTGAACCAAGTTAACTGGAACGATAAAGTAGAAATATGTTAACATTTCTGACATTCTACATCGAACAGTAGCAATTTTCCAAATAAGTTTGGACATTTGAATGATACATTTTAGCGAGGAAAGTGGAGAAACATCTGCGAAGAAAATTGTTAGCTATAGTTGAAAAAGAAATGAATGAAAAATTGTCGAACTTACTCTTGGTTTCGGATTGCCAGAAATTTTCGTGGTGAAAACAGCGTCAGATCCTTCGACGAGCTTCGAGTTTCTCGGCTTCTGCACAATTTGCGGAGGTGCAACCGGTCCCAGACTACGATCTACCACCGTCGAAATCTGCACATCGGATTCGCCCACGAAACGGCGAGTAATCGACTCTCGAAATTCTGTTTCCCGCAGCAGTCTGTATTCGAATGTATCCACCTGCGAAATAATCGTATTGCAATCCATTCTTCCTCTATAATTCTCAAAAACACGTGAAAGAAAATTTAATTTTCTAATTTTCTAACGACACAAGATAATAAATATCTAAATTATTTCTGTTGGTGTTAAAAATAAAAGAAAAACGATTAAAATGAATTCGTATGGTTTTAAGATATGCGTCTGACGATGATAAAAAAAGTAACCGAAAATCGTCTCGATTAAAGCTCGTTCCAAGATCGTCGAAATTTTTCTTTACTCTTCAAGATCACTTAAAGATCGTAATGTCACAGGTCGTTGACCTCGTCTCGATGTTCATTAATATGCAAACAAATGCGACGACCTCGAGGGGAAATTTTTTTTATCATCACCAGATACGTATGAAACGATATAAATTCCTCTTGATCATTTTTTTCTTGCTTCCAATACCGTAGGAAGTAATTCAGACGTTCGCTGTTTTACGGAGAGATAAATGAAGGAAAGAACCTTGAAATCCTCGATGCTGGCGCTGGTTCCGTTAACGTAACTTCGTTTATCGATCGTTTGTTGATAACTGCGCTGTTGAAAGCTCTGAGTTCCTGTTTGACTCTTCTGCTCGGTGGATTGGAAAGTCTGCGCGTATTCCTTCCGGTGGCTTCCCATTTGTTGCTGCGGCGGAGGTCCGAAACCTTCTGGCTGAATGTAAACGGAGCAGATTGCCTCGCCTGGAAGGATCAAACAATTTTTCATTTACTTCGACAGTTCGAAGAACAAGCGGTCGAGGAATTTCAATGTTTTACGGCTGTTATTTGCATTTCGGATTGTTTAATCATGCAAGTGGGACGTGGGATATTTTTTTCTCGTCGAGGATAAAAGGATGCTTAATTAGGTCTCTGACTTCGCGGAGGTTTACGTCTTTTTAGTAGATACGTGTAGCTGTAGCTGGTTTTATCCTTGTTGAAGCAAAATGGTTTACGAGTACTGCATGAAAAAATCGACATCCTAGAATATTGGTAGGTTTATGACACGTCCGATAAATATGGTTTGGGGATGCCTGCGAACACCCCGGGTATAAAAGTGCACACTGTCACCACGCTCCGTAAGCAGTTCTAATTGTGCGCACGTCTTGTCTACGTCTTGTCTGAACATCTTCTAAAATATAATTATTTACCTAGCTTACTCCACACCAGTTATTTATTTAATATAACCCCTCAACAATCCTCTATTTGAATACAATTGGAAATAAATGTGGCTCAATTTGCTTCGCTGAATTTAATTTTTACTCTTATCCTTTGATATATTGTTCGAAATATCAAGGTAGAAACAGAAAAATGTAAATTAAAATTAAAAAATTTCTCAGACACCAAATTTCTTGAGATATTTAGATGAAATGTTCACAGTAGCTAGAAATTGTCTATATCGATCGTATAAAAGAATTCTGTGCAAATGAATGGTTCATAGGATTAAAAGGGTTAATTAATTTTTCTCATATATCAAAATATTTTTAGAAAGTATTGTCTCATAATGGATATTTTATTTTAAAAAACTCACCGTATTGATTCTTTGCGCTGCACGTGTATTCACCCTCATCACCTGGGCCGATCTGATTGATTTGAAGCGTAACCGCTCCGCTCTTGTCGTCGTAAGACATTCGTATTTTCCATGACTCCAACAACGGTGCACCCTTGTGCGTCCAAGACACAGTGGGCTTCGGGTTTCCTCTGACTCGTCCCTCGAATATTGCGTTACCACCCTGCGCGAATCTGGCGTTCTTGAAGATCTGTTCGAAGACCGGCGGTGATGGATCACCGGGTCTGCCGGTAAAACTGCGAAAACGGCATCAATTCCAATCGATTAAAATTCCAGCAATCAACTTTAACTCGTATCTAAGCTCGCCGAATTTTTGAAAGATAAAGAAGAAATATTAACGGAAGCTGCGAAAATTTTGGAGCCCTTTAAATTTTGTAGAAATATTGAAGAACTGAAATTTCAGAAATGAACTCTATTAACATTTATAACTTTAATTTTCAAACGATCCTCAAACATCTCGAATATATTAGATTCGAAATCTCAGAAATACAGTTCCAAATATTTTTCTTTTTAATTTAGAACAGCCCTTTAAATTCGACAAAAATATCGAACAATTGAAATTTCAGAAATTAACTCTAATTTTTCTAACTATCTATTAACATTTATAATTTTAATTTTCAAACGATCCTCAAGCATCTCGAATTTATTAGATTCGAAAAATCTCAGAAACACGGTTCCAATAATTTTTCTACTTTTCTCTCTAATTTAGAATTTTCTAATTAATAAAAACCTCGAGTTAGAGGAAAAACGTGTTTCCCCCCTAAAATACTGTCAGAAGATATAAAATACTCACGCTGGTACCGTGGGCGTCGTCTGCATCACAATCTCCCCTTGAACTGCAAGGAAAGAGACAAAGTTAATCTCCTGTATACATCTCGAAAGAACGATAGAAGATTAACCGAATCGCGTTACTACTGTCGCGTATAAACTACACTTTGATTTCCATTCTCCGTTTACATAATCGCCGTGTGATTTCGTTCTCGTTACGACAGTTCGAACGAAAGAAAAACGCGCGGCGAAGCTTTCGCCTGGTTTTCTCGATGCTTGTTATGTACATTTAATCTCTGTTTACGCGACGCTTCCTTACGGGTGCATTTCCTCTTGAACTGGGCCATAACGAATCGGGGAAACGAACCGTTGACGCCGTTTTCTTCTCTGTCGTCGTCACGCGCCACGCCAACCGTGCAACTCTTTTATACCGACTTATCTACGCCGGGACTCGGTGCAATTAAGTCAATTCGCTAATTAAGCACGGGACCTCCGTTCACGCAAAATACACACCGATGGCCCGTGCTTTCCACGTTGACGTTACTGTTACCGGCTCCATTCACTTTGCCGCTCTTATTTCACTTTTCTCACGTGAGTAACTCTTTTTTTTTTTTAACGTCATCGCAACGAACGTGACATCTTAATTGTCTTAATTTTGACGAATTACTGCGTGGAGATGATAGAAGCGTTTCTGGGAAACAGATAGTGCTGGTTGTGTGTGGACTTTCGCGTGGACAGCTTGGAAATTGTATGAAAAGGAAAATTGTGTTTGTGATTATGAAAGAAGGCTAAATTGTACATTTTTCGTTTTGGGATATTTTCAATTTTTTGTTATTCTTGATATTTTGGATGCTTTGGTACTTCAACGACTTCGTATTAAATTGTTCCTCGTTATTCTAATGTAAATCGGTGAAACATAAAATAAATCATAAATTCAAACTTTTTTTCTTATTGTGACACCTCCTTCATAATCACGAATTCATCTGTAGAATTCATGGAAAACAGGGAAGAAACTTTCAATGATTAGGATAAGGAAGGACCATATTTTTTTTTCATCTTATTTCTTATTTCCACTGGGTAAGAATTTTATCTATATTTCCCTTGGAAGAATAAAATACTTTTCTCGATGTCAAAAACGATTTTCCACGCGGAAAGAGAAGAAACAAAGTACTCTACAAAAATCGTGCCAGAGAATAAAATATCTCACCGGATAATTCACCCCTAAAAAATCGCATTTTCCAAAACGCTATTTGTGGAATTGGTTTAATAATAAGTTGTGAGTGATGGGGTGAATGTAGTGTGTATGTCGAATCGTCTCGAGATTTGGTAAACGAGCGAATCATACAGGGTAACTGGGGGTAAAACAGGAGAAGCGCGTTGTTATTGATATCAGTGAGTACGTGAGAATTTATTGCGAGAAATATTTAGAGAGCGTTGATCAAATTATCATTATTTCTTTTACGTGTGTTTATAGTTATTGTTATAAAATATATTGCTATTGAACTTATTATCAAGTGTTATACAACCACACTAATTTCCCCAGAAAATATGTATACCTGTGCAATCCAAACTTTTCCTTCCATCACCTCTACCAAGCCGTGAAATTTAAAAGCATCTTATACGTAACTTTTCAAGTTACACTTCCCTCAATTCCTCGATTAAGTAATATTGACATTTGTGTCGGAATCGTCGGGCGAAACATCCGCGCCGTTTCATCCACAAACCGATCCTCCCATCCGACCGCAGTAATTCCCCCGTGTTTTCCTCTTCGAACCGGCTGCAACGATTTTCGCCTCGCGTGAATTCCACCCGCACAGTATGTTCGACCGATTAACGGGCGCCAGCTCGGGGAAATTAATTGTCAGCAACGAGACGGGGGCGCGGCGAAAATAAACTTGCGACAACAATCTCGACGGCCGCCGCTTACACCGCCACTTTCGTTATCACGGTTAAGCACCTAAGTGGATTCTAGAAGCGGTGACGCGATCGTTCGGAAATTCGAGCCGCGAGATGCATCGAGCGTGCGATAAATATTCGACCGATGGAGAAATACTGATTGAACGCGTGAAAGCGTCGACACGTGGATCGAGTGTTGTTCCAAATTGACCGTTTTGCATATTCCTTGGTATACTGCTCAAGGCTGCGATCGTCGTTTGCATTTCATCCCGGGTTTGTAGAAATTCGTATTTGCAGCACTTTGATTTTTGCTGTAAAATTGACCGTTGAAGGTTTGTTCGCGATGAGAGCTGTGATTATGGTTAAATTTTGTGGCGAATGTATTGAAAATATGCGTTTGGGCGTGGATTGAAATTTGACTTTCGTGAAACGGGTGGTTTTGGAGGTTTTGATGGATTATTGGAAGAGAATGCTTAGTACTATGATTCTGAATTGAAAAGTACAAATGATAGCAAGTTTTATCAGCTGCAGAGACAGAGGACCAGTTATTTTACAATTTTTTTGGAAAAAGAATGTAAATTGGAATTACAGTTTCCAGTTTGTGCAAAGTAGGAAATCGTAACAAAATGACGAAGACCTATTTGTAATTTCTACAGATTAACTAAACATTTAAATATCTTCAACGACCCCTTTTAAGAACAATGAACTACGCACTCTAAAACTGAACCATTTCAGCATGCCAAGTCGTCCCTCCATTAAACTCCAAAATACCGAACTGCCCATCGAACAGTCAACAAAAACAGCTCTCATTAAGAGCACCGCGTCTAAAAACGTGACTGAAACGATACTCTGAATCATAAGTCTAAACATTTTCTATGTCACACCGGCCAAAAATATTCAAATGGATCATCTTTGAGAAAAGGGAGAAAAAGAAGGATGAGAATCTATCAACAAGTAAGTACAGGTCGCGAGATCCTCAGCATCGAGTCATCCACAACATTGCCAAGCGGAAGGTCACGCATTGTACTGGGTGCAATGAAATAGATAGAACAAAAACGAATAAAAATGAGGGAAAAAAATAGAGGTGTCGAGTGAGAAAGAGATCGGTGCCATTCTCGTTCGGGAGAGCTGAAGATGGAGGCAGGGGAGAGACAAATAGAGAGACAGGGAAGGTTGAAGGGAGGGTTGAAAGGAGGGAGAGACATAAGCAAGTATTGAGAGAAAGAGAGCCTTAGAGAGAGATCATCACAGAGAGGAAAAGATCGTCAGATAGGGAGAGAGAAATATCGAGAGAAAACGAGCTTCAAAGAGAGGGAGAGAGGGAGAGACTTGAGTATCGAGAGAAAGAGAGCGGTAGAGAGAGAAGATCATCACAGAGAGAAAAAGAGAGAAATGTCGAGAGAATACGAGCTTCAAAGGGAGCGAGAGACAAAAGTATCGAGAGAAAGAGAGCGTCAGAGAGAGAGAAATATCGAGAGAATGGAGCTTCAAAGAGCGGGAGAGAGGGAGAGACATAAGTATCGAGAGAAAGAGAGCGTCAGAGAGAGAGAAATATCGAGAGAATGGAGCTTCAAAGAGCGGGAGAGAGGGAGAGACATAAGTATCGAGAGAAAGAGAGCGTTAGAGAGAGAAGATCATCACAGAGAGAAAAAGAGAGAAATATCGAGAGAATACGAGCTTCAAAGGGAGGGAGAGACATAAGTATCGAGAGAAAGAGAGCTTCAAAGGGAGGGAGAGACATAAGTATCGAGAGAAAGATCATCAGATAGAGAGAGAGAGAGAGAGGGAGAGACACAAGTATCGAGAGAAAGAGAGCGTCAGAGAGACAAAGATAAAGAGAGAGAAGTATCGGGAGAGCGAGAGAGAAGGACGTAACGTGGTCGGATAACCGCGGGATCCTATTTTTGCATCCAGATGGGGATCGCGTTACCGTGGGCCATTTTAGGAGCAACTATCTTTGCGCGGCGCCCAGCGCCGCGACGCGTCTACACCGGCCGGACTACATGCACCTCGACCAATCGCCGGAGACGTTACGCAAAGCCAGTCACTGACCAAAATAAAACAGCTCCAAACTCTGTTATCCCCCCACCTCACCTTTTCTGTTCTACCCTCCCCTTATCCCACTCTGTAAGAGGGATCTTTCTCTCTTTCTAGCGGACAAACACAGTCTATTGGAAAATATTTATAAATTCTGTTCGTTGCAAATGGCTGTCGAAGGTGTGTGTGTGTGTGTGTGTAAGAGGTCGAACAGAAGATTCAATATGGATTAGATAAGTTTTTTTTCCGGGTTGTTACAACGAACACAATTCTTTCGGTGTTTTTTTTTTGTCTTTGTTTACGAGGTTAGGGTGCATCGACGACGTTGACTTCATTTCTTCTTTTTGCTCCTAATAGCGTGCGTTGAGTGATCGATGATCGTTAGGCTAGGTTATTGTTTACGTGTTCCACTGACAGCTCGTTTTCGTCACGATCAGCTGATTCGAGGAGGGACCGAGGAGTTCTTTCGAGTGGCTGCATGCTAGTTCTACCTCGAAGGATTAACCTTAAATTCGTTATAAAATGATCGTGACGCTAATGTCTCGTGCCTGTATCTCGACACTTTACAAGATTGAGTGGTTATTCTTAGATAAGTGGGATCTTTAGGCCGGGTACAGCTAGGAGGAAGTGACGCAGCTGATTAATTGACACCTGATGGACGGCTAAACTCGTGGATCGCTAATAATACAGCTATTCGGCTGTACAGCTAGAATTGGCTTGCATTTAACCAGTACACATTTTTTTTATTGCATGCCTCAGTGTAGAGTGCGTCTGCGTGATGTTAACGTTGCCCACAACCGAATCTAGCTGTTGGAAAAATCGTAAACACGAGCGGGAAGAGAGAAATTTACAAAAATTAGTGTCTAATTTTCAATCGTAGATTCTTCTACTTATTAGAGAATTGTTGCATACAGAAATTCGGAGAAATAAACAATAAGCAGAAAATCATCCAAATTTTAAATCGTCAATTTTCAACTATGAATTAAAAATCATTTTATCCAGCAATTACAATTAAGGAAAAAATATCATAAGGTACTGGATGCTCGAAAATTCCCAAATTTTGAAGGACCAGTCCCATCGAAATCCTCCAATTCCCCAAATTCTCTTCCTTTTCTGTCCAGGACAAGGGGAAGTTTAATTAACCGATATTCAGGCACTCCACATTTATTCTCCGCTTGGACGATTCGTCGAAAGATCGTTAACCATTCGCTAGATCAACAAATGGTAACGACGCTTTCGGCTGCATTGGTCGATTAATCTCGCGTAACCCAAGCCTACGTGCCGCTTTATTAATAATGATGATTTAGCACGGAGCAACAGGCGGTATAGCCGACTTTGTCACAGGTTTCTGAGCGATCGCCGTTTTGTTAGCATACACGAGGAGAGGGTTTTGTATGCAATTTCGCGCGTCCCACACGCGACCTGTATTCTTTTTAGACATGATACCGATGCTGGCACTCGTCGAATTCGTCCGGCCAACAGGAGCCCTCTTACACTCCTATACGTTTGCCAGACCCACGAGTCAATGTCGACCGGATTGAAGGAACAATAAAGGGGAGATTATCGTCCGTTGACATTGCTCTCCGGGAGAGAACTGTAATTCGACGAATTTCTCAGAGACTTCACGAGGATCGAGCGTGTCGCAGAAACGACCGTCCCGGTTGTTATGGCGATGCATGTAAGAGTGATAAGTAAGAGTAATTAAGAGGAATTGCTCTCCGCGGAGAGCGTCTTGCTTCCTTATTGCTTAGGAGTTGCGTGAAATTGTGTCTATTGTTCGTGACAATGTTTCTGCTATTGTGAAATTTCGAAAAAATATCTACTGTCTTGTGTATTATTCTATCTGTTATCTGTTGCTATCATTATCGTGGAGAATGTAGCGTTGTCAGCCAAAGTTCGGTAATTTTTCGAGGAAGAAGTGAATACTGATAACAATACTTTTGCTACTGTAAAATTTGGGAAAATATCTGCTATTTTGAATACTGTTTCTCTATTATCATTATTGTGGAGAATGTAGCGTTGTCAGACAAGGTTCGGTCATTTTTAGAGGAAGAAGTGAATATTAATAATAATATTTTTGCTACTGTAACATTTGGGAAAATATCTGCTATTTTATCAGTATTATTATGGAGAACGTAGCGTTACTATGCATGGTTTAGCAATTCTCAAAGAAATTAAAGGAACTTTCAAAAAATTCATAAATATAGAATGGAATTTCTTCGACGTGCAAAGAACAGTCTTATCTCCGAGAAATTTTTAACTAATCCTACACCTTTTCTTTCAATCACCAAATAACAACGATTTACATCTACAAATTTAAAAATCCAAATCCCAGCGATAATTAGATTCCGATCAAACATAGAAAGAAGATAAGAGCCCCGACACATTCGCTAAAAATCGAACCACTGCAAATTAAAAAAGAAATGTACAGTGGAAGTGCCAACAAGTGATCCGCGGTTCCCCGCCAGTTTTTTCCCTTATCGGTAATTTCTAGCGCAAATATTTGAACACTCGTCGAGATCTACAGGTGACGATCCCCCTCGACTTCGTGTTTCCGCCGTGCGAAAGAAACGCTAACGACGGATCGTGCATCATTCGCCGTCAACGAGAGCGTAAACCGAACTAATTGTCCCCGCGACTTGCCAAATGGTAATTGCACTCGCAAACCTCTCGAGTTTCTTCTGTTTTTAAACAGCGGATCGTTATAATCGTGAATCAACCGCGAGGTACACCCGTCCGATATTTTCGGTTCGCGGCTTTTCGTCGGCTTCGCAAACGAGCCCGAGCAGAGATTTATCGACCATCCGATAAAATTCAGACGGGCGAAAAATCAACCACTCGAGAGCGTATCTACGATTTAACGAGACTGGCAACGCCAACTTTTGCCAGAACCCACCGACAGCTGTCGAAAATCGAATCGATACGATGACCCGTCGACTGATTATTACGCGAGTTTCGTATTTGCCCCGCGAATTCCTCCGATTTCGCGTTCCTTCAAAATCACCGTGTCTCGTTTATCGCGACAGGCTTGTATAGTCGAATTTCGCTATCTCCGGGGAATTTCTCGCTCGGATACCCGAGTGTTAAGTATCCAACGAAATTTATACGGTAGACGATGATTTGAATGATAATCGCGAATTTCTAAGAGGAATTTATTAATTCTGTTCTCTTGAATAGAGTAATTTTCAGCGTAACAGTAAGATTTGAACGAAACTTCATTAAGGCTACTTCCAATTTTAATTCCTCTTTCACGTTGCCCAGGAGTGTAATGAAATTCAGTTGGAAGATTCATTAACAGGAACGCGATCTGGTATTAAGGAACACGTGTTCATTTCGTAAAGGCATTTAAGGAGAAAATCCACGCTTGGTATGCTAAGCGTTAGTTACGTTTTAACGAGCCCGAGCGGATGCTGTCGATAGCTATGATCTCTATTAAACGACGAAGGCGCAGTTGGCAAAGGTATTGTGGCGGAACCGTTTCGAACGCCGTAAACTGTATTTAAATTAATAGTCGTGACTATAACCGTGACTCGCGGAAAATTACGTTACTTTCTTTACGGTTCTTCCTCCCGCGTGACCGAACGAAGAAACGCGCGACTGTTTGAAAATTCTCGCAAGAAACCGCGCTCACGTTCGTTGCTTCAATCTACTTTGCTCGCGAAAGATGATTCCTCGGGTTAACGAGGAAATATCGTGGTATACTTTGGGAAATATAAACGTGAAATACGGTATTAAGGTTGAAAGGCAGTGAAGATTTCGAAAGAAATAAAAATTCTGATAAACGTGCGAGCAATTGAAGTTAGAGCCTCTTTGAGATAAAGGTACCGTTTATTTGTTACACTAAATGTAAGTGAAATGTGCGGTAGGTGCATTATTATCGAATAAATAAAGTTGTGAAATTGGATTTTGCGTTTGGAATTTTATGTGAAGAAATAAAATAGTAAAATTAAATTTTATGTGAAGCACCCGGTAGAATTTAATTGGTGAATTTGTGTGTACGTATATATAGATTGTTTCAAAGTATCATATCTTTTTTATTTTGCGTAGAATTTAGTGGATATTTTTGGCGCTTTTTGCTATAACGTGTTCCGAAATAAGTGTCCTTTGAAGTAACGCTGTTTTGTGTCTCGCGTAAGATTTAGTATACAATCGATATTTTTCTTTTTTTTTTTTTTTTTTTTTTGGAAGGTAATTTCAATGTCAAGATCATCGTCGTTCGTGTTTTCCTTGTTTCTCTTTTTGTCAGAATGTTGTGTTATTACGCGTAATTTGTTTATCAGTATTTCGCATTTATATGGTACATTTTAAAAAAATGTAGCACAATACAAATACTCTTTTAAATTCACAAAAGAATAAGAAAGTAATAATGTCACTTTCATTCCATCAATTTTTGCACAACAAAATGAATTTCGTTGGTCATCGTCCAGTTTGAACGAATTTCAAAAGAAATTTATTTTAAAGCATCCTGTGTATATGTGAGTTTACGAGAAAGTGAGCTAAAAATATTGCGATTTCCACAATTATTTATTTGTTACAGCATACATTGCAGTCACATATTGTTAGAACTTTCATCCATCAAAAAAGGCAACAATTTTCTTGAAAAATTGCTGTGCTCCAAAAATGATATCATTTTCAAATTTTTAATACCCAAAAGGCAAGATTCTAAAACAAGATCTTGATACGACGTCGAAAAAATTTCTTCAAAAATTGCTGTGCTCCAAAAATGATATCATTTCCAAATTTCTAATATACAAAGAAAAAAGATTCTGAAACAAGATCTTGATACGACATCGAAAAAATTTCTTCAAAAATTGCTGTGCTCCAAAAATGATATCATTTCCAAATTTCTAATATGTAAAGAAAAAAGAGAAAAATTCTAAAACATCGACATTGTTACAACTCGTGGATAGCCCAAAAGCAAGGAGCTTCGATTCGTGAGATCGCAGTAACAGAATCTGTTCCCTCGGCAATGTCACCGGGAGCAAGGCCCACAAGTGTGGGCGTAGCCGAAAGAAGTGGGCATTAATGCTCCTATTGCGGTGATTAAACCGACGAAAATATTCCGAGTGCCAAGCGACTGGCCTTATTTCGGCCAAATGATTCATGGGGAACGACATACACGCACACAGGCACTGAGACACACGCAAACACGACCCTTCCTCCGCCTCTTTCGCTTGCGTTTCACCAAAACAGAGACCTTATTCCACATTCTTCTCCTCTCTCCCTCTCCTATTTCTCCCCTATATATCTGGCACGTTTCCGATTTTTGCATGGGATCGCGCAACAAACATAAACGAAACGGTATTTTCATCCCCATATTGGAACCTCTCCAACCTTGTGTTCCACGGAATTCGCGTAAACTGTCATTTCACCGAGCCGCGCTCCATCAATTCTCGTCGCTCGGAATAACGCTCCTTCGTGGGTTGTTGTTACATGTACCGTGAAGCAAAATGCATCGGGGGGGAGGGTTGAGAGAGTGTCACGGGAGGCAAGGAAAACACGCGATGATTCTTCGAGAAGATTTCGCGTATCCTTTGAAACGGGAACGCTCGTTCGCGTTTTGTTGCGAACCTGTCAACTCGCGTCTCGTTTGCAGCCAGTCTGTGAGTGGATTCCGAGTTCGAGGGCTCAAAGAGATGCTGTTAGAGTGTATTAGGGTTGTTCGAGTAGGAGCGATGTAATATTTCTGTCTCGAACATCTGAGTTTCTTGCAAAGTTAGACAAATTTCGGGATGATTTCAGAATTTGTTTGTTAGAATTGTATCAAACCTAGCTGTTTGACAAATTTGTCATTTTCTTTTTTAGTAAGATGATAGGCGTTTCGTAGCGATGTTTGTTCATAAATCATCTGGTAAAGTCGCTGCTGCGATCAATGCTCAACGATCGTTAGTTTCAAGGTAATAGTTAGACGTGCTATCTTGTGACAGATGCGGTTATCAAATTTCTGAAACCTCAATTATCTATTTTTACCAATTGGAAACTCAATTTGCTCTGTGATCAGTTTGAACCTAGCATCGATAACATACGAAAAGATGCTGCGAAGAAAATTCTGGAGAAGAAGCTTCCAAAATTTGCGGGAATCCTTTGACGACCCCAAAATTGAAAAGACTTAATGCAGCATGCGACAAAAATTTCTGGACTCTGATAATTTAGGGACTCTAGGGACTCTAAGGACTCTAATCCCGGAGTTTAATAATTCATCACATTCGAACAGAAGACACTAAAAAGGAAAGTATGCTACCTTCCTAAATTAGCAACTCTGCTGAGTGACATTAAATGTCCAAAACACTGAAAATTCCAAAAAAGAGAACATCGCCAGGTAAATCAAAATTTTCCCTAGAAACTTTCTTTACATACTCTACGAAAAACGTCATTAACACCCTCGCCGCCACCGACGCAGGGTATGCGTTCCATGCGTGCCATCAATTTCTGCTAGCAGCGAAAGTGTTAACCACGCTCTCGAAAGCAAAAAAACCGCCCCAATTTCGTCGTTCAACGATTCAATTTTGCCCCGGTGGTCCCTGTTATTCCCAATTAGCCGGTGATCGTCTCTGAGCACGATTCTTCAGCGAAACGAGCGTCGGTGTGAGAGACGGTTCCCCGTGAAAAGTGTGTCTGGCCGGATTTAGAAGCCGCATTTTTTCCTCCATTCCCTCTCCGTCTGTCGCGAGGGAAGGAGCGCGCCGCGAGTCGGGACGCAATTCCACGGGCCAATGACAGATACGCGGTGTGTGTTCGGAGCCAGCCAGAAGGGCGGCTTTGCCTGCGATTTTGACAGCTGCCGCCTCGACTCGCCACGGCTTTCTACACCGCTTCCACGGCCACCCTCTTCGGGGAGGGCGACCCTTACGAAGAGGTAGTATATTCTATACGGCGCGTGCAGGAATTTTCGAAACGTTGGCGTCGAACAACGTGGAAAACTATCTTTAGAGCTCGCGCAGGGGCGGCGCTCTCCGTCTAAAATAGAATATTCGTCGAGGGGATATAGCCTCTGCTAAGAAATCCGACGGTTCCTCCGGATTTATTTTCTACCGTCGTGGCTTTTCGTTTTCGTGGACGAGCCGAGCGGAAAGAATGTCGAAACACAGGAGAGACTGAATATTCTGGATTCTGATCGACCGTATGAATGAATCTTCGCTGAGAATGAGAGAAGATGTTTCAGGAACGAGCGACAAAGTTCTAGTTGGGTTGTTGGAAAGTGAGATTTTGCTCAAACGTGACCTAGTTTCGATCGTCAGTCTGTCACACTCGTGCAAGATAATTTCCTACGGAGCTGTTAGGCTATTAGATTCTCAAGGATCTCCTGGAATTTTCGGAATTCTGTTCACTTTTTAAGCTAGGTTAACAAACGTACTCTTCTCGAAAATCTCAAACTCACGAAATTCATCGCCGTGACTGACCTCTCTGCTGACTGGTGATCTGCTGTCGAGTGATCTGTCGTTCGGTCCTCTGTTGAATGTGTTGCTGCTGTTGCTGCGTGATCGTTTGCTGTTGTTGCTGCTGCTGCAACGTCTGTTGCTGCTGCTGCTGCTGCTGCTGCTGAGACGTTTGTCGCTTCATCTTGGATCAATTATAAAATTAATCCAAGTCGTGGTGAAAAGATCGAATCGATTCGTTTCGATTCTTCGTGGTCGATCACACAAAAAACTGTGCGCGAAGGGGAAAACTTGCCCCGCACGCTACTTTATCCCTTTTTCTCTTCTTTCTTCCTTCTGTTCGATGATGTCGTGCTCACTCACTGGGCACTCAACAACAACAAGTAGACGAAAAAAAAAAAGAAGACAGCGAAAAAATCGCGGGATAGAGCAATAGGAGAAATTTCAATACAGTGGATCCTCGTTCGTGTGTATATTTCACTCGCGATTACTCGATTCGACAATAATTCGACGATAAGTAATAATAATAATCCTCTTCTCTCTCTTTTATTCTCGTTCGCCGCTGCTAAATATCGTCTTCTTCCTCTCGTATATTACTTCAACTGATATTCTTCTCGAATTTTTCTCTCGTTTTCTCCTTTCGCTGAGAAACTTCCTCTCTTCTATAACTTCCCTTCGTACGTATACTTCTCGTTAATATATATATATGCTGCCTGAGGCCGCGGCTCACTCCAGTCGGCAGAAGTCAAGTCATCATCAAAAAGTCTTGTCCCCGAGACTCTTTAAACCAAGACGTCGGTCGAATGCGAATTGCCGGCTGATGCCGCCGCGGAAAACGAACACGGCCTTCCACGAGGACGTGATGGAAGCTGGTGGGGGGTTTCGATATGGTGGGAGGTCTGTGAGCGTCCCGACGCCGCAGCGTCGCGAGTGGAACGAGGACGGAACGACCGAAATTTTTCACACCCTCGTCACGAGCCGGAGGAGAACCGGCGAGATTAATCGTCCGGGTGGAAATAGTCCCTCCCTTTTCACTTTCCGACAGACTTCCACTCTTTTCTCTCTCCCTCTGTTCTACCCTCGGTCTTTTGCTTCCTTCGCTTTTTCCCTCTTCTCTTTCTTCCTTCGTCTACTTACTATTCCTCTTCTACGACAGGGAGATGTTTCTTTTCGGATCAGATGGACGTGAGTGGTTCGCGACGAAAATAAAAGAGCGTTTCAGGGAGTTTTACCTAGGGGTGTAGGAGAGGAACACGTCACGGGTTAGAGAGAACGTTACTCATATCGCGCGAGATTACATTTCTCGGATTCTGTACTGCTTTCTGTTGGGTTTATTTCGGGCCACGCCGATGATGCGTGGTATATAGTTTTTTGGCACGTCCGTGGACGCGTGTTTGGTGTTAAGTGTACACGGCTACTTGCAGAGGAGATCGCCGAGATACGGCGGATTTATGATAACGGATATAGACGTGCTGAAAGAGATTTCTCGGGAATTTCGGTATCGACGCTGGGAAAGTGACGTTTACGAGGTTTGGGGGAACTGGATCGGTTTTTTAGAGACTGAGAAGGTCGAGTACCGCAGCTTTGCGGGGTTATTTAATTATTGGGATGGCTTTGAATCTTTTGAAAATTGCAACAGGTGTGGTAATCAAAGGTGACGATTTTTAAAGAGACACTGTGCGATACACGGGTTAAATTGAAATAGAGCATTTTTATTGGAGAATGTAGCTAGAATATAGTGGAATTTATTAAATTTTTTTACATTTTCCAAGTGGAGAATACCAATCGTTAAATTGACAACTTTTTTATTAGAAAAAACGGTTGTACAATAGAATTTATAAATACTCGATAATTCTTCGAAAATGACACTTTGCAAGTGGAGAATATTAATCGTCGTATCAACAACACTTTTATTAAAAAAATTTATTGAAAAAATATCAATCATTATGTCAACAAATCACGCACCATCGTTGAGTTAAAACAAATTGATGCCACTTGGAAAATAGATAACTGAATAATTGATAAATTGCATTACAAAACTGTTGTTTCATCTCTACTTAACCCGAGTATGCTACAATAACTCTTTGAAAATCGTCAAATTTGATTACAGCACGCGTTAGAAGGATACGCAGAATCATATTTCAACGTTTTCTGCACAAATTGTTTAATATAAATCCAGACTAATTATCGTGGCCTGGGATTTGCCAAATGTGGGACTTCAACTCGTAAATCTTTCGGCGTGAAGGTATTAAAATTTGCATAACTGCTTAATTCCCAAAGTGGCGGCAGAAACAAGCGTGAAGCAGCGTTGAAACTTGTCCCTCCGAATTTCTTGCCCAATATCGAAAATTTATTCATTAGAGACCGTGACTTTCACGCCTGTCGGTCCTTCTAATCGTGAAACCAGTACCAACGCTAACAGTATCGCTTTGTCCTAGTTACCTGGGGACAAACGTTGCCGAAAACCTACGTCCTGAATTGAGAAATCCACCGCCTTACAACGGAGGAATCCTTGGAGATTGGCGGACGATTTGTTTCCAAGGGGAACTTCAAGCCGATTATTCATCTGAGATGAGTCAATTGTGCTAAATTAATAATTTCAATACCGTGAATAATTGCAGAATAAATTTTCTCTAATTTATACAATTTATTTTTTTCGAAGATTTATTAATTGGTGTTTTATTAAAAATCCTGTTCGTTTCGTTGCTTCGAATAATTTATCTTATTATTGTAAATATTCTACATTCGACGTAAACAGACTTATTCCTCAAGTCTTAATGCAGCATCAATGACTTAATCTGTCACTCGTTGCTCTATTAATAATTCTTTACCGTTCACCGGTTGATTCATGAATGAGTAATGTATAATTCGAAATTCCTATTACTGACGATTCTCCGTGAAACATCCGAGAAACCGACTTAATCGGAACCTTCAATTCATTACCTATTTTCTCAACTGGCAAAATTACACGGAACGACAAATTGCGGATAAACTCTTGTTCACGGAGAAGTAGAAACGTCTGAAAGTCACGGTGCAATTTCACATCGAAATTGACCGAAACGATCTCCTACATTCTTAACAAGATACTCGGCTGTCCCTTCCCACAATTACCAAATAAGTAACGTAAAGTAGAATGAAGCGTAGTAACAGTTTCTTGTAGAAAATCAAAACCGCGTCGAAATCATAAACCCAACTTAACGGTACAGCGTACAATCTGCCTCGTTAAATAACTCCATTCTCGATCACCTAATTAACCAGATAGTTATTCAAGATCAATTTTAAAAGTGCTTCGATATAGAATCATTTCCTCGTGAAAGGCAAAAGATTCAGTCTGTTGAAAATTCGTTTTCAATGTGTAACCCTTTTTCCTAAATTCCAGAAAGTACACTATAAAAATTCGATGCAACAGAAACGTTTCTTCGTGGGAGACCAAAATCCAAGCCACCGAACCAAGTTCACAATTTAAACTCAACCTAACACAAAATTCTTTCCTTCTCCGGCCCCCCCTAATTAATTTCAAAATTGTCGAAAATAAATCAGAGAACAAAAAAGGAATTAATTTAAAACAATGGGTTTTTTCGTTTAATAGTGAAACCAGAAGGACAAGTTTGCTAAAATTATGTTTGCTCAAAATCTTCCCCCATAAATAACCCCATTTTCTCGAGTCGCACAATTGATTCTAAATTTGGTATTAAGGTAGTGGCAAATAATAAAATATTTAGTTTCCTTGTGGAAGGCCAATGTTCCAAGTATAATAATTTCACGATGTAAATTGAACCTTGTTCAGACTTCTTCGCTCGCTTATTTTACTGAAACCGAATGTATGCTCGTGGACAACTCTAATCGATCTCGAATTAACGCGAAACGAGAAACCTGTGGCTCGAGCGGAGCCGCAAGTCGACACGCGGCTCACGCAGCGTTCTCGCGCTCACTGACAAACGCCCACGCATCTACGCACTTCTCACACCCTTGCCACTGTCCCCTGCTCGTCGCGAACCCTTTCTCCGGCTCGTTCTCCTTCCTCCTCGACGCGCGTAGCCGTGCGTGCACCAGTG
>NW_017100202.1:963559-967152 GCF_001263275.1 Habropoda laboriosa | reverse complement strand
CTCTCGATACATTTGTCTCTCCCTCCCTGCCGCTCTTTGAAGCTCTCTTTCTCCCTCTCTGACGATCTTTTTCTCTCGGTACCTGTCTCTCTCTAACGCTCTCTTTCTGGATACTTCTCTCCTTCTCTCCCTTTCTCTGAACACTTCTCTCTCTCCCTCTGACGCTCTCCTCTCGATATTTCTCTCTCTCTCTGACGCTCTCTTTCTCTCGATACTTTTGTCTCTCGCTCCCTTTGAAGCTCGTATTCTCTCGACATTTCTCTCTTTTTCTCTCTGTGATGATCTTCTCTCTCTAACGCTCTCTTTCTCTCGATACTTATGTCTCTCCCTCTCTCCCGCTCTTTGAAGCTCCATTCTCTCGATATTTCTCTCTCTCTCTGACGCTCTCTTTCTCTCGATACTTTTGTCTCTCGCTCCCTTTGAAGCTCGTATTCTCTCGACATTTCTCTCTTTTTCTCTCTGTGATGATCTTCTCTCTCTAACGCTCTCTTTCTCTCGATACTTATGTCTCTCCCTCTCTCCCGCTCTTTGAAGCTCCATTCTCTCGATATTTCTCTCTCTCACTTGTCTCTCTTTTTCTCCGACGCTCTCTTTCTCTCGATTCTTCCCTCCTTCGCTCTGACAATCTCTCTCTGTCTCTCCTTCTCTCCTCTTCACGCTGTCTCGTTCTTCCATCTCCGCCTCACTTTACTTTTCGTCCTTCCTTTTTTCCTCTTTTCTTTTTTATTTAATTTTCCCGCTCGATCTCCTTCCCACGATACCAGGCGAGAACGCTCTCTCTCTCGTTTCATCTCAACAGCGTTGGCGTGTGTACTTTTTTACGCGCGACACGACGACACAACGTCGCTGCACGAATCTGGGGCAATTCTGATTTCAACGAAGACTAGACGAGCGGCTTCTGTTTGCCTCCATTTCCTGGCTATTTCTTCTTCTTTTCTCTCATTATCTGTTTCCATGGGTTTGGTCACGTTTGTATACAAAATACAACGTACACGGATAGTTACAAGAGAGAAGAAAAATGATTGCAAGGTGAATCAGGTGTGATAACAACAGTGGTCACTGATAAAGAGTACGAATAAGAACGTCTTGACGACATAACATGTTTTCTAATATGTAAGTGAGCCTGAAAAGAAATCAATTATAATTCTGGTGTAAATTCGGATAGGGATAAGTATACCTAATTGTAATTATTTTTTCTTTCAGTATATTAAAAAGTATTTTTTCACTACCTAACGGAATAAATTCCAGTGTAAACCTTTTTCACGAAAAAAATTGATACAACACACGATAAGTGACAAATTCAATTTTTTTTTTTCAAATTTCGTCTTACACCAATTTCGTAATCACCGACACAATTGAGGAAGCGGTTAATCCTCCATAATGCAGTGTGATTCGAAAATTATATCTCTCTCTGTATTGTGTGTCTCGTTATGTTTAGTTTGTAGTATTATATTCTATCAGTGTACCATTGTACTGTAATCACAACGATGTTGCGAATGTATTGTTCCACTAAAATGAGTATTATAATCAACAGTAATTTGTACTGTTACGAGTAAAGAAAAATCCAGTTACGGAGGCTTAAGTGATAACTGGAAACACAGTGGGAAAGTAATGTGTCCTACTCTTTTATAATTATCTACACTGCAATCACGGAAACGTAAATTTTCAATATTTAATTGAATCACCAATCCAGTTTACCAACTTCAAATCCTGCATAAAAATTTCCAAGTTTCTTTCAATTCCCCAAAATACTGAAACTCGAATTCTCTTTCCCAACTTCTCTAAATTACAACACAATCATTTCACTTTTTAAAGAAAACCTTAATCCACCAAAACAGGAGTTACACAAAAACAAACTCCTAAATCAAGCAATAAAATCCTACATAAAAATTTCCACCTTTTCTTCAATTCCCTAAAATACTAGATTCTCTTTCCCAACTTCTCAAAATTTCAACACAACCATTTCACTTTTTCAAGAAAACCTTAATCCACCAAAACAGGAGTTCCACAAAAACGAACTCCTAAAATCAAGCAATAAAATCCTACATAAAAATTTCCAACTTTTCTTCAATTCCTTAAAATACTAGATTCTCTTTCCCAACTTCTCAAAATTACAACACAACCATTTCACTTTTTCAAGAAAACCTTAATCCACCAAAACAGGAGTTCCATAAAAACGAACTCCCAAAACCAAACAATCTCAATTTAACGACAAAATATCAACAGTACTCTAAACTCTCCGATTGCCGAAACAGAAAACGGTCCACTCTCGATTCATTCTTGGCCCATTCCAAGCTTTCATCGTTCTCTTCCAGCGATCTCGCCCTATTCAACGTCCCACGGATGTTGTTTCTTCCTTTCTAACCGACGGCCGCCCTCCTTTTCTCGAGTTCGCCGGTACAAATCACCTACAACACTCCTACGTGCGGCTTGCTCGGCCAAGTTTAGCCGTGGACAACCCTTGTTTTCGTGCACGCGCGCCTTGTACACTTACACGAGAACCGCCTAGCCTTCTAAAATCGTCGCGACAATCGGCGATACTCATTTTGCTTCCACGCGCGATCCAGCAGCCGGAGGACTCGTTCGATCGACGAGAACCACACCACACCGCCTCGATTTGGCTGTGAAAAGCTGCGCAAAGATGTATCGCTAGCACGAAGAATGAAATTCGAGAGGTTTATTGTTCTTCGCCCGGTCGATTTCTCGCGCAATTGTACGTCGATGATAACCAGAAACCGTGGAATTTTTGCGCTAGCTGCTTTGGTTCCGATATATCACCAGTTTCCAGAGTATTTTTTGCGATTCTGTTTTATTGAACGGGAGAGACGGAATTTGAAGCGTGGAGAAGAGAATTGGTAAAGAAGTGAAATATGGTAATTATTAAATTAAAAATACTGAGAATTCAGGTAGGGTTATTTAACCCTTTCGCTGTGACAGATTCTAATACGTAAGGAGTGTCACGACAAAATGAGATCGAAGTGCGTAAAGGACGAAAATTAATGCGTCAAAAGGCGCGAACAGCACGGTGCAAGCAAAATTTCCAAACATTTTCAGACTCCAATAGCAGTGAAAGGGTTAATTTCTACAGTTCTGAAATTTTAAACAATGCTAAAATTAAAAGTTCAGAATAAAATTCCACATATCTGACAAATTCCGAATTGCAATCTGATCGCAACACGTAACACTCAAATTCCAAACCCGAGATTTCTTATCACCTCCGCGAAATAACCGAAATTCCAACGGTAGCATCTCAAATATATTTTCACCATACTCTTATCGTTATCTAAAACGCAAACATCGTCAAAGATCAACTTTCGCGAAATGTGGTTACACGAAGCTTCGATTTAACTCGAAAATCTCCAAATCTTGCAAAATTTCTTCGCAACGCGTAGGTGCTCATTTCTCTTGTTCTCGAAGACAAGGGTCAGTTGGGTGTTCCGTTACTATTTAAACAACGAATTTTACAACGTTCCCCGAAGAAACGCAGCGGCTCGTCGCCCGTGGCGAATTACACAATCGTTCCGCGTGCGGAACGTAGACCGGGCACGAGCGAACGAATGTCGAAGGTCAGTTTGTCGATGTTTCCAAACCGT
>NW_017100202.1:948342-963339 GCF_001263275.1 Habropoda laboriosa | reverse complement strand
GTTCCGCGATAAATTCAAACGCGCGACAATGAAACGATTTATCGGTCGAAACGGTCCACGTACGTGCCAGACGCGCCATTAGAGCACTCGACGAGCAACATCGACGACCGTAAATTCGTTCTCCATTAAAAACGAACACCGCTTCTTCTCGGTTTCGTTACTCTGCTGTGTACTACGAGCGTCTAATTTATTTGTAATTGTTCGGTAGAAGCTTGGTGTACGACGACGTCGGGGAAAAATCCTGTCCGACCGTTAGCGGTCCCGACGAATCGGAGCGAGACACGCGCGAGAAATGCACGTGTTAAGAGAGTAATAGGTGGTATAATGTGCTTCGTGGATTATATTGCAATTTTAGGCGAACTGAATGGCGGTGAGTTGGGGAATTAGCGCAATTAGGGAAGCAGAGATGTGAAATTGATTTTTTGGTTTTATGGAAGGGTGAGACGTTGATTTAGTGAGATGTTGGTGGAGAACTGGAGGAACTCGTGAGCAAATATCAAACGAAATTTTCATATTTTCCTGTTTTCAAATCTTCAAATTTTCAAAGCTTCAAGTCTTCAAATTTTTCTTTGTTAACCCTGTCGCGACGGCAGAACTAGCCATCAGCCACTAACGGACGGGTCGTCGTGCCATTAGTGCACACCATGAGTGCCTCGCGTTTTTCGAGCTCCCAGTGTGTCCGTGTGAAATCTTAGAGAATTTCGTTGGAACAGCAGAGGACTTAAGGGTGTATCGGATAAAGGGAATGTTCTCGAGGCCTTGTTCTGTATTTTAAAATAAATCTTCACTTTGAGTTGTGGGGGCGGGAGCCAATGCGACGCGCTTAGTGGATGCCGGATATAACCGGCGCGCCAGTGCGAAGCATTTAGTGGATGCCGGATATAACCGGCGCTAGTCGCGAAAGGGTTAAAATGCATCACATCCCATTGAAAAACGCGAGAAATGCACTGTTGCGAGGATAATAGGTGCTTTGTGGATTATACAGTGATTTTCAGTGACTTGAGTGGCGTTAAGTCAGAGAATTAGCGAAATTAGGAAAACAGAGATGTAAAACAGATTTCTTCAGAACTCGAAGAACTCTTTCTCATTTTCAAATTTACAAATTCTCCCTCGTTAAAATACATCACACCCCGAAAATAACGTCGCAAAACAAGAATTTTCAAATTTCACTTCATCCCCCGTAATATCCTCTGACACATAAATTTACCGCCAAAAACATATCCAAACTCACCCCGCAATACTTCAAACGACCAAATTTCATCTAACACACACTTCTGCTGCAACCGAACAATTTTCATCCCCCTCTCCCCAAAAATTTCACATTCACCGAACAATTTTCATCCCCCTCTCCCCAAAAATTTCACATTCCCAACCCCTGACAATTTCCCCCCCGCCATGCAACTCTAAAACCAGACGCATACCAACAACGAACCACACCTACTACTCCGTTGAACAAAAAAAAAATACCTCGAAAGAATTCTGAAAAAATCGCGCAACGCTCGATTCACCAGGAAACCAGCGATAAATAGCAATCAAGCCGCGGGAAAAATGTGCGGCGGTACGAAAATAAAAGGCGGATAGAAATGCAAATTGCGTGTCAATTAACGGACAGTGGCGGAGGAAACTATCGGTCTAACAGCGGTAACCTCTATTTTAATCCGACACTGGAAGTCGGCGCGAGTTGTGGGTCAGATGCAGCCGCGCGAGCGTGTAATTCAGACATTACGCCAAGCAAGAATCGTATACAGTTGTACAATGCGTTCGGTTTCACGTTACGAGGTGAGAGAGGCACACGCGTGTACCACACATGGACGCACGCGAAAACGCAGGCTGCTGATCTTTCGCAATCGTAACACGACAGAATCCACCGCTCTGGTTCGTTTAATTGCTCGGCCATTACGAAAGTTACGCTTCCATTCGCGTGCCCGAGTGTGGGTGTGCTTCGTTCAAGGGAGAGAGAAACAAAAGTTTGGATGAAAAATGGAACGAATTTTTCTAACTCTTCTCTCTCTCTCTCTTTGTCGTTCCTTCTGCGTGTCTCGCGGAGAATGAATAGAAACGTTGCGTTGGGATTTTGTTTCGTTTATTTCTGGCCTGTGAACGTGGAACTTTGTTAAATGGTTACATTTATGCGAGACGCGTAATGTAGGATGCCAGGAACGAGCAATGTCAAAAATGTTATAAATATTAAAGGACCGACACTATTTTTGCCTTTGTTTTCGCGACTTTTTCGCGGCGTTTTCATCGACTTATTGGGAAATAACCTGTCTAGTGAGGAAGACGAGGTAACTTTATTGGTTCACAGATACTCGGAGCACAGTAGTTTGTTTATTCAGGAATTGCTAAATTTTAGTTGCATTTAATCGCACCTTCACATTTTCCAGAAGCAGAAGGAAGCTACTTCTTACAATTTTTACTCATTTTCAATTATAAACTAGAGAAATTCAATTTCTGGCGAAGAACTGAACCCAGTTAAGCTTGTACTTCGTGTGAATTTTCTGCCAGTTTTCTGTGAAGTTTCTTCGGTGTTCCGGCAAAATTGTGAATTTTTTTCTTAAATCCAGTCGTTTCAAGAACGATTAAGAATGGAAGCTACTCTTCTGCGATGCTTTACGAGATTTAACGAGGCAAGTATAAGAGGCACTTGCACTTCTTTTTACGAGGAAACCAATCGAAACCGTCCTCGTTAATCTGCGCGTAAAGCTGTTATCGTGAAGTCATCGAAACTAAGTAGTATAAGGCGAGTTCGCATCGTCGCGCTTGAGAAAATTGTATCGCACAAAGATAGCTTTCATTGCGACTGTCCAACGTTTACTTGCACCAGGTTTTCTTTATCCTCTGTTAGAAAGGAGCTACAGTTCGTTTCAATTCTCTGCAACCAGCTCTAATAATGAATTTTTGCTATTCAAAAAGGTAACGAAATTGAAAGAAAAATTTATACTTTTAAGCATGACACTTTGAAACATTTCACCTGATATTTGAAATAAAATTCATCGTCGCTGCGATTCGTCAGAGTTTCGAAATAATTTAAACACTCTTCGATTCGAAATACAACAGGGCGGAAATATTTTGCTTCTCGAAATTGTTTCAACTTTAGCTCAGACAATGAGTCACGCAACGAGTATTCTGACTTAAAGCAATCGAATTACTTAGCCTGCACAGATGTGGTCAATTGAACCATCTAACCCTCGGCGGTGTTTTTAATCCCCAAAATTCGGCGTGAAAAAAAGTCTTACATCATTCGAAAATGATTTAGACCGTAATTTGTTCTTGCGATATATCAATTTAACCCTTTCGCTCCGAAGGGCGTATATATACGCCCTCGAAGAATGAACATTCATATACGAAGAGCGTATAGATACGATCTCGAAAAGTGGGCGCTCGGGTACGAAGAGCGTACATATTGCGACAAAATGATATATACTTTTGTTTCTTTTTTGTTTTTGCGACAAAATGATCGTTTGCCAAATTTCATTTAAATCTTCTAAGACAGATATTGGAAACATATGGGAAAGAAAAATCACATATGAAATGTACCTCAGTGTCGACTAGTCAGTAATGCGCTCCGTTCATAGCGATCATATTTTGTCACAAGCGCGCCGTAGCGAAAAGGTTAAATTGTCGCTCTTCTGACGTTCGTTGATAAATGAGTGCGAAAAAAAAAGAATCCGAGGAGTGAGACGTTAGATCGGCTGACAGATGAGTGGACGGTGAAAATTGAACGGCAGCAAAAAAGTTGCATCATCGACACCACTGTCGCTGACTCAAACAATGGTCTTTCCACGATCGAACCGAAAGTAATCGAACGAAAAAGAAGGGACAGGAAGTTGGACTGAGAATTCGATTTTTGTGTGCAATAGAAAATCGTATTTGTTAGAAATTTCTTGAACCACAAATTCAGATTTCTGTGATCTGATGGAAAAACGGATCAAAAGTTAGACGCAAAATTCGACTTGTGTGCAGCAGAAAATCCAATCAAATTTTCCGAAAATGAAAATTCGAAATTAGAAACGAAGAAAGAACGGTTCGGAAATCAGACTCAAAATTCCAAAAATGAGAAAAACCGAATTTGTCACACATTTGTTGAACCACAGAAATCAAAATTAAGATTTCTGCGATCTAAGGAAAAAACGGATCATAAATTAGACCCGAAAATTCGATTTATGTGCAATACAAAATCCAAAAGTGAGAGAAATAAAATTTCTTCCAAATTCCTTGGATCAAAAATATCGAAATTCATATTTCTACGATCTAACGAAAAAACGGATCGAAAATTACACTCGAAAAACGAATTTATATACGACAGAAAATTCAGAAGTGAGGAAAACCGAATTTCTTCAAAATCCGTGGAACCACAAAATTCGCAGCGATCAATCTCCCACGTAATCGCTCAAAATCAACCATAAACCCGAAAAACCAAAGTAAAATCACAGATTAATCGCAGAATTGTTGAGAATCGAAAACACTGGCGATCCAGCGATCTCTCGAAAGATGGGTCACCAGTGAATCACCGCGTTTCGCCAAGGTAGCGCATAGCGACGCGTCTATTTCGGTTCTCGAGGGCTTCCTGGGGGGAGGTGTGGCGAAAAGGGGTGGTTCGTGGTCGTCTATGATTCAACGTTCGCCTCACCACCAGAAACTCACGTACCCTCTAACACCAACACGAGATCCCTCTCTGTACACGCGGGCCACCACCGATAGACAGAGGATACCCACCTGGCCGCTCACGTATGCACGTCGAATGCTATTTTCGCGAACGACCGCGAGTAATCGCTCGAAGGACCCTGAATGTGGGTTAGCCAGCGAGACGAGCCGCTAAGACGCTCTCCCTTGTCTTCGTCTCGAGACGATGGATCGAGATTAATCGACGCGACAGCCTCAGGCCCGCGGTGTTTCGTATTCGTCCTTTGGTGCAGCGCTTGACGCGTTCAAAAATTTATAAAATTCGTACAACCGCAGCGTGTACCGTCATTTTTCGGTATTTAGTCTGAAAATTTGGCGACAAACCGTTTTGCACCACTGCTTCATCTCTATTCTGCCATCGTTTCCAACGACCCATGGATCATGTCAGCGAAGAAAAGCATCGATGGATCGTGTCAACCAACGAGATCTTTGATGATCCACCGGTGTTACGCTGGGCATTGTTAGATAGAGCGAAAGAGAGGCGTAGGTGTTCGAGTTTGTTTGAATTTTTCGCTTTACGCGAATGGATCGGGCGGAGAGGCTTGGAAAAGGATATTTTTGGCATCGCTGGACTTGATTCGCTATTTTTGCCAGGTCGACGAGGTGTTTCCTAGCGGTGGGTAATTCGAAGAGTAGAGGGTGTGATGATCTAGGTGGAAGTGGAGAACATTGGAGAACTGGAGGAGGGAATTACTCGAGCGTTTCCTCTGGGCTTCGGTAGTAATATGTCGGAGTTTACGATGTTGGCAAGGTGTACCGAGGAAAGGGTGCTTTACAGGAATTTGTTTTATCTTTAGTTGCCTAGTTGCGATGTTAAATTACGTAGTCTAACTGTAGAGTTCAGTGGGGAGGCTGAAATTTACGGTATTTTTACATGCCGCGGTGTATATTCGTGCTGATGTATGGAACAATGCAAATTTTCAGTACTCCGCGATTTCTCCTTTAAAATTAGCACGAGTGTGAGGAGAAATAGCTCAGAACGTACAAAATCATTGAAAAGTGTCACAATATTCGTCGATAAGAGAAAATATTGAAACCCGTCTAACTCCCAAAAATCCAAAGTTAATTAACCCTTTCGCTACGAAGAGCAGATACATACACTCTGTAAAAATTATTCCTCATTTACAGAAGGCGTGCACTCAAGTTCACAAGTATTGTAACACTTGGCGAATGTGAAGCAAACCTGAACGGTCATTAGAAAATTCTTAAAATCCCCCAAAAAATCATTCCGTCTACGTTTCATCGAAAAGTATGCAAACTAGTGCCGCGAAACTTTTTCAATAAAAAGAAATTCTACGTTCGAACGACAACCACGACAATTTTTAAAAATTTTTATACTGCACACATAAAAACGATCGAAAATTTCGTCCGCCAGAGTTGAATAATAATTTCACTCGCTGCGTTCTTTTTATTTCAAGCTCACACCAAAAGGGTTAAGATTAACAATGAAAAAATAGTGCGTGAAACAGTAGAACGCTTACCTCTGTCCTCGGGTCTAAAATTGGACGGAGTGCAACCGGAGTATTCGCGATCGTAGTAGAAATCATCGCGATACGAATCGTTCGCCAGGAAATCGGAATACTCGAGGCGTCGCGCTATCGGATTTCGTTCTGTTATCTCGTCGCATTCTTCCGTCGTAATTCGCCTCTCGTAATAGCTGCCACCTGCGTAACTAAACGCGGCAACAGAACGTCTCGATTAGCGTGATCGTGGTTACCGAAGCGGGTTGATCGATTTTATCGATCCATCTCTCCCTACCTGCGATCCGTGGTCAAATTGCAGGTGAACGGGGTATCGAGTCGCGTTGAATGTTGACGATTCACAGGTGTCGTTTTCACGTCGTTTTCCGACGGTAGGAACAGATCCCTCAGAGCAACGTACCTCGGCGGACTTTCGATCAATCGTTCGCCGATATTCTGGTCACGATAGGTTCCGTAAAATGGCGACGGCACCCCTGAAATTAAGTTCGTGTTAAAGGGAATGTAACGATGATATTAATTATCGACGATAGAGTTGGAAAATTGTGAAAATTGAATTTTTGGGGAGAGAAGAAAATCACTTTGTGAATTAATGTAAAATCACCTTTACATTGATTTTGCATTAATCGACAAAGAAGTTTTCTTCTCTCCTGAAAAATTCAATTTTCACAGTTTTGCAACTTTATCATTGAAATTTCGATAATTAATTCACTCAGATCGTCGTTCCGATGATAAAGTTGCAACACTGTGAAAATTGAATTTTTCAGGAGAGAAGAAAATCACTTTGTCGATTGATGTAAAATTCATGCAAAAGTGATTTTATATTAATTTACAAAGTGGTTCTCTTCTCTCCTGAAAAATTCAATTTTCACAGTTTTGCAACTTTCTCATTGGAACGACGATCTGTGTGAATTAATTATCGAAATTTCAATGATAAAGTTGCAAAACTGTGAAAATTGAATTTTTCAGGAGAGAAGAAAATCACTTTGTCGATTGATGTAAAATTCATGCAAAAGTGATTTTATATTAATTTACAAAGTGTTTCTCTTTTCTCCTGAAAAATGAAGTTTTTGCCAATTTTTGTATCTTTACCATTGGAACGACGATGTGAGTGTCGTCGTTCCAATGACAAAATTGCAAACTTGTAAAAATGTAATTTCCGAGGAGAGAAAAAAAGCGCAAAATCAGTTTTCTTCTCTTTTGAAAAGTTAAAATTTTGCAGCTTCGTAATTTTACCATTGACAAGACGGCGTATTATTAGAATTTTTATTCATGCTACTTAAGTATTACAATTTCGTTGTTGTTTCCTTTTTAACAAAAATCTTCCAGAATAGAATGGCAAGAATGGTAAATAGTGTTACGTTGAAAAATAATCACTTCACTTGGAAATTTCAGTTAGAACGTAATTATTCGCAGAGTTTTATTTGCTCAAGACATAATATCCTGGTAAAATTTGCATCGGAATACTCCAACTTGAATGCGTTAAGAAAAAGATACAATATAATGCACCATAAAAATGCACAATTATGCACACGCAATTTAACATGAATTAAGTCGGCGAGAGAATTTACGTGAACTAATTGTTCCGCGTAAGAATGCACACTGTTAACTGTAAAAATTGAGAAAGGCAGTAAAAGTTAATTGGTTAATCGGGAATTATAATATTCCGAGAAAAGGTAGGAATATATTTGCCGAACAAACGGGAAATTCAGGTCGTATCTCGAATACAAAAGTGCTGTACGCGCAACTATAAAAAGAATCTAGGTTCAGAATTTGATAAACAGGCCGTCAAATTTGCAACCAACTGCTATTTAACAAATACATCGCAGAATAAGTAAGACGAATCTTCCTCGAAACTGAATGTCAACGTCCTAGTTGATAGGACACGTGCCAAATGATGTTACATTCGTGTCGTTTTTATGCCAAAAAGAAAAAATTAGAAAAATCGCATTTATCAATTTCCGTCGTAATTTCACGGTTCGTTCAACTGATTATTGATCGAGGAACTATTGCGAGAGGATGCAATGATGATTTTGTATAATCGACGGGTTTCTCCGTAAAATTTGGTCGAATCAAGACTATTTTTGGACTGCGTTGCATGCCAGACCACCCGGAGATTTGCAATCAGTTCTTATTACGTCTCGTTGAATTCCGTGCGCGGCGATTAAAAGGAAAATGGCCTCTGATCGATCATTCGAACGTTGACTTCCGGTTTAGTTGTATCGTGTACTTGTTAATCGAACGAGAACTCCTCGAGGGAATAGATTAAGAGGTTCGTGAAGAATGTTCTACTTAGAATAACGATGGTAATCTTGCAATTTATTTGTATTTCTCTTATTCTTCGTTTATCTTACTATTTTTCAGAACATTATTTCTCAGAATATTAATTTTTCAAATATTATTTTTCAGAATATATCTCGGAATACTATTCTTCAGAATATTAATTTTCAAAATATTACTTTTCGCAATATTTCTCAGAATATTAATTTTCAGAATGTTACTTTTCAAAATATTATTTTTCAGAATATTACTTTTCAAAATATTATTTTTCAGAATATTACTTTTCAAAATATTATTTTTCAGAATATTACTTTTCAAAATATTATTTTTCATTCTTCAGCATATCAATTTTCCGAATATTACTTTTCAAAATATTATTTTTCAGAATATTACTTTTCAAAATATTATTTTTCAGAATATTACTTTTCAAAATATTATTTTTCAGAATATTACTTTTCAAAATATTATTTTTCAGAATATTACTTTTCAAAATATTATTTTTCAGAATATTACTTTTCAAAATATTATTTTTCAGAATATATTTCGGAATACTATTCTTCAGAATATTAATTTTCCGAATATTACTTTTCGCAATATTTCTCAGAATATTAATTTTTCAGAATATTAATTTTCAGAATATTACTTTTCAGAATATTATTTTTCAGAATATTTTTCGTAATATTATTTTTCAGAATATTATTTTTCAGAATATATTTCGGAATACTATTCTTCAGAATATTAATTTTCAAAATATTACTAGACATCGAACCGAATCGTCCATAGTAAAAATTTCGTGGATCATGTAAGAAGAAGCGATTACGCAAGTGTGATTCGACGAACGGGTCGATTTAATAACACAAACGAACGGTTATGACGCGGTTTTTGTTGTAAAAAAAGAAAAGAGAAATAGCGCGGAGAAGTTTAATAATCGCAACAGCTTGTTTTTCTCTCGTTTATTCTGGGATCGTCGACTCATATTTTCCATCGCATTCCGGGATTACCTTACCGTCTATTTTCATACCGCATCATCCAACAACCGTTCATTCTGCATAGGAACATTCAGAGTATTCGATCTCACCGAAAATTCTCATCCTAAATTAACGATAATTCTTTCTTCGCACAATTTCCAAATTTTCCACATTTATACACGTAATCTCACGGATAACATTCGGCGGATTTACGTTCTACGATTCTCCAGGTTTTGTAATTTTGGCACGGAGGACTACTGCGCTGTGTTACACAATAAACCCACGGATTTCGTCAATTTCGAATACAGAAAAGTATCCTACTCTGATTTTACGCGGTTATGAAATTCGAGGCAATAAAACAAAACACCGCCTCCAAAATTCACAGATGACGCTGTGTGTATACACCGTTTAAAATTAGACAGATTCTTTGAGTAACCGCCTAAGATTAGAAACCCATTTTAAAATCAGATTCTCTTTATGCTACTCGCTTTAAAATTAGATCGGTCTCTTCGAAAATCAGTGAAAATGAGAAATTCGTAAGAAAAATTTCATTCTTTCAATTCTGCTAATTTCGAAGTTGCATTACATACCCGAGATTACAAATTTATTGCGAAAATGAAATTTGCTTAAAAACAAGATTCTTCGAAATCCTACTTCGTGTTAAAAATTTATTTTGAAAAGCTCATTCGTGTTAAATGAAACAATTTCTTTAAAGATCGACTTAATTCACTTACTGATATTCCTATTAAAATTTCAATAATTTCTTCGATGAAATCGCTTCAAGTTAGAAATTCCTTTTAAATGCAAAATTCACCTGTTTCAATAAAAAAGGATGTTCAAGTAAAAAATAAATAAATCAGTCTTTTAATTTTGACGTTTTTAAGTATTTAATCGAGGAGGGAACGTTCAGTTTCACAGAAATCTATCTTCTGTTCTGATCCGTTGGTTCGACGAGGCTGCAATATTCGCATCAGGATTGGATTTCACTGCGCCAAATATATCAGTATCCCGAGGCGCGAGTGATTAACGAAAAGCTCAATTAACAAGCACACACACGGCGTGCAAAACGTCGCGCTGATGTTAGTAACCCCGAATGTTAGCTGCGATTCTGCGTTCTACATATTTCTTTTGCTCTCCGAAAATAAGCGAGTGCCTGAAATACGTATGACTAATCGTGCAACAAGAGCAAGGTGGAACAATGCTTTCGGTACGTTATTGCGGCATTGAACGTTAAAGCGTTTCTGCGTAACGCTTTGTTTCTCGAGCTCTCTTCCACCCTTTTCTCGCCGAAATGAGCCGGAATTCGCGGATTATTGCAATCAAATCTAATGGAAAAAATAAATCTGAAGATTCATCGCAAATCACTGTAAATCTGTAAAGATTGCGAATCTTAAGATTTAGCTTGGTAGATGATAAATCTATAAAAATTGTGAATCTCAAGATTTGCCTGAAAAGATTGTAAATCTCAAGATTTGCCTGAAAAGATTGTAAATCTCAAGATTTCAAAAAATAAATCTGAAATCTAATTAAAAAAAATATCACAAACGAGCAACGCTTTCAATTTTTCTCTTTTTGGTAGAATTCATTTGACCCAAAAATATTTTATTAAATTAAGGATAGATGATAAATTTAAAGAGAAATTTTGTTTCTTTTTTTATTAGTAATTTAGACTTGATTTTTGATAAGGTTCTTCAAAGATTTTGTGTTCTCGTTTTTACAGCGATTTTAAGTGATTCAGGATTTAAAGAGGGTGAAGCACGTGACGATTGAGTAATATATTGGAACGAATTGTTTCTGTTTGTTCCAATATCGCGACTGACTAATTTACCACTACTTACGATACGCTTCGTGTAACAAACACAATATTCATGACCGTGTGCTTATTATTAGTGGTGATTACTCGGTGACGGTTTTAACAATGATTTTACAATGAAATTGTGAAAGTGTTAGAGCAACGTTGTGCAACAATATCTCGTGCAACTTTGGATCCCAAAAATTTCCATTTCCAAAAATGAAAATATTTTCTTTTGCAATTTTACTCTATTTTTTGACAATAAAAACCAACTATTCTTTCATCATTTTACTCTGTTTTAACAATAGAAAGCAAATTTTCTTTTGCAATTTTACTTTATTCTTTAACAAAGTAAACCAAACATTCTTTTTTTATTTTACTCTATTCTTTAAAAACCAAACTTTCTTTTCTAATTTTACTCTATTCTTTAACAAAGAAAGCCAAACATTCTTTTCTAATTTTACTTTACTTTTCAACAATAGAAGTCAAATTTTTAACAATAGAAACCAAATATTCTTTCAAAATCTTACTCTATTCTTTAAAAACCAAACTTTCTTTTCTGATTTTACTCTACTTTTCAACAATAGAAATCAAATTTTTCAACAATAAAAGCCAAATATTCTTTCAAAATCTTACTCTATTCTTTATCAATGAAAACCAAATATTCTTTCATAACTTTACGCTGTTTTTTAACAATAGAAACCAAAAATTCTTTAAAAATTTTACTCTATTCTTTAACAAAGAAAGCCAAACATTCTTTTCTAATTTTACTCTACTTTTCAACAATAGAAATCAAATTTTTAACAATAGAAACCAAATATTCTTTCAAAATCTTACTCTATTCTTTAACAATGAAAACCAAATACTCTTTTCTAATTTTACTCTACTTTTCAAAAATGAAAACCAAATATTCTTTCAAAATTTTACTCTATTTTTCAACAATAAAAGCCAAATATTCTTTCAAAATCTTACTCTATTCTTTATAAATGAAAACCAAGTATTCTTTCATAACTTTACTCTCTTTTTTAACAATAAAAGCCAAATATTCTCTAATTTTTCTTTTAAATCCGACATTATCACGATATCAGAACAAACTTGACAACGTATCCTTACAAACAACAATATTAATTACGCATTCAAGCCAAATTACGATCCATATGAGACGAATGAAAAATAAAAGAGGAAGGGTTAATAACTCCACTGCTTAAAAATCTATCATGCTGACACCCAAATTACATTAGCAGAAACACCTACCATTTGGTAACCATAACCAACGATGCTCCAGCAACGTGTAAAAGTCGCGCTATTGCCAAAGGAAACAATCAGCCATAGAAATAGAGAAACAGAGAGAAGGGAATTCTTTTTTCGGGGACGACAGAAAGGGGGTGAGAAAATAATTCGTTACACCATAGTACCCAAGTTTGTTTGTTTTTTGTATTGCAGAGGAAGCACACGTTTATTTACACAGTATACCAATAAAATTGTCTGCTGCGATGAGTGACAAGTGTACGATAACAATATCTATAGACGAATCTTCTTCTTTTTTTTTTTCTCATCTCTTTTATATTTCAAATTCTCCGAGCAATACGAAGCTCCAGCGACAACGTTAAATCTCCGACTACAAATTCCGCAGAGAAAATAATCTCGAGCAGAAACACCATCTCTTGCAACCGTAACAGTTCGAATAAATTGCTCGCTCGTTTAATAAATAATATTCTCTTGCTCGCGTGTAGTTTGCAAAAGTGACTAGCATTAGTTCTTCGTGAGGAATCACGGTGTTAATAATAATTACACAAGCGAATTCCACTTTGCTCAAAAATTAATCAAACTAATTCGTTCAACGAAACGCACAACTCAACAGTAGTTTAAAATATCAATTTCACTGTTTCCTCGAATTTATACCTATATTCCTCCAACCGGGGACGCTTTATTCCCACAAAATTAATCCGCGACATCTTCGATTCGTTGTCGATTCCTTGAAAATCACCGCGATTCTACAGACTATGACAGGGCGGGCGAAAAAAAGAAATGGAAAAAATTCAAGAGAGAAAAATGTAAGAGAAGAAAGGACGAAGAAAATCTGGGTGAATGTTTATATAAATACGTATGCTACGTGCTTGAACGAGAAGAAAGGAGAACAGATTGGAGAAGTACCCGAGAGAGAAAGAGGGTTGAAAAATAGGGGAGAAGTGGTAGAATAGAGGACAGAAGAGGATAGAAGAGAGTCGTAGAGAAACGACCTATTGTAAGCGTGTTCAAATCGTTCCACGGCAACAACGACAGAGAAAAAAAATGCATTCGAGGAAGCTCACTACGCCGCTGATCAGAAAAAAATAGAAGTAAAAGAAAGAAAAAATAAAGGAGTAAAAAGCGTATCTCCACCAGCGTTCGCGAATTTTTCTTCGACTTCTCACTATTCGTACTTTTGACTAGTTCTCCTCGCCCCTGTCGTAAAATTATTCTTCTTTTTTTCCCCTTCTCCTTTTATGTATAATATATATATATATAAAATGCAGAGAAAAAAATCGCACGCTTCGAGGGGAAGCATATTATCGTTGCTCTAAGTACTAGCGTTTTTCGTTTCTTTCACGCCCGTTTTTCTACTTTCAAAGAAGTATCTCACGTATAAATAATTTTCTTTTTATCTCACGGACAACACTCACACTATCAAGATGTCGAATGATACCTTTTTTTTGTTTCTTATCGAAGTTTCTTTGGTATTGAAATGTATTCGCTGATTTGCTGTTGTTTTTTTTTCTGTTTTAATCAGTTGAGTGAAATGATCGCGAATTATGAGTTCGACTGGAAGTTAGAGGCTCAATGTTCCACCACCTTCGTATTAGATTGCGTTGCGTATTTTGTTTTATTTCTTTTTTTTTCCCCCTTCTCGACCGTTATTAAATAGGCGCGTATACTGATCGTCTGTTACCTGGCACCAGCAAGGTGGCAGAAGTTACTGTCGAGCCTAAGCTATTCGTTGCGGTGCACGCGTAAGCGCCAGCGTCCTCTGAAAGGGGAACGAAAGAAATTGTTAGAAATTATTTCACCGTGGAGGAGGACAAATCTTTGTTCGTTAGAGAATGTCGAATCGTAGAAGACACTCGAGGAGAAACGTATAGTTTCTTGGCAAAAAATGAGTTTTCCGGGTAGAAGTTAAGAATTTTGAAAAATATTTAACGACTTTTATATTACCCTGAAATTGCCAAATTAATTCGAAATTTGTAAAAATATTATTGGCGGATGTGATATTGGTGTATCAACCCCTTAACATATGCCAAGATTCTGGCGAAGATGGGACAGAAATAGTTGTATTAGTAAGAAAAATTAATAATAATCCTAATTTTCGTTTAAATTTGTAGAATCGAGGATTGCTAAATGTAATTAATCTGTGAGAGAGTAGCTTTTGTTACCCGATACAGTACTCAAACAGAAAATGGCCGACGCTTAGATGCATCGTCGGAAAAGAAATCATATGTTAAGGGGTTAACAAGTAGTCAGAAATTTTTATTCTAAACATTTCAAAATTATGAAAACTTTGTAAACATTTTTATTCCAAGTATTTAAAAATGATGAAAACTCCCTCTCTCCAATTCTAAAGAATTTTGGATATATTAAATTTTTTTCGGTGAATTCCTGAAAGATTCTGTTCCATTAATTAATCATATTTTTCCTCTTAACGTTAATTGCGTACCAGGATAAGCTCGCACTATGGTCAGGCGACAAACGCCGTTCCGATAATGGATCTCGTAGCTGGAAGAATTCTCGATGATCCTGCCGTCCTTGGACCAAAGGATAT
>NW_017100202.1:943769-948332 GCF_001263275.1 Habropoda laboriosa | reverse complement strand
GCACTCGAATCTCGCCATTTGCCCGCTCACCACCGCGATATCTCTCAGAGGCTGAAATTTTTAACACGTATCGCTTGAATCGATCATCCTCGGGCCGACGGATAAACCATCTCTATTCGATCGTATATAACGAAAGACACGTTACCGTGATGAAAAGGGGAGCCTTTTTCGGTAGTATTTCTAGGTAAGGCTGAATCACTTCTTTGCTCGAGGCCACTCCATTAGTGGTTGGCCACGGTGATCCTAGAATAATCAGCTCGATTTAACTCGAGTCACTCGAACGTGTCCCAATTGCGGCAATACTCTCCGCCGAATAGAAGAAAAACGTGTTCGGTTGTAAAAGTAAAGGGAAAAATTGTAGTCTTTCGTGGAAGCCAGAAAGTGTACAATCAAAACAGAAGCAAACGATACTTTTGAAAAATCAAAAAAAATATGAAAAGAAAGAATCGTTTCGACGAGAAGAAACAAACGAAGAAAAGCTTCAGAAGAAAATCAACACTTTCAGGATGCACATGGATAAACCACAGAAATGACAAATAAGCAAGATCAAGCAATGTAGATCTTCCAAGAAGTGAAGGAAACAAGAAGCAAGAACGAAGTGTAAGAAACAGAGAGTAGAAGCAACATTCAAAATTGCACATTGAAATAAAGACACCAGGATAAACAGAAGGAATATTCAACTCTTCAAATCTTTCGTTTCCCCTTTGCTCTCCAAAGAATTCGCTAAAATTCCCGCATGAAACCTAACTGACTCGTCAATGGATTTAAGAATTGCTGAAAACAGTACCCGAGTCAGCAAATTAGCTCACAGAAAACAATGCATCAATTCTTCACATAAACAATGCAAACACAGAGGCACCAATAGAAATACCCAATCACCGTAGTAAAGCAGCAAGAAACAAGCCCCAGCCAAGGTAACACGTGCAATGTGATAGGCAGGTACACAAGTGAGCGACAAATAAGCTTCAGGTCGGCGAAAAAAGGCGCGGTAAAACGCGGTGAAACAGCTCGAGAATCGGCGCAGAAGCAGGTGAATACCTGCGGAGTCGACGTTGCTGGGTGGTCCAGTGGCACTACTGTATCTGGGGGAGAGGCTCGGTAAGCTTGGGCTCAGGGAAAGTGGACTGGGCGTCGTGTGATCCCATCTGGACGGCGATGGCGAACATGGTATAACGAGGCTGGGCGGTGTCACCGCCGCGTTTCCACCATCGGGATGCCTTTTTCTCGCGTTTCTGATGTCCTCCGCCTCGGAGAACTCGCTCTCCGACGTTGGCTCCCATTTCACCGTCTTCGACGTGCCGAATTTACTCGTCGGTTTGCTCTGTCGAGCGGACGAAGTCGTTCCGCCGCTTCTCTTCGCGAAACCGTTCTCTTTTCGGGTGGTGAACTCGTGGACGATTGGCACCTCGATGTCGCTGGCTCGTCGCTGACCCTGGATGCTTCTGTTCGTGCTGCTCACCGTTTTCTTACCCTCGCCAGGTAGCACGATCCCGAACTCGTAGCCGAAGTCGTACTTGAAGTATATCAGCCCGGTGTCCGGATCGATTTGCTTCGTTCCTAAGTTTCCCCCGGAGATTTTTGTAGTTTTCTACTCAATCGTTCGCTCGTTCTTTCTAACCGGCGTTTCTCGAGGATCGATTTAGCGAATTTTTCATTGCTTCGAAGAGGAGCACACTCTTGTTGCAAGTTTTTAGAGTAATTCGTGTGACTTTTGGGAGTTTAATTTTTCAAGGTGGTCGACGCAATTTTATTTCTTTCCCCGGCAAAACACCAATTTTGAGTGATAACGCTGAGCTAGGGGTATTGGAACGTCTTTAATAAAGAGGTTTGAAATTGTTATGCAATGTTCTAAAAGAAGACAAGAATTTTACAAAGGTAAATATTTGAACTTTTTTCGCTTTTGAAGAACTTCGACTACGAATTACCCTATTTTTCTTCGATCTCCCTAGGAAATACGTTATTACCGTGATATCTCCGGATAGAAAATGACTTTCTACCGGGCTGATTAGCAGCGCAGACTACTACATTCTACAGCGTGTAATCTAATTACGCTAGAGACTAAATCGATTACCGTGTTCCGAGAGCCGAGATTCCTCTCTGTACGTTCTTGGTTCGTCGCCGTCGCTGGCACGAGTATCGGTTGGATGCTTCAGGATCGGCTTGCCCTGCTTCAGATCCGACTGGATGTCGCTGACGAATTTCTCGGTTTTCGACTTGAAGCTGGTGGTCATGTCGCTCATGTGACGCGACGCGACGTCTGCGGATGTTTCAGATTGTTCGTGTTACGGGACATGACAGCTTGCCAGCGTGTAATATTCTTTATTTTCTTTTCGATCAGCATGCGCGCAGAGGAATAGAGAGAGACAGTTAGAGAGTGTAGAGCCGATGATAAAATAGAGCCGCGATTTTATCGAAAATGACAAGTGGTCGGGTGAGAAGATGGCTGAGATAAGAACGATTACAGTCGCGTAGAGAAAGTAGATTCATAGGCGCTTGTTATAATACATTTACAATTGTTCCTCAAGTTCCTTCTTTTCTTTTTACGTGCTTCAATCCAGAGTCGCGTCAACTTCGGTGTTATTAGCGACACAGTACGAGCGACCCAAAATATTCTCCATTTTTACCGAGTTAACCCTTTGCACTCGGAGGTGATTTTGCTATATGAAAGATTCCAAATCGGATCTTTGAAATTTGTTCAAACTAACGTAGAAATAAACTGTGCTATTTTATTACAATATTCGTCGCATTCTCTGTTTCACTATGGTGAACTTTACGGAGGCCCATAGATCTGCTCTCGGTCTTGATTAATTATTCACCAAGTGAGAATTATTCAACGTCGCTTCTCAGTCGCCGCTCGATTGCAAAGGGTTAATAATTAACGGTAAAAATCTCGAAACCTAACAATTTCCTTCCTATAATACTTCTAACAACTTAATTAACGATACAGCGATAATTCGATTTCTTCCAAGTACAAATTCCCAAAACGAACTCTAACATTCCCCCCCAAAAATCGAGCCGTCTTACCAAATTCCAAAAATCTCCAATCTATCTTCGTCTACCCCGAAAACTCAAGTAATCAAAGCAGCCCGCGTCGACAGGTAAGCATACAGAGCAACATCAACGTGATTCTTACGATTGGCTGCTTTCTTCACGTCGCTCCTCGAGATAAAACCGAACTCCGGCGGCGAGCCAGGCTTCAGCGATTCGTCCTGCCTGGACGAAACGTCCTTCTTCGTCTGAGACTCCATCCTCCTCGTCCTGGTCTCGTCTCTGAGCTGCGTCATCGAGGTTTGTCTCTTGATCGCCGATGGTCCGGAATCGAACTCCAACGGCGACGCCACGTGTTCCTGTCTAACAGGTGCGCTCGAAGACCTGTGCGACTTCGACGAAGGTGGTTGCACCTTTCTGTACCTCGGTTCCTCCGTGTCGCTATCAGCCGGAGCCCATTTCGGCTTGATTCTCGTGTCTATGTCGCTCTCGTAGTCAGATTCGCGAAATTGTCCTTGAACGAACTTCTTAGGCGTCGGTACTCTGAACGCCGGTGTCTTCTGCTTCTGACTCGAGGCAGAATCGAAGCTGCTGAAATCGGTGGACGATTTCTGGTCGCCGAATTTGATCACTCTGCTAGTCTGCTCGACGGTGACGATCCTTCGGCTGTTCTCCGTAGATTCGTCCATCCTGACCGTCTTCTTAGTCTCCGTGCCTATGGCGTTGTGGAAAGGTATACCGGATCGTGCTTCGTAGTAGGTGGTCGGCTGTGGTGGCGCGTAAGCGATTTCAGGCGGTGAACCAGGCAACAGGACGGTCTTCGTTTTCGTCGGCGTGGTCGCTGTCTTTTCCTCCTTCTTCTCCAACTCCTTCCGCGAGATCTCCTCGATGAACGGCGTTCGAGGCTCCCTGGGCTTTCCTATCGGTAGAAAATAGTTCCCGGGTGACCTCGATCAGAGAAGAACAGCTGGCGTCGACGAGACGAAGAAAGCGGACAGAGGATGCGTGCGCCTTGGGCGACGTCGGTTTCACTCGTCGTTGAACCGAATGTTTCTCTTATTTTCTTTTCTCTCTCTCTCTCTCTCTCTCTCTCTGTTTTAGAGAGAATTCGAGTATCTCGATAGACGATCGAGCATCTCTATCGGTGGTAGAAGTGTTGCGGATTGATCGAGAATGATCCGTGCAATACGCGCGAGATTGAAATGGAACATCGTGTTTTAGAACGAAGGTGAAACCAGCGTGAGAACGGTGAAGAAGAATTATAGAACAGGCAAGAGGTGGTAGCAGTAGTAGAAGAAGAAGATGATGAAGAAAAAGAAGAAGAAGAAGAGATAGGTGTGAAGGTTAGCCACGAAGAATGGGGGAAGATAAATAGACTCGGAGAAAAAGCGGGGAAACTCAACGTACGTACTTCGAGTGGCCGAGAAGAAAAGAGAGAAGCAAGCGAAGCGGGAAGAGAGGAGAACTTGTCTTGCGAGGTAAACAACGAGAAGGGAAGAAAGCTTGCCAGGAGGACTACTTGTTGTAAGCTGGAAAAAAGTTGTAAAAGAGTGAGAGACCCAGAAGATACCAGCC
>NW_017100202.1:934390-943688 GCF_001263275.1 Habropoda laboriosa | reverse complement strand
GAAGATCCCAGCCAGTCGATTGTGTGTTCTACTGGCGCTGTTGGAAAGCAACTTTCTTTTTTCTGTTTCTTTGACATTAACAATCACCGATCTTTTATATTACACATACACAGTTACCGGAAGAAATTATTATAAATATATATGTACAAGTAAATATGTGATATATTCGTGTAACGAGTATTGTATAATACCGAAACAAGAAGTGCTGTGAGCTTTACGTTAGGATTTGTAAATACCTGGACCAGCGAGATTAGGTTTCACGGGTCTGAAAGTTTGATCGTCGCTTTCGTAGCCTCGCGGTTTCCATAGAGGCGGTATTCGGCCGTCGTAGTCGCTCTCGTAGTCGCTTTCGCGAAATTCGCCCTTCACGAATTTCGAAGGACTCGGAGAGGGAGGCAGGATCTTCTTCGTGCTCTCCAGCTTTTTGTGAGATTGATCCGTGGAGTAAACGGTTTCCTGAAAATATGGAATGACAACGTTCACGTATCTTCGTTGATTGTGTTATGAAATGGCGAGGTTAACGCGAAACACTGAAGCAGACATTTGGTCCTCAGTTAGTAGTATCTTTTGCAATTATTTTGAAGCATTGTATTTTCTATCTTTTACGATTGCAGTGTGCTGTAATATATGGTGCATTCTGTGTCTTTGAAACTCGTTGGAATTATTCTGAGAATATTAGATTTGAAATTGTAAGGCACTATGGTGAATCGAAGTAAGTTTTACGCCTGTAAATCGTTGGACGTGAATTTTAAAGCGGTCAAAGTGGGATAAAGTGAGTTTGCAAATTCTGAGGTTACGAAGTTTAAGATTATATGCGTTTAAAGTTGGTGAAAGTGAGTCTCAAGAGTCCCAAATCAGTGGATCGAAATTTTTATCTACTTAGAGAAGATGAAAGTGAGTTCTAAAGAAGTTTGAAATCACTGAAGTTTCTACCTAACCTAAAGGGGACCAAAGTGGGACCAAATCTAACCTAAAGAAGACCAAAATTATTAAATCAAATTTTTCAATATTCATAAAAATATGCTAAAAGCTACAAAACGACCACCAATCGAGGACCACGAAAAGTATCAAAAAGCGTACTCTAAAAGTCCAAAGTTCTAGAATGCTAAACCTGCAACAAACCAACACAAAAAGAAACCATTGAAACTAACATAGAAACACAAAATATTTGTTAGTAACATCGTCACTCGATTCCACTAAAACGAAAACGAAAGAAGAGAACGATATTCAATCATCGTCTCCTCTTTAGCAAGATTAGTGCAAGCGACGCAATCGACACACTCGCACATCTCGAACCTTCGTGGAGGTGAATCTCGACGGTGATGCGGAGGACGCGTAGCTCTTCTCTACGAAAGAACTACGCTGAACGCTCGGTGGTTGAGTCGGCTGTTTCGCTACCGACGAAATAGACGGTCCAAAAGTTTCCTTCTTCTGTTGCTGCTGGCGGCTGTCGTAGCTCTTGCTCTCGAAAAATTCCGATCGACTCTCCGAATACGAGGTTCTCGATTCCATGTGAGACGTCTTCTGCATCGACTGTAGCGACTTCTGCTGGCGTGGCTCGTCTGTGTCAGCCATGTATCCACTCTCCTGTTGGAACGTCTTCACCTTGAACTTGGGCGATTCTGGCTTCTTAATTGGTGGACTCTTCGGCGCTGCACTCTTCGTCGCTGGCTGAACGTAAATTGGAGGAGAACCAGGCTTCAAGTCAATCGTAGGAGGTGGCTGAACAACTTGGAACTTCTGCTGTTCTTGTATCTCCTTCTCGTGTCTCTTATAAGTGGTAGTTTTCTTGCAAATCTTCTCCTGCTGCTCTTTAGCGATCGTTGGCCTAGGTGGACCCATGGTCTGCGGAGGAACGTCGAACTTTGACGGAGGAAGCGGCTCAGGCTCGGTCGATCTAGGCCTGGTTGGTTGCTTAGGCATCGGAGGCTGCACTCTTCGATAGCGAGGTTCCTCGCCATCGCTCTCGTAAGGCCTCCATTTTGCCTTAAGATGACCGTCTATGTCCGACTCGTAATCACTCTCCTGGGTGAAGCTTCCTTTCGTGAATTTCGAGGGAATCGGTGGAGGAGGCACTTTCTGTGTCTTTGGTGCTGCAGCTGGAGAAGGTTTAAAGGGAAACGGTTCGAGAGGCTCAACAGGTGGTTGTTGTTGTTTAGCTGGAATCGGTGGCGGAGTCATTCTGACGTCTTTAGGAGGCAACGCTGGTGGTTCTTCCTTCTTAGGAGTTGGAGGAATGGTTCTGATTCCAACTGAAGGGATCTTAGCTGGCTGGTACTCTACAAACATCTCTAAACTCTTCTCCATCTTCTCCACCTTCTCTCTCACCATTGGAGCTGGGATGTAGCCAATTTCCGCAGGTGGTCCTGGTTCCAGGACCATCTGCTCCGGAGCTGGCTCAGGAAGATGGTACAATTGAACCACTGGTTTCTTAGGTGGCTCGACACTTCTGACCAGACTAGGAGCCTTCAGATCATCAGTTCCCGACCATTTCTTCGAACTGTACTCCTCGATTTTCTCCGATTTTTCCGACTTCTTCGTGTCACACTCGCTGGTGTACTTCTCGTACAGAGACTTCTCTGCTATCTTATTCACCGTGTGATCCACTTTGATCGTCTCAGCGTTGTAAATAATGGGTTGAACTTTAGGTGGAGACGGAGCTCTTTTCAGAATCTTCTCCGAGGATTCCTGCTTCGAGCTCCAGGAACGTCTCTCCGTCGTGCTGGAAGACTCCACGCTGGACTTCTTGATCCCACCAGGAATCTCTTCAACCTCCTTTCTAAACTCCTTCGTCGAGCTCTTGTAGTCCTCTCCGGGAACCTGCCACTCTTGCTTGAACTTCGTGCTCGCCTCCTCCTGCGGAGGCCAGGATTTCCTAGTCGAGTCGGCGCATTTCTTCGCCCAGGATTTCTCCATGGCTAAACCGTCGGCCGAAGGTCTAGGCGACGTGGACCTCAGGACCTCCTGATGACTCGACGCCGCAGAGTGACATCTGTACTCGGACAGATCGGTGGACACGTGCGACCTGGTCTCGAAATCGGAGGAAGAAGACCAAGGTCTGCTCGGAGAGGTCGCTCGGATAGACGACAGATAGTCCTTCTTCTCGTGGACGTCTTTCTTCACACACGGTTCCTCCACTATCTCTTTCTTCTCGAGTTCAAACGGAGGAGGTGGCCTGGAGAAGGTTGGCGCCACTTTGGGGGTTTCGATTACCTTTGGAGAGGGCGAGGGGAATATTTTCACACCGCCAATAGGCGCATCGATCGGGGACAGGGTCTTGTCGAAGGATTCTTGTAGTTGTTTCGCCTTGATGGACACGTCAGGGCGTTTTTTTTTCACCTCCTCGGGCTTTGGCATGTAACCAATCTCTGGAGGTGGTTCTGGCACCAACTTGAAGCCTTCCACTAGTATCTCAGAAGTTTCTGATTTACTCTCCGATTTGCTCTCCATCTTGCTCTCCATTTTACTCTCCATTTTCGACATCGTCACAGAGGACGATCCTGAAGTGACGGTTTCTTCCATCACTGTCTTCTTAGACTCTACCGTCGGTGATTTGTAAGGTTCGTAGGGGAAGTCGAATAATTTATTGTCCACGCCCCGGTTAGTTGTGCCACCGTGTTCCAATTTCGCGAAAATCTCGTGGACAGCTTTCTTCGGAGTTTGAAGCTCTGGAGGCTTCGGTTCTGGTTTCTTCACCTCCTGGAAGGTCGTCGATCGTTCGTAATTCTTCGTCAGTTTGCCAACCTTCACCTCGTGACCATCAGCGTCGTCTACCAGTTTAATCATCTCTTTCGGACCTTTCGGTGTTGTTTCCGTCTCTTTCGTCATCGACTCGAAGAAACTCAACGCGTCCTTCTTGGCTATCGTTGACGTTTCGACGTTCTCGTTTTCAGTTTTCGTTTTTTCCTCTATTATCGTTGTTTTTGGCTCGGTGCTCCATTTCTCTAACTCCTCGCGAATCACGTCTCTCACCGCCGTCTTTTCTTCCTTCTTCGGCTCGATCACGCTCGGTGTTTTGTGCTCCAGTTTCATGTGGAACTTCTGTTCAGATTTGGTCTGCATCTGATGGGATTCGACGGTGGAAGAGATGGTTTCTGATCGACTCATCTTAGTCTCTGGTTCCTCGATCTTTTCTACCGTGCGTGTAGTTTGATGCGACGAAGTCGACGACACTATCGGTGTGGATTTCAGAGTCGGGATTGGCTGAATTGTCGTTATTGGCACGTGCTCGCTCGTTTGCTGTTTGATAGAAGTAACTCCGCTCTTCTTTTCGTCGGACTAGATACGAATACGGGACTTTATACTTTGCATTATATCTTGGAAAATATCTTTCTTGTGAACGGTATAATTTTACAGGTAGTTTTCATTCTTGACGAATGAACGCTTAAGATTAAAGCTTTTTGTTATTTATTTGGGAAAAAATTGTTACCTGGGCGATTTTCTTGTCGTGAACGTTCTCGTAGATGACAGTTTTGTGAACTTCGACCATCGTGTCCGGCGTTGGCTCGAAAACAGCGAAATCGGCTATGCTTTGTGCTTCGCCACCGGCATTTGTCGCTCGAACCATGTATTTTCCAGCATGCTCCTTTTCAGCTGAAATGTATTCACTTTATTAAGCATACTTTCGTTTCACTTTATTACGAAGAATGATTTAAAGTTATTTCAGATAAAATATTTATGAAATTTCTTCTTGTATTGCTGTCGAAGTACCTTTGTCGATAATTAGCATGTAACAATTTCCCTGCTGCTTCATTCTCAGTTCGGGAGGACGTTCTCTAATAGGAATATTATCTTTGAACCAAGAAACCGTGGGTTCTGGTGTTCCCGTGATCTCAACTTCCATGTTAACGCGATCTCCGCGTTTCACAATTTGAGCTTGCAGTCTTCTGCCAAATACCGGTGGGAATATCGTTTCTGAAAATGCACTAAAATGTAAAATCTCTCCTGAAAATTTCATAAATCAATCTAAAATTTATTTTACAATTTTCGATTGGAAAGAAAGTACAATTCTTCACAGTAAAATAATTATATTCCTAAAATTCTATTTCTAAGATATTCATTATTAAAATTACGATCCTTGCACTGTGAAAACAAAATAAATTTTGGAATTTCATTTAAAAGGAATGAAACGTTTGGTAATACTTTTCTAATCAAATTTGCAAATGCACTAAAATGCAAAATTTCTCCTGAAAATTTCATAACTCAATCTAAAATTTATATTACAATTTTTCGCAGTAAAATAATTCTTTTCGCAGAATTCTATTTCTGTTAAAGAATTCACTATTAAAATTACGATCCTTGCACAGTGAAAAACAAAATAAATTTTGGAATTTCATTTTAAAGAAATGAGCTTGAGATTAGTGATACTTTTCTATTGATAAAGCATGGAACAAGTGATTATTTTAAGATGGTTGATTACACAGGATCACAATAGACGGTGGTAACTTTCAATAGCGAAAGGATTAATCGCTATTATTTCTCACTTTTTACAACGAGATCGGCTGTGCTGCTAGCAGAGCCAACTTCGTTGCTCGCCGTGCAAGTATATCGTCCAGCGTCCTTAACGTTCACATTCTTCAGCTCCAAACGGACGTGATTGTGCGCGTAAGTGATCGTCATTCCGTCTTTCGTTTTCAGTTCTTGCCCGTTCTTCGACCAGCTGATCGAAGGCTGAGGGAATCCTGCAGAAAGATTTACGAACCGGTTACGAAACCTGACAAAACGGTTGCAGTCTCATAGTAATTCAAACACCGCTGTAAAATTACGATTCTGGCAATAGTTCAATAGATCATGTTGTACAAGCTATTATGAAACGATATTTTCTTCTGATAAGAGAGGAGAATATTTCGCTTGGCAAAATTAACCGTCAACTGATTTTTGGTATCGTTAAATGCTCAACTAAACTGCCAACCGATAGTTTAAGGCTACTTATCACCTTAGAATTCATACTCAAACTGTCACCAATTTTTTGTAAACTCACAAAAATCAAGTTGCGGTGATCGATACGAATTTATTTCGTTACGACAGATTTGGCTGACATAATATTAAACATTATACAAATTATTTCCGAAAATTCTTGAATAGCGCTCTGAAATTTTTGCTTTCTAAAATTTGCAAAACTGAGTGTAACCCTTGTATACCAATTTCTATACTTTCCTTCAACAGCTTTTTACGTTCTCGTGAGAGTATCTCGACTTTTTGCAAATTTCTCCGTCGATGCGCGTTTCCAAGATAGAAATTTACGCGAACAACGTTAAATATCAAAGCGTGAAACAACCGTGAACATTTCGGTGCCCCTATGCAAGGGTTAATAATTAGGAGCCGCGATTTTCCTCTCACCGTCGATGATTCCTTCGAGGACAATGTCAGTGCCCTGATCCACGATCATTCCAGTCACAGGTGAAACGAATCTCGGTGCCGTGGATTTTCTGGCCGGCTTCGATACTTGAGCAGACTTCACATCGCGTTTGATTCCCTCCTCGTCTTGCGACACAACCACGGTTCTCTCCTGACGAATCTCGCCTGGTTGGTCTTGGATGATCTTCTCGTGTTCCTCGACTTTGTACGACTATGCAGTTAAGACGAATTTCAGTATTGATTCTTCGTGTTCAAACATTCTACACAATTGTGAAATTCTGTTCAGATACTCGTATATTTTCGCGCAATCTCGCTGTTACATAAAACTTCTTATCTTTGTTCCATAACCTATTTTCAGGTTTGAAGTGAAGTACCAAGTAATTTCTATGTTATTGTGCAGTATTCTTACCGATACGTTATTACTCTTTCATTTATATCCTTTCTTTCAGAATTACGTCAAAGTTTGCAGAGTCAAATTTTCTTTGCTTGTCGGAGAAGAAATTGGGGTTTGAAAGTAAGAACTGACCATAAGATAAACAAATTGAAACTTAGATTTCTGAATATGCAACTTTTAAGTCACATGGAGGGCTTAAGAAAGAATTGAAGACTTTGCAGTAAGAAGAGAGCCCCAAATATCATCATTTTTGGAAGACTGATAAAAACAGTGTTAACAAATTAACTACTACTGAGCAAAAATATCTTTCATTTATGACGGGAAGAATTTTCAAAATTTGAATTAAAATTTATGTATTACTATAGGAAAAAGTATCAGAGAATCAATCTACAAAATCTACAAAATTTTAGAAAAATTATAACTGCACCCTTCGTTCACCGATCCTGATCCTTAGAGTGCAAATATCAGCGTCCTTCTCGCAGCAAAGTCTTCAATTTTAAAAATCCCTATTCTACCCAACAAACCGAACCTTCTACCAACCATAAATTACTCTCATTCGTATCATCTTGCAAATTCCTCGAATCATCTCTCAAGATCGCCCAGAAATCGTTCAAACAGCCAATAATCCATTTCCAACATCAACATACCTGCACAACAGGAGGTGCTCCATTCTCAGAGGACGACTGTTCCGTACTGTGAACAGTAGTCTTCACGCAAACGCTGGTAGGTTCCTGTCCAGTTTTCGCCGACGACGAAGACATAGTAGAGGAGACGAACTCCTTTTTCGTGGTCTTATGCGTGGTCGAAGACTCGGTGATCGTCTGCGACATTTTCGTCAACACCTGACTCTCACCTCCGGTTTCGCTCTTCTCCGAAGAGAAGTGTTTGTCGCTGGTACCAGCTGCGTGCATTTTGTCGACGGGCAAACTTTCGACTAACTCGAGCACCCTCTCTTCTAAAACTGCCCCTTCGACTTTCTTCTTCTTCTCCTCCTCACCAGGCCAGCCACCTGACGAGGATGATTAATTGGGATATCAATAGATTGCTGAGTGCTTTTTTGGCCTGCAGCCTCTGACGGATAAGAGGTGCGCGGCTCGTCAGGTCTTTGCGATCCGGAAAGATAAAGAGGAATATTGTGAATGAGAATGGAACTCGTAATCGGAATAGTTGGAGTAGCGTGAGTCTGGTGTGATATATCAGGGTGATTGTAGTAAATGAATCGGGATGTAGATTTGTTCTAGGTGAACTTGCAACGTTCGTTCTTTCGTGCAGTTGTTACACCATTCTGGCAATGTTGCTTTTTCATATTTTCAAATTTGACAGAATTGATCGAAGAAGTGCAAAATTTTCCTCTGCGATTTTCTTCTAACTTTACTTCGAACAGAGTTGGAGAAGGAAAGCGAGTACGGATTTTTAATCAATTCTGTGTCAAATTTTGGAATTTAGGAAATTAATCTTGAGGGTGAAAGATTGGGCAAAGAATACACAAAACGTTTCCTCCATGTTTTTCTTTTAATTTTACTTTGAACAGAGCTGGGAAAAGATAGTGAGTATGGATTTCTAATCAATTCTGTGTCAAATTTTGGAATTTAGAAAATTAATATTGAAAATTAATTTTCAGTGTGAAAAATTGAGCGAAGAATACTATAATACTCAAAAAATTTTCTTCTACGTTTTTCGTTTATAATAGCTTCGCTTCGAACAGAGCTGGGAAAAGATAGCGAATACGGAATTTTCATCGATTCTGTGTCAAATTTTGAAATTTGTAAAATTAATTTTCAGTGTGAAAAACAGTGGACCAAAAGATCGAAGGATAATTCGTTCGAATATATTAGAATTTTTCGTTCATTAACGAAGTGTATACAATTCACACCAATTACCGCAACACTCGTTTGATCTACCTTAAAGTATGACTACGCGCAAAAAAGCCGACACAAAGCTCTCAAAGCTTTAAAATATATGCAAGACAGATGTCACCGAGATGTCCCGAATTTCATTCACATTTCCTCGTCACCCTAAGCGATGCATAACTTGGCATCAAAGAAAGGCACACGTACCCAAATATAATTTCACCCAGGAAAATGGAACACGAGTGTCACAAAATCTCTACGATAAACATAAACATAATAAATAAACTAGATCCTCCCTGATATCCTCTAAAAATTTCTCGCTAAATCTCCCCCGAAAAACATACGAAAATAAAAGACACCGAATATTTATCACTTTACGCAACAATTCGATGGGAATAAAATTCTCGAAGGATCGTTTCTCTCTTCGAGTAGAACAGGTGCACAGTGTCATAGTAATCGCGGATAATGAGAGTTTGATGGTCGATCCTCATCGATCTATTCCCTTGAATCACGGTTGTATTAATAGTTGGCCCGTTTAATCGACGCTGGCCACGCTAGAATCGGCTCGTCGAATCCGGAATTGGAATCCGAAATGATGGCGCAATCGTCTCGCTGAAATTCCGCGACTATTCGACTGTGAACGACAACCGGAAACGCTTCGGGAAGAAGCGAGGCGCGAGGAGGATCGTGGACGGCG
>NW_017100202.1:897136-934343 GCF_001263275.1 Habropoda laboriosa | reverse complement strand
CGAGTTTCCCTGTTCCCTTGCGATCTTCGCACCTTTCTAAGCGTCGAAAGATAGAAGAAAGGTGTAATTGGCGAGTAAACAGGCGAAACTCTGTGGAATTTTTGTGAATTTTATGCTGGACGATAGCGAGGAAGAAAAAGTGTACAGCACCGTTGAAAAATTGCGTTTACTTGTTTTTGATGAAATTGGAATCTTTAGTAATTAAAAAATACACTGTGAGGTAATTTTTCTGGATAAAAAGAACACTCGTCATAAGTTTTACACGGAAATATAAAAATTTCCTGGGATTTTATCATTTATTTAAATTCGAATTGTTTTAAATTTAATAAAATATCATTTTAAAATATTAAAGTAAATTTCATAAAAATATTATTTCTATCTTTATTTCATACTCTATCTATATTAATCTTCTTACAGCACGTTTAAGTGATGAAATAGAAGAAAAGGTGATAAGAATTTAAGTTAGTGAGGAATTTTTTCGATTGCCCAATAAATTTGGCGAAGAACTATAATTTCTATCGATGTTAATCTTCGTACAGTGTATCCGAATGATAAAATAGAACGAAAGAGGACACGTGTGTTCTCGAACAGACTATTAAAATTTCTTGTAAAATCACGATTCGGATGGAACCGCATAAATCCAGGGTTTCGTAGTAATCGAAAGAAATTTGTACGCTGGCCAGGAACCAAAACGTTCTCCGCTCGAACCGAGAATTCACCCCGACGTATCTGGACCGCGAAATTCGGCTCGAGTTGTCCCGAATTTACGTACGAATCGCGAAACATCCGTCCAGATGTTGGTCCAGCGAAATCACTATGCATTCAATATTTACGCAGCAACGAGACTGTGGTTTCTTTTTTGTCCCTCTGAAGACACTGGTTACACGACTTCCGTGGTTTACGGTCCGTTGAAAGCTCGTAAAAAGCTAAGTTCGGATGTTATTTCGTGGGTATCGATGAACCGAAGAACCCTTCGAACCGCTAACAAAATATCTTGCCCGCAAACGGCGACAGAAATAGTATCGTTCACCTAGCACAGAGGAAAATCGACCACTGGGACGCAATTTATAATGTCGAACGTGGGATTTCGGGCGAACTTTTAGAGTTACAGTCATCTGTTTTGGGACAAACCTCGCTGAAACGTAGATTCGAATTTAACGTCGACGAAAATATGGATAGGGAGAAAAGAAAGTTTGAGGAAACGGTGAAACGAAATTATTCAGAATTGTGGAGAATTTCGGACGAAATTTGTCAGACCTGTGAAAATTGACAAGAATTGTATATAGCTTAACAAATACACTTTTAGTCAACTTCTGAGAAAGAGACAAGTGTGAAACAGAATTATTTAGAATTCTGAAAAATACAGAAAGAAATTTTCAAGCTTTCCCCGCAAAAATTGACAAAAATTGAATCTACTGTAACGAAGCACACTTTCGATCAACTTCTGAGAAAGAAACAAAGTGTGAAAAATACGAAACCAAGTTACTTAGAATTTTAGCAAATATTAAGAAATTTTCAGTTCAGCGAAAAATGACAAAAATTGAATCTACTGTAACAAAGCACACATTTAATCAACGTTTAAGTAAGAGACAAAGTGTGAAAAGTACGAAACCAAGTTACTTAGAATTTTAGCAAATATTAAGAAATTTTCAGTTCAGCGAAAAATGACAAAAATTGAATCTACTGTAACAAAGCACACATTTAATCAACGTTTAAGTAAGAGACAAAGTGTGAAAAGTACGAAACCAAGTTACTTAGAATTTTAGCAAATATTAAGAAATTTTCAGTTCAGCGAAAAATGACAAAAATTGAATCTACTGTAACAAAGCACACATTTAATCAACGTTTAAGTAAGAGACAAAGTGTGAAAAGTACGAAACCAAGTTATTTAGAATTTTAGCAAATATTAAGAAATTTTCAGTTCAGCGAAAAATGACAAAAATTGAATCTACTGTAACAAAGCACACATTAGAAAATTACTTAGAATTCTGAAAAATATTTAGAAATTTTCAGGTGTTACCTGTAAAAATTTACAAAAAGCGTATAATAAGAAACTACACTTTCAATCAACTCCTGAATAATTTAATTCCGTTGTTATCTGTCGAAGAAATTTATTTCCAACAAAACAGCTGTATCTCGTGCCACTTAACTTACAGACCACTTGAATAATCCGTCACAAACCATCTACTACGATCGATTAATCAGAACGCTTCAATTGAACAACGCAATAATAATACCACGTATAAACAAATCTAAATCTAGCGAAGAGAAAAAACGTAACACGTGAGATTGTGCACATATATATACCTATTCGAATCCTTGGATGAATCTGGTTACTCGAAAGTGTCGATCCTCGTGGTCCTCGCGTCGATTTATGGGTCAGTCGATGGCGGTTCGTGGTGGAATCGACGAGACGCGACACGGTAGGAGCGAGGCTCCCCGAAGAAGACGCGCTCGAATTCCCTGGGTTAGCGACTCTGGACTAGGCTACGTGCCGGGTATTCGTGCCGACAAAAATAACGTGCTTTCTGCGTGTGTGCACCGGCCGAAAGAGAGAAGGAGCGAGGGAGAATCAGCTCCTCCCGACACTGTGATACACGGAACAGAGGCCAGCGAGAACACGGAAATCGCGGAACTGACCTGTCCTCGGGAATGCTCCAACTCCGTTCGCCTATCGCTGTGATCGATTGCTCGATCTGATACTAAATTGGGGAGATTCCAGTTGAAGGGGGTTCGAGAGAAATCGACGAGTTTCGACTGAACGAGTTAGTGGAATCTTGGAATGGAATGGAAAATTAGGGAATTTGTCAAAGTTTAACCCTTTCGTGGTCGAATTTTTTTCTAAATTTATTTACTTAATGATCAATGGACTCACTCGAAGAGAGAATCAATGTTTAACCCTTTAGAATTATTTTTCTTAAGTATTTATTATTTACCTAATGATTATCTGGTTCGTAATGGATATTAATTATGGAAAGAAGGAGATTTCAGTTTCTGCCATTTCTGTCTCTTTTTAACACTTTCGAATTACTTTTCTTCAGAATTTATTATCTACCTAATGGACTGTAAATTGAGATTAATTTTTGGTCGACTACTCTAGTAAGACAATTGTCTTCCAATTGGTAACGAAGGGGTTAAAATTGGTATTTGCGATTTTTATAAGAATTTTTTCGTGGATAATAGAAGAGTTTTGATGATTCGGTGATTAGATCTGTCTGGTTGACGAGAACAAAGGGTTCGGAGGGAAAGTTCGACTTCGCATGCAAAATTAGACGAAATGCTTCGAGTATTTGACATTTGAATTTTAGAAGCCGTAGGTTCTTTGAAATGCTGAATCAGATTGAATCACAATGATGTTATTTTTAGACTTCAAACAGGACTTGCTGTGGTAGTTCGATGGTTATGTCGTTTCTAATTCTGTAACTTTGACTATTTAGATTCCGGGGATGACGTTCAATCTGCAAGTCTAACTTTCTCAATGTTAAGGCTGTAATTTGATCTAACTTTGTACGTTCAATTACTACTACCGTTTAATAATCAATAAAAAATGAAAGAATAATGTAGACAATTCAAAGATTCTCTTAAATTCAGGAGAAAGAATTTGAGACGAGTATCAACCATAATCTACAGACAAATATTAAAATAACGCTTTTTTTCTCAGATAAACTCGAATGAAATTACTTATTCGCCAGAAATTTTAATTCGCCAGCAATTCACTTATAGAAAGTAAGCTAGAAAATCAATAGCAAGGCGTACGATCGACGGTTCTGCGTAGATCGCAGAGCGGCATGGACAGGTACAGGTGGGCGTCGAAACGTCAGATTTAATTGCCGCGGCATGTGCACCGACCTAATATTAGTCGTGACTCAAAGTGACTTTTCGTCGGTGAAAGAAGAGAAAAGAGTTTGTTTAGTCGCCCCGGTTAAAAATAAGACCCTCCCTGCCATATTACAGTCAGGTTCGCGGTAATGGATCATGGGATATCGCCTACCCACGAATATTCCCGTCAAAAAGTCTCCTCCACGCCAAAACAAAAATCAATATTTATCGTTCCAGTCCGAAACTCGAGAAATATTCTCGAAAAATGAAAAAAAAATTTAACAGCGAAATAGAAAAAGATACAATTAAAGAATATAGAATGAAAATAAGAAACTAAATGAAATAAAACTAAAAAATAGAAATGAAACAAAATTCTTTCCACGTGGAAAGAGAAATGAGTTCAAAGGGGACTAAAAATGCGCGCGATCGCCGCTGCAACGCGACGACCAAAACCTCCGAGTACCGACAAGTGGGTGGTCGCGCAATTTTTCTCGCGAAAACCCAACGAGAACGAACGGTGTCGAATTTCAGAGTGAGCTCTCGTTGCTGTCGCAACATCTCTCTGTTGCACACGCGGTATCTCTCGATACCACTTTTTATCCGTTCCTCTCTATCTGTCGCAGTTTCTCACTCCTCCGTACGACCAAGTGTTCTTCTATGTCGAACGCCGCGCATCGGTTAGCTGGTGAATGAAGCTGCCATTCGACATGGATAAACGCGTATTAATAACTCGTGGCACCGCTGCCGGTTTCGACGATATTTTGGCAACGCGCGAACCAATTTGTTGCAACGCGGCTGGCAATAAAAATCGTTCGTTTCCGAGGGATTGACGCCGCCTAGAATTATCCGCGAAACGCGAGGCTACGATGCTCGTTAAAATCGTCTCGCGACGAAACATCAAGGTGACAGTTTTGTGGATTTTATGGAACGACGCAAGATGGAGGATCACTTGGGCGAAGAGGAGGATCGTTTGTCGCTGTCCACGTGAGGTAATTGAAGAATTATTGCTTGCTTATTCGAAAGTTTTTTTTAATTATTTTTCAAAAATTATTCTATTGCTCGGATACTCGTTAAACGAAATTATTTGCTAAAATAAAGAATACTCGAACGAATGATTGTATACATTTCATTTATTTAATATGTATTTTTTAGTTTGTAATTTTTTTACGACGAGTGATGTGAAAAGTGAAAATATGTTTCGCCGTAAAGTAAGTATCGACTCGATAAAACGGTAGGTACGTAATGGAATTTTCGATCAAGGTCTCGCAATATACGCAGTGTTCTTTTTTTATTGCCGATGAGAAACTTTAACGGTTTCGTGGGATTGTGAAATTGTTAGGATCAGATGGAAAATTACTTACCGATCTCTAAACGAGCACTGCAAATCGCTTTGCCAGCAGCGTTCTCCGCCACGCAGGAAATCGTACCGACATGCGTGCTTCCGGCCTCTGGAATCGTCAACACTTGTCGATCACCGCTGACCGACACCAAGAAATCCTTGCCATGAACGGGACGGTCGTTAAATAGCCATTGGATCTGGAAATTGTAAGTTTGACCAACTTAGCTAATTGTAGTTTATTTGCGCAATACTGAATATTCGTTTCACCGTGTGCTATTCGAAAACTTCAGTTCTTTGAAATATTATTTGTGCCTAAATTTAAAAAAGAATTAAACTTGATACACTAATATTAAAATTCACCAACTTAATTAAACGAAATAGTGTCAAAATGCACTAACTTAAATTTGCAAAGAAAATAGTGTCAAAATTCACCAACTTAAATTTGCAAAGAAAATAGTGTCAAAATTCACCAACTTAAATTTGCAAAGAAAATAGTGTCAAAATTCACCAACTTAAATTTGCAAAGAAAATAGTGTCAAAATTCACCAACTTAAATTTGCAAAGAAAATAGTGTCAAAATTCACTACCTTAAATTTGCAAAGAAAATAGTGTCAAAATTCACTAACTTGGTTAAAAAAAAAGACTGTTAAAATTCAGTAAGTTAATTTAAAAAGATAGTGTTAAAATTCACTAAGTTAGTTAAAAAAAAAAAAATACTTGTAATATTCACTAATTTAATTAAAAAAAAAAAAAAAAAAGAGTTGAGACGAATATTTGACGCGAATACGAAGAACCTGTACGCTCGATCTAATTTTTCGAACAGCGAAAGGAACTTGTTTCTGGAGCGCGTAACGCGTGCGCGGCTCTAGATCGGTTGCATCACAAAATTCTGAAATTCAAACTACTCGCACGATACTCGATCCACGAATGACACAGAAAATTCCATGAAACGCTTGTACTTCAACGAACAAACCAGTTTCTACAGTATCTCCACATGTATCTCCTCACAAAATTCTATCAACCGTTCGATATACCTAAATACACCAGATTTCCAACGATTTTACCACAAAATGTGTCTTTTTTTCCCCCCTTTTTTTTAAATATCCTTCATACTCGAATTTACGAATACAACTCGAGTATCCTTCGGTTACAACAGCCAAACTACGCGTGTAACAACGTAGGATCGATTATGTCACACGCAGATAGATCCGATCGAGCGGAAAGGGTTAAAGTTCACGAACGAAACGATATCGATACCTGGTCCCGCGGCGAGTGTCACTGAAAATCTCGCGGAGAACCTCGCGACGCGGCTGCATCCGCGAATTTCCACATCAGGTACATTGTTCCCGTTTAAATATAACCCGGAGGCACGAAATTACTCTTGGTCGGCCACCTCCTGACAGGCTGGCCAACTCTTCGCCCCATCTTTTACGCGTCCCTCGACACCTTCGAAAAACGTCTCAAGAACCGGCGCCACGATTCGAGACGCGTCTATTCGCGTGATTTCTCCTCATCGATCAGTTAGACCACGGACCGTTTCGCAAGATCTTTTAGACAGTCGATGCACTTATGTACGTTCCACGTGTTTCAACGGTTGTGACGCTTTTTCTATTTTTCGAGAAGGTTATCCGGAACGAGAAATAGTCCTCCGGGGAAAATTTGACTTTAACGATGTAATGTTTCCGTAGAGTTTCGAAAACTGTTTGAATTACTTCGGAGATTATTTCAGGTGCGATCTGTTTTTATAGGAATTTTTAATTTGCAATTTTTGTTTTCGCAGGGATTTTAGTTGAGGTTGAATATTTCATTCAACAATGCTCGATTGTTCCCTCTGCTGTAGAATTTAGGTTCGTCGCCACGCTGTCTGTTTTTCGAGCATTGTATCTCGGGGACGTTTAACGCGTTCACTGCCACCGACGCAGCGTCTGCGGTCCAGAATGCGTTTTCCAACGTGCTAGCGATTTTCCGGTGGCAGCGAACGTGTTAAGAAGAGATACGCAACTCTGGCGGAAATGGTCTTCAAATAAAGAGTGCGTAGGTGTACAAATTAATTCGGTGACCTTTCTTAAAAAATTCGAGAGTTACCCGATAAATGGAAGAGAATCGTCAAAAGTAGTAGAAATTACTGTGAAACTTAAAATTGTGTTTTTCTTCCTTATAAATAAACATAGAAATTTCTGAAAAAATGTGTCGAATTAATTTGTACACCTAATAACGTAAAAGTAGCTCCATAAAAATGGCTTTGAACGATTAAAATCTTACTAATACTTGAATAAAAAATTAATAAAATTCAGCTTACTTTTGGAGCTGGTTTTCCAACCACAATGCACTCAAACTTCGTCGAAACACCCTCCATCGCTCTTCTGTCCTCGAATTTCTCTTTGAACGTTGGAGCGATCAATTTCTCCTCCATCTGCACGAATTCCTCCTTCCTCCTGAAGTCGCCCAAGGATCTCACGACCAATCGAGCGAAAGCTTTCGCTTCGCCGTGTGCATTGAACGCCTTGACCACGTAATTCCCCTTATCCTCAGGAATCGTCGAGGAAATCCTGAGAATACTCGTTCCATCTTCCTTTCGCTGGATCTGAGTCACATAAATCACACATTTCACCTGTCTCATCTGATTAGTAAGAGTCGATCTAACGCTTGAACACTGTTGCAAGAAGAATTTTCAAGAGACTAAACGAAACGATATACGCGAGAGTGAGAAGAAAAGGTTTGTTTAAAGGCTGCCTGTTTACGTGCGTGTCTTACGTGCTCTTTTCTGCTGCACGGGCAACACTCTTTGAAAATAAATTGCACCGAACGGTTGAATTTCGAATGGTCTCTCCCGTAGTTGTTTCAGATGTTCGAGTAACCAGGAGTGTATTTGTTCAAGCAGACTCGTCGAATTTTCTTTCGGCAAACACTCACCAGGACACGTTCGTTTTCAGTGATCTCGCCGCTGTCGGAGAACCACCTCAGTTCCGGTTTAGGCTCGCCGACTACCGCACACTCGAAAATGGCGGTCTCGCCTTCGGCCACCAGAGAGTCGGTCGGAAGTTTGACGAATTTCGGCGGTGAAACAGTGGTGAACAGTTCCTCGACTTCCGTTCGCGTTTTGCTCTGTTCGTCCGGAAGGGTAACCGCTGAATCAGGAATATTTTATTGTTATTATCGTCGTTATTTTTAACAGTGACTTTTTTAGGTTCAGTGTCGCTCCACGATGGATCTCAAAATATTAAAAAAAAAAGTTATTATAGAATTGTAAGATTTTTCCCTTGTTTGGGTAAAAAATAATAAATTTCTAATAAAACACCGAGGAAACATTTTGTGGAGAGTCTTTTTTGTATGACTCCATATTTCCCTAATGGCGCCGTAGATTATTACACAGATGAGATAGTTTATTGAATTTTAGGTAAAATTGAAATCTCTTAAAAATAAAAATTAGAGAGTTTGAGGATTGAATATTCAAATTTTATTGACAGTCGTTCTTGTCACTCCATATCTCCCTAATGATACCGTAGATCATTATAGAGATGATAATTTATCGAATATGAGGAGTTTCAGGATTGGATATCTGCTTTGAAAGATATTTGTATACGCTTGAATTCATATGAACGATCAGAACATGGTCAAAATATGAGAGGAGATGAAACGATAATTTTATCCTAGATTGAAGTCTATAAAAATTCCGTCTTAATGAATTATTCATTTTTCCATGGTACAAACATAGAATATTTGTCGAACGAGACAGTTTTACTTACGTGTCACTGTTAACGTGCACTGACTAGACGCTTCGCCGCCAGAATTAATGGCGACTACTTTGTACACACCGGCGTCGTCTAGGAAAGCCTCGTAAATGACCAAGGAACATTTGTCACCCTGGAACAACAGCTGAAAGTCGGCCGATTCCTTCACGGGCTGATCATCGTGATACCAAATCACCTGCAAAGACCGCCACTTGGAAAATTGTTATTTTCAGCAAATAATTCGATACATAATAAATTACAGCTAATACAAAATTGTTTTACTTCAACTAATCCTAACTATCCCTCGATAACTCTTTCAAAATCATTAAAGAACATCTCACCAATAGACTGCGGATGTTTATAACGCATGAAAATATACAAAATGCACGAGAGTAACTCTGGAATCTCTTAATAGTCCATTATTACTCTCACATGTTTGCATATTTTCGCGTGTCGTAATTCAACAAACATTCACAATCGACTAAAATATGGCTCGAGTACGCCTGACTATTGTAATCGTCTGAAATCATCGTCAACAAAAGTCTCTATCAACGCAAGTTCCTAAGGCATTGTAAAAATTCCTCCGGAATCTCTGAAACACTCACTTCCGGTTCTGGTTGACCAACGATCACGCAGTCCAGTCGAACAGAACGGCCCTCCTGGACCTTGAGGTCCTTGAGCGGCATCTGAATCTTGGGGACCACGGGTTCCATGTCGCTGCAAACGAATTCAGAGTCGCTGGTCTCGTGTGGAAGTCGTCCTTTCACCGATACGTTGCAGGACACGGTGGCTTCGCCAGCGTTGTTCTTAGCGACGACGGTGTAACATCCAGCATCCTTCGCGTACGCCTCGGAGATGATCAGGCTGGTTCGACCGGCGTCCGTTTGTATCTGAAACGACGAATCCCGACAGGCTGAGAGAGCGGTCGATTTCAATTTTTCCTTTTCACCGGCGGCCACGTTGCTTTATTTCGAATTCGGCGCGTGCACGCGCCGCTAAAAATACCGCGGAACGGTCGCCTCGCCTCGAAGGGGAGATCGTGGAAGCGAGAAGCAACGAGGAAATGCCGTTTTCGATCAAAATCGCATTGTTACGTTGCTGTCGTTATTAGAAAGACTATCGTATTCGAGTCGATTTGTTTCCTATGTCTTTAGACGATTTTTTAGTGAGAAATGCATGGGGTTTCGTTGAAAGGAAGATGTAAGTGGAGATTTTGACGAAAGAATTTCTTTTCTGGTAAGTCCTATTTTTTAGAGTAAAAGACATGATAAAAATAAGTTTGATATTCTATAAATTTTCAAATATAATTTTCTCCAGTAGCAGATCGTTTTATTTCACAATTTCTATTTTAATTTTGTTAATTTAATTTTTATATTAGCTTCGTTTTAATTTTATTCTTAAAAACAAAATTTGAAGGTATTACGAGCTTGTAGGAAATTCAGTCTTACTTTCAGATTCATAGTTTCTTCGATCGTTCTTCCATCGTGGTACCAAGTCAACGTTGGCATTGGATTGCCTCTTACTTCGCATTCGAGTTTCACTCTTTGTCCCGCTCTGCCCATAGCGTTCGACAGAGGTGTAACGAAGTATGGTTTCTCCGAAGGGAATTCTAAAGCTGGAAATATTAAACATACAAAATTAATCTCTAATTTATTACCAATAAATTTATCAATATGGAAGGGAATGATTTTCTAACGTTCAACGTGAAGAGTAGCAGAAGTGGACGCCTGGCCCAAACGATTTGTAGCTTTGCAAGTATAAGTGGCCTTATCTTCCACGAATATTTCTTCGAATTTTAAAACAGCCTCGCCATTGTTGTAGGTGATAATGTAATCCGGAGAATTATCTATGTTTACGTCGTTCTTAAACCATTGGACAGTTGGCAGAGGATTCCCTTCGACGACGCAGTCCATTTTGTAGGAAGAGCCTTCCATCGCCACGGATGGCACCAATTCTTTCACGAATACTGGTGCACTTGGTTGCTCTTCCGGTGCTGTTTCTGGTAATTTTGTAGAAATTTTGTGTCGATAATTTTGTGGAATATTAAAATTTGCAAAATTGAAGGTAGCCATTTTAACATTAGATTTTGTTCTTAATTTCTTCCTTCTCTTTTCGTTGTTCATAACATTCATTTACAAACCTTCTAACATTTATTTTCTATAATTTATAAACTTTGCAATATTTATTTTCTAAAGTTTATAAATTTTCTAATATTTATCCTCCAATAATCATAAACTATATAATATATATTTCAACCTTCCCTTACTCTAACCAGTAATCAAGCAACAACTAATTTTCCAAAATGGCGAAATTACCTTTAACAGTCAAAGCCGCAGACGTTTCAGCCGATCCAGCGATATTAAAAGCTCTGCAGGTGTATTTCGCCGAGTCTTCGGCAAAAGTCTCTTCGATCGTTAAAGTACAAACTCCCTGAACATAAGTAGTCAAATAGTCAGGATTATTCAAAATAGAAATTCCATCTTTGTACCAGACGATTTCTGGCAACGGATAACCAACGAGATTGCACTGAAACGTGAATCTCTCCCCTTCTTGCACGGTAGCATCGTTGAGAGGAACGATAAATTCTGGAGCCAACGGAGGAATATCTTCCTTATGCACTTTTTCGAACGTCTTCTCCTGTGTCTCTTCGACAACCACTTTCTTCGGTGGACTCGGTTCACGTTGGACCACTGGAACACTTTTCTCGATCTCCGTCTGTAATTCAGCAACACAAACAAAACAGCATTTTAGATCGATCATGTTGGACGAATGTTGGTACGAACACTTAATCGGATATCTCGAGTGTCTAAAATGAAAATATTCCTGGATTATTTTTGCTGCGGTCAATCTTCGACCGAAAAGGAAACACGACTCGTCTCAATTACTCTGACTCGTGTATCTTGTATAATATCGTGTAATAAATCGACAATGTGCCTTGTTCTCGTTCTATCCTTCTTGGAAAAGCAGTAAATATCTGCGTTTGCACTTGAAAAATTTGATCGATGATCTAAGCGTTTAATTCGATAGAAAGATGAAACGTTTAGGCGTACCTTTTGCAGAATGTGGATTTCTTTAGTCGTGACGGCGGAAGTGACTGTCTCTTCGACGAAGCTTTTATCGGTGCTTTCGATCTTCTCCGTTTGTGCCGAGACCGAGAACGACGGAGGAGCAGAAACTTTCTGAGTTTCTCTTTCTAGCTGAATTTTCTTCGCTTCTGTCGCTGCTTTCTCCAACGTTTCAGCTGCCAATTTTTCAGCGACTTTCCGCGCGTTCTCCGCTTCCTGTCTGGCTGCCTCCGCGGCTGCCATTTCCACTTTGGCCGCTTGTAATTTCTCGTCTGCTTCCTGTTTCTCGATTCGCAATTTCTCCTGCAGATCTTCGGCGTTCTTGAGATTCTGAGCCAACGTACGGATCTCGGATGAAACGACCACGAAGGAGTCTAACATTTGACGATTCTCGAGTATGACTTCGTTGAATTGTGGTAATCTCTCTGTGCCTGGTGTAAAATCAATTGTTACATTGTTATTAAAATATTTGAATAATTTTCTAATTTCAGAATTTATTGATAGGTTTGAGTTGTTCAAAAGTTTGGTATCACCTACCAAAAACAATCGTCGATAACTCTTTCAATTTCTCGATTCTTCTTTCTTGTATCTCTTCGCCTGGTTTCAGATAACTCTCAATTTCTTGCAGCAAATCCATGGTGTCTTTTGGAGCCTTCACCGTGGTTGCTTTTCTCGCTATCACCACTAATAATTTACTACCTTCTCTGTTCCATTCTTTAGCTTCCTCCAGCAGCATGAAATATTCTATGCTCAGACTCATACGTTTCTTCGTCTCTTCGATTCTCTTCTTCAGGCTTCTCCATCTCTCTCTCAACGAAGAGATGTCATTTACGATTTGAGGCGTTAAAACGGTGATCGATTCTTCTGTAGTTTTTACGAAAGTCTCCATTCTTTCTTCCAAAATCTGTGAATAAAAAATTCTAAACTTGTGTTGTACTATTTACTTTTCTTTTATTACTGTACTGTTTAATTTATCTATTTATTCATATTATTTATATATATATATATCGAATGAAAAACCGGAATGAACTTTTAAATTTTAGTTGCCTGAACAGAAATTTGTATAATTTATTTAAATATTACTTTCCTTTTTATTTCACGTTGATTTATTGAAAAATTTATATTTTACTCACCAAATCTATACGTTATCCTACATTAAGCATGAACAAGCAAAGAATTTTACACAGATTTAGTGTCAAACGACGAAGGTCCGACAGAAAAAGTATTTATCTGAATTCCAGTCCTTACCGTCACCGTTTTCTCAAATTGCACGAACGAAGCAGCAGTGGCTTTGGCTGTCTGAAGATTCTCACCAATCCTTGCGTCCACATTCTTCAGGTGTTCGTTCAAATCGCGTAATTCACCGTCGATCCTTTCTAAATCCTCGGCGAAAGTACAGGTTCGTCGATACTCTTCGACTTTGGTGGTCGTCTGAGACCAAAACACCTCAAAATCGGTCGACAGAGATTCCACAGCGCGTTGCAATTTCTCGATATCTTGAACACCAGCTTCCGGTGGCTCCTGTTGCCTGATCCTAGCAATCGCATCCTGCGTCTTCAATCTTATTTGACTCAATCGATCAGAGATCGACCATCTCATCGCGTCCAATTCACTGAAAGCAGCTTCCACTTCGAATAATTTTTTCAAGGACGTTACACGCTCCACTTGAATCTTTAACTGTTCGACTTTATGCTCAACCTTGAAGAGAAACATAAATTAATTTAAAAGATTAATAAATCGATGAAAATTGAGGAAAGATAACGTTAATGTGACACTTTACCTCTTCGATGCTCTGGAAAATAGAAATCAACGATTCGAGAAGAATCTCGTAATCTCTGGCAGTCGAACGAAGATTCTCGTGCATCTGATGCAGTCTGTTCAGGATTTCTTCGTCAATTTGTACTTCACCTGATTGGTAACAATTTTTATAATATTCTCTCTAATCTTTATAATCGATGGATTACCTTTCTGAGCAAGAGTATTGATCCCCTTAATTCTTGAATCCAACTCGGTGACAGCTTTGTTCAATTCCGGCAGAATACGATGTTTCGAGCCGCTTAGATCTTGAAGAATACTTGCTGTTTGATTCGATTGAGAGGTGATCACTGGATATAATTGTTCGCTGAACTTGGAGACCCATTCCATCGTCTAAATAAACGAACAAATATACAAATCTTGTTTTACAAATGGAGAAAACGTTTGAACGAAGCACTCACTCTTGTGCTTTCTTCAATTTTTCGCTCATGCTCGATTCGTCTCTCCCTCAAAATCTCGATGGTCGTTCGCCATTTTTCCCATGACTCTGTTACAGTCAACTGTTTGTTAGCGAATTTTTCCAACAGCGTTTGCACGCATATGCAAGCTCTAGGTACGTCTAGATAAGGATCGTCGATCTAAAAATTAATTCGTTAATATTTCACATATGTTCAACCAACAAAATAACAACGGACATGTAATTCGTTATTTTTTCGAGAGGATAATTAAGATATTTTATCGAGCAAAAATTGTCAAGTTAAGAATTGAGTTTGCACCTTTACAGCACTGTCCAAAAATGATTTTCCAGTGCCAGTCAATTTCACGTAAAGAGGCTGAAGGTCCTTCCAACGTCTTCCAAGCTCCTCCACTTTCTTCTCGTCCAAAACGTCGCTGTATCTCATCAACTCACACTCGATCGACTCGATCTCCCTGGTCAATTGCTCAACGACCACGTGAAAGTCGAAATAACGCGATCCAAGATCGATTCTATTCGACACAAGTTCCTTCGTCCTCGTCCAAGAATTTTTCAACTCTTCAACTTTCGACTGCAACACCAATTTTTGGGCTTGTTCGAGGCGTTCTCTGATAGGAAGAATTTCGAATTCCAAGTGTTCCACTTCGTCGTTCCTTTGTCCGAGATCATTCCACAATTGACGATGAAGACGACAGAAATCCTCCGCCATTGGAACGTCGCTGCCCATGTCCTGATGACCCTGAAGAAACGCTTCCGGTATGCTCATCATCCACTTTCTCAGCTCGTCGTGCTTGTCCAGGAACGTGTTTATGATCCTCGATATCTCGAGGTTCTCCGTCTCGTGAGCCGTGCAACGCTCCATTAATCGAATCTTCCTTTTTTCTAATTCCTCCACCGTTCGTTTTACACCCTGAGCAAGCGAAGCAAAGAAACTTGAACTATTTAACAAATTTTCGGTATTACCGAAGATCAATTTTTGACGATCAGAAATTCCGAAATTATCGAAGATCAATTTTTCGGGATTAGGAATTCTAGTATTATTGAAAATAAATTTTCGGAGGATTGGAAATCGCAATATTATTACAGATGATTTGAAATTTCAGTATTGTTCGAAATAAATTTTTCAGATCAGAAACTTCAGTATTATTGAAAATAAATTTTTGGGGATCAGAAATTCCGATATTATTGCAGATAAATTTCTGAGGATCAGATTAATGATTAATTTAGAAAACTGAATTTTAAAGTACTGTTGAAGGCTACAAGAGAATGAAAATGATTCAAAATAAAGCATACCAACGAGTATATCACAACTAAACTTCAATTTCAGGGATTAGAAAATTTTACTTTATCAAAAAAAAAAAAAAGTATCAAAGCTGGATTTTAAAATCATTTCGGAGGCTGCAATCAAACAGAAATCATTCGTAATGAAGTTTCAATTTCAAGGATCACAAATTTTAATAATTCTTTACTTATACTTGATGAAATTTTAAAATAATTTCGGAGGCTGCAGTCGAACAGAAATCATTCACAACGAAGCTTCGATTTCAAAAACGAAAAATTTTAACAATACCTATATCAACACTTTATCGAAACCAGTATTGAAGCTGTATTATCAAATAACATCGAACGCCAGAAGCGAGTGAAAATCGTTCACGAAAAAAAAGTTCCATTGACCGTGTACGCCAACGAGCGTGTCGCGATTAAGTGTCACAATTAATCTCTCGATCTAACCTCAGCCCCGGGCGCTCCTCTTCCTATGCCATCCAGAACGGCGTATCCTTCCGCCAAAGGCTTCGAGGCGACGTCTTCAATGGTGGCGGCCGTCTGTGCATGGAAACGAGCTAATCTTGCCGAATACGGCGGATGCTCCGTAGTAACCAGCTGAATCTCCAGCTGATCTAACTTTGTAATTGCCTTCGAAACAAAGATCGCACGTTCAACATCCTTGTAATATGTCGAAGCACGTAAATTTACATTTCGTTCGTATTTATCGCGTTTAAATAGTAGCGCGGATAAATCTTGAAATAACAGTATACAGCGGAAAATGTGCGTCTTCTTTTCTTTCTCTTTTGTAAATAAATTGGATAATGAACGAATGTCACGGATGACGAATGTAGGAGGTCAATGCTCACCGATCTGGCCGAATGAAAAAAGGCCACTGCTTTATTCAACAATGATTCATAGTGATCCAAATCGTTGACATAATCAGCCGCGGCGCCGAGGATCAAGTAAGCTTGCTCGGTCGCCTGTTCACCGGCAAAGTGTCCCGATGACACTAATCGTTCGGTCGACTTCGTGATCTTGATTGATCTATCTTGGAATTCCTGCATATTTTATAGATAGACTCTGTACATTTTGTGTTTTTTATATTTGCGTTAATGAAAAACGAGGAACACGTGTATTGTATTGTATAATACAAGGTCTCTCTTGAAATAACTGAAGAATTATACGACGATGTTCATAATAGATTGAACCGTTGAATCATTTTGCTAATAATTTCATAATTCATTCATTCTCGAAGTCATACAAATTAATTCTACATTTAAGAATGAAAAATTGTGGAATAATTTTCAGAAAACTGTCGAATAATTTCATAATTAATTTATATTTGAAGTCACAGAAAAGAATTCTAGATTTATGTGAAACAGCTGTCGAATAATTTTGCTGATAATTTTACAATTAATTTATTTTCCAAGTCATACAAAAGAATGCTATGTTTATGGTGAAATAATGCGACAGTTGGTCCTACCTTCGCTTCGGCCTGCAATTTTCTCACTTCGAACAGGAGTAATTCCGCGCTCGATGCGGAATCTCCTAGCTGATCGCAGCTGACCGACAGAGCAGCAATTCTATCGTTCAAGATCTCCTCGAGATCGCGTAGATCGGTCGCTAACAGAGCTAGAGCCAAACATTGTTCCAATTGCGTCTTTCTGCTACGAAATGACGCTTCGATCAGCCTCCTCCTGTCGTGAAGTTCTTCCAACCATTTGTCAACTTTCAGCACGGCTGTAAGAAATACCCCAAAAAACACGTCCATTCAAATTTTACTCATCTCATACATCTGATAAGAAATTTTCGCCGATGCTCTTTATCGCAAACAGTAAAAGAATGAATCAATTGAAAATTTTCGATAATAAAATTAGAAATTTTTCTACATTTTTCAATGTTTCTTGTTCTAAAAGTAAAGTGAAATTTTAAATATAAGAGAAAAACGAAGTTTCATCGCTGTGTGGAATTTCATTTAATCACAAGGCCACGTTATCTGCCTGACATACCGAAAGGGAGCGAAAGGAGCACATCAGTTATGTCATCGATTAAAAGCGAAAGGCAACTGGCGAAGAAAACAACGACATTGGATATAATTAACCGTTTTTCCAACGGAAACATTAATTACACCCGCTCACCGTGATCAGCTTCGAGCTTGATTTTGTCCGGTCTCGAATCCAAGGTGCCTTCGTTCGCGATTTCTTTCAAACGGTCCAATAGGTTCTTTCCTTCTTGCAACGCTCCCATCAAGGACTCTAGCATATTCTTTCGAAGATCGTGGATCTTCGACAGGAAGTTCTTCACCGCCTCGATCTCGATTGGTAGCAACGTGTCGTTGCAAGCCATTTCGAGGGCTCTCATGCTTTCTCGACACTCCTCCGCTCGACTAGAGAACGTTAAAAGTATCCTTATCTGTTTAAGTACACTTTTTTAGTTCAGTAAAATGTCATATATGGTCGCTTCAGTGGTAAAAGTGTGAAACTAAGAAAAGTCGATTTTTCAAGAAAATTAATTCAGTAAAATGAATTTAGTCAAATTGTTCAGTGAAAGTCTTGATTCAGCAAAATTTTTCAGTGAAACTCTTAATTTAGTAAAATATTTCAGCGAAAGACATAATTTAGTAAAATTTTCCAGTGAAAGTCTTAATTTTAGTAAAATTCTTCGGTAAAAATCTTAATTTTTCTAAATTTTGTTAATTAACGTGAAATCACCTTTGCATTAATTTTACTCATCGACCATGGAATTTATACTATTATTATTGCTACACTTGCACAATTTCACCACGTATTAATTTAGATTAAATCTTAGAGAAAATTAGGTATTTAACTCGAATTCTGAAAAAATTGAAACGACGATATTTAATGAGTGATTTATGCCATTATAGTATTACCTATTTAGGTGACATTTCACGTAAAAATAATACCAATTTAGATGATATTCAACACGACACACGAGACACCTCGTATTCAGTAATAGCAAACGTTGAGGTCAGATCACGAGATTATGTCTACATTACACCATACGAACGTTACAATTGAGGCTAAACGCCATAAGGAAGCTGGAACTTCGAATATGGCCAGAAAGCAGGCAAATACCACTCGGGGAAAACAGGACTCTTAATTGTAGCTGGAAAAAAATTCTGAACGTCGAAACTGAACGCAATAAGGAAATCGTGAACGTCGTACATGGGCAAACTGAGGCAAGAAAAAATTTGCCTGCGGCTAAATTTACTGCCTAATCGCGTAGATTCTCATTAGTGTAAGCTAACAAGCATTTTTTTTTTTAACCAAACTGACTTTCTTCTGAAAGAAAAAAAAAATTATTGATTTCTAAAAGAAACACTTGTATTCTAAAAAACTATACAAAGTGTGAGTAAATCTGTTAATAATAATTAAAGAATGAAACTTACTAATTATCTAGTTTACTAAGTTTCAAAGTTTACTAAGTCTAGTTTACTAAGTTTCAAAGTTTACTAAGTTTCAAAGTTTACTAAGTTTCAAAGTTTACCAAGTCCAGTTTGCTAAGATTAAAAGTTTACTAAGTCTAATTTACTAAGATTCAAAGTTTACTAAATCTAATTTACTAAGTTTCAAAGTTTACTAATTATCTAGTTTACTAAGTTTCAAAGTTTACTAAGTTTTAAAGTTTACTAAGTCTAATTTACTAAGTTTCAAAGTTTACCAAGTTTCAAAGTTTACCAAGTCCAGTTTGCTAAGATTAAAAGTTTATTAAGTCTAATTTACTAAGATTCAAAGTTTACCAAGTCCAGTTTACTAAGATTACTAAGTTTCAAAGTTTACTAATTATCTAGTTTACTAAGTTTCAAAGTTTACTAATTATCTAGTTTACTAAGTTTCAAAGTTTACTAATTATCTAGTTTACTAAGTTTCAAAGTTTACTAATTATCTAATTTACTAAGTTTCAAAGTTTACTAATTATCTAGTTTACTAAGTTTCAAAGTTTACTAAGTTTGAAAGTTTACTAAGTCTAATTTACTAAGATTCAAAGTTTACTAAGATTAAAAGTTTACTCAGTCTAATTCACTATGTTTCAAAATTTACTAAGCCTAATTACCCAATTATTTAATAAACGTATTTTCGCACCTTTTCCTTTTGCGTTAGTTAATAAAAATTCATTCAGTATTAACAACTAAACGAATAAAAAAGTTTTGTAGCATAGTACGAGTGAATTTGGTGGAAGTGTATGTGTGTGAATTTATTTTCATTGATTACGTAGATTCACGTACCATTGGAACAGCACATTGCAGTCGAGGATCTGTTTTCGACGTTCCAGAAGCTCGTTCACGTCGCGCCATGCTTGGCCCAACGTTTCCGCCATAGCGGCATACACTTCCGCTCTTGGCCTCTGGTTCGAAATCAACTGATCAGCCTGCCGGAGCAACTCCTCCACGGGGCTCTGTTTGCTCTTGCGTTGAAAATTCAAAGGAAATAATTATGTACACTTTCAATTACACCTTCCTGCGTCCAATCTGATTCGACTGATCACGTATCTAGCGAATTTTGCTTTAGGATTTAACGCGGGCGAAATTTCACATTCGCCTGTGTAAAAATAAAATACTTCAGAGAAAATATTCACACTTGAACCTCTTTTTGAAAAGAGTACTAAAAGGAACTGAGTGGATCGAACGAGCTCTCAAATAATATAAATACTTTTGCAAATAACATGCTAGTTATTTGAAAAAGAAATAAGAAGAAAATTCTGCGGAGAATCTTGAGAAATTTATATTAAATCGTTCTCCATAATTTTTATGATTTTTGATTATAGAAAACTCAAGGAAGAGTAAAAAAGTTTCAAAGTTCGAAATTTCAGTTTTCTTCAGAAAATAATTTGTGTAAGCTGACAGTAATTCTTTTGTACCAGAAAATTATTTTCTTTTATATTGAAATTGAATTAAAATTACACGATAACTCGAAATTTCAAGAAAAATGGGTTGATGACTGATCAAATCAATTTAATGTACCTGCAATCGAAGCAGAACTTCGTCGTGTGCGCTCGAGAGCTCGGTGGCCTCCTCCACCGTGGCACCGAGCTTCGTTAATTCTGGTTGGACCTCCAGAACCTTCAGCCTCAGCCATTCTCCGCTCTAAATGAGGGGCAAACAGAACGAAAAAGAGCAGAAAGTTCATTAGCGCGTTTCGATAATAAGGAACAAACGGAGGGTCTGTAGTACTCGCGATAATATTTACTAGCAATTTTCTATCGTAAAGCTCGTAAAAGGCAACGATCATACCCCGAGATGCGCAATACTAAACGAGTCGTCATTACCATTTTAGGAAATCTCATACAAGATCATCTGGAAACGGGCTAGCCATCGCAGATCGAATCGGAAAATGGGGACGAGAGTGAGTACTTTATTCACTTCTAAAATGACCTCGTTCGAACGTTACAGAACCTGAATAAGCAACAATTTCTTTTTTACCTACTTAAAAGATAATTGAAGAGGGGAAAAAAATGAAAGAGGATAAAAGTGCACTCTCGTATCCTTCGTAATCTTTTTCCTTCCACCGATTCATTTTCCAAGAAAAGTAAAACACTTTCCCGCCTTTCCTTTCATTTTATCCACCAACTACCCCACTTATATTTATCAAGTTTCAGCAAAAATGCCTTTATGCCATTCTTTTCTCTCAGAAAATTACGTTTATCCTGTTTAGAAACCTTAGCTTCCACAGGACGTGGTATACTTGATGATTAATATTTCTTACGAAGGTTCTTTTACTCTGAAATTAGTAAAAAGCAGGTATGGTAAATATTTAAAATACTATTTTACGAAATGATTATTCCCAAAGCTGTTATTACCACACTGTATCATTAAGATGTTTCAATTCGATCAAGATAAAGAAAGTACAACGGTGTAATTACAGTTGCAGCAGGTTCTTCTGGCCAACGTATCCCGACAGTTACGCGAATTACACGTATTACCGATAGTTTTTACGAATAATACTTGGACTGTGTTCCAATTTCACGTGCAAACAACGTAAATTCTCCTAAGAAACGAAACAGGAATCCGTTGAATCCAGATGAAACACGAATTATCCTACGAGTTTCCTCGCTAAATCGGTCGCAGAAGCGGGCACAGAGATTCCCCAAAGAATTTCCGCGACGCGTGCAAAACGGTGAAAATCGTCCTTTTGTTCCTTCCGATCTATTTGAAATCGAGACGAAACGTAAACGAGCATCCAGAAACCATCTCGACGACGTTTGTTTACACAACCAGGTTGAAATACCATCGACCCAATTTTTACTTCCCTCCGCGAGGGACCTCCGAGGTGGCGGCCGTGCACGGCAGAGGATCGATCTCTTCGTTCGAACCTCCGGCGATCGTAAATTTCCGCGTTTCTCGCACGTGAAAATAGCCCAGCGACGTTTGCAACCGTGTAAACATTAAACGACGGGTTAACGAACGGACAGATAAGGAAACGACGGACGAACAACCGTGTCGTTAATCGCGCGAAAAAAAAAAACCGGTACGAAAGATCGACGAGTTTGGAACAATTATAATGGATGAGCTACTTGAAAAGTAGAACGACGACTTTTGTATCGCGAAAGAGATCGTTGGAATACGGTTTAGTAGCTGAACCTGGAGTTCTTCGTGTCTTCGTGTGTCTGTCTCTATGCAAATTAGGCTATTTATGGAATCGAAAGCACGTTTCGTTTTTACTGCTGAGAGAAAAGTATGTGATAACAGAGGCTAATGGTGTATGATATGCGTTTATATATTTTTTATGATTTGGAATTGTGGAATTGTTTTCTTTTTATTGGAGATTTGAAATTTTCGTATTGTTTCGAAATTTTATACTTAATCCTTGTATTCTTCTCGTGAAAAAGTGCGAATGGAGGAAAGTTTGAATGTAAATTTCACAGTCCTAGCGATCGATATATATTTCTTTTATGATTTGGGACTCTAGAACTTTTTTTCATTCGTAGTGGAAGATATAGAGATTGAAAATCTATACTTTCATTGTCAAAATGTTGTATTTAACCTTCGTTCCCTTCTTGTAAAACAGGACAAATGAAGATATATTCGAATATAAATTTAAGAGTCCCTCAGATCGATAAACTTTGCGATAAGAATCAGTAGATATCATCTAAATTTCTGTATCTTAATGTTGTATTTAACCTTCGTTCCCTTCTTGTAAAACAGGACAAATGAAGATATATTCGAATATAAATTTAAGAGTCCCTCAGATCGATAAACTTTGTGATAAGAATCAGTAGATATCATCTAAATTTCTGTATCTTCCAATTTTTCATTATCACAATCGTTCCACCTAAATTTCTCTATCTTACAATTTTTCCACCTAAATTCCTCCATCTTCCAATTTTTCCATCTAAATTTCTCTGTCTCCCAATTTTTCATTATCACAATCATTCCACCCAAATTTCTCTGTCTCCCAATTTTTCATTATCACAATCATTCCACCTAGACTCTATCTCCCAATTTTTCATTATCACAATCACTCCACCCAAATTTCTCTGTCTCCCAATTTCTCCTTATCACAATCATTCCATCTAAATTTCTCCATCGTCCCATTTTTCTAATTTCCAACCACACGATTATCGTTAATCAGTCCCTATTAAAATTTCTGAATTGCAAATGTCGAAAATTGCTTCCTATTGTCGTTTCTTTATACGTCTCGAGCGGTAATCGCATGAAAATGAAGAATTATGGAAGCTTTAAGTACGGTCAATCATACACTTGAGATTAATCACCGCGATTTACGTGAACGCGATCGATCGATCGACGCGCGAATGTCAATGATTTCTAATCGAATGCATCGTCGATCGGATAAACGACCGGTAATTGTAACACTTTCGCGGCACGTCGATAGTAGTGTATCAATACGATCGAGATAGTTTTAATCCAACGAGGACGTATCGACGACACTTTTATTGCCGTTGAACGTAATGCTGATCAAAAAAAAAAAAGAAGACCAGTAGTTCTCGATATGACGAACTGTGCCGCATTAAAAATAGTGAAGTTCGAGACTCGTGCTCGACAGGCGTCGTTAAAAATACAACGGCTAGATTTGTTTCTTTAAGCGTCGTAGCATAATTTGTCGTAATATCAACGAAGAAAAGAGAAGAGACGGTAAAAAAATTTTTAACCATCGAAACGATCTATCTTCGTAAGATTACATAATTTCGATTTCTTATGGATAATGTTATTCTTAGAATCGTTCAAATAGTTACGAAAGCGTTAGAATGATCGTTGCTCGTTAAGCATGGTCAAAGGTGTATTTAGTTGGAAATAATTAACACGTGTGCGTAGGAAAATGATATACACTTTATTTGCACGATTACTGTGATTGTAAAGTGCATCGATGTATCGTTAGATCGAAGCTATTTGCCATACGAGATGCACGAGAGTTCCATTACTTTCTACCTTTAATATCGATCTTTTTGTCTCGAAAATTACCGAAGGGAAAATGAAAAATATTAAATATTTTTAAAACAGAGAGAATTTTAAAATCTCGAAAATTACCAAAGTAAAAATAAACAATATAACATATTTGCGAATACTCAAAAATACTCCACTAGACAGAATTTTCGAATTATTTAGCAATTTTTCGTTAATATTAAATTTGCTATCAATTTTCTATGGGTTTGAATGGGTCGACAAAAATTTGTTGAAAATTTCTTTAATTTCTAAGTTTTCACCGAAAACTCGATTTGTTGGGTGACAGAATAAAATATTCACGATGTAAAGTAAAAATGACAATTTCGCTATCGAACGTTGGAAAGCCTAAATTCCTACTTGTATCTGAATTTTAAACAGGAAGAGGCAGCTTTCTTCGTGAAACTCGACGGCTAAAAGTCACCCAGCTACCTTCCGCAAATATCAACGGGAAAAGAGAAAAATGCCGACGCGCCGAGAGAACTTTCCACTCGATGGGGAACGTGCAGATAAAGTATCTTACGTGAGCTCGTGTCTAGCCGCGAAATTTTATTACGCGCAAACGACATTGGTACTCGTTCGATGGTGACATCACATCCCTGCTCGTACTCCGCGAGTTTATTTGTAGCGAATCGTCGTCGCGTCATTCTAAATCCTTCGTTTACGCGCGATCGCCAACTCTCTTCACCGAAGAATTCTACCCGTGTCGCCCACGTTCCCTCTCTTTTTCTTGCTCAAGTTCAACATTTGCATCGTCTTCATTCTCGCAGATTAAATTTCAAAGGGGACACATTTTTATATTCACTTCGTTATTTTTACATTTGCACACTTGGGCGAAAACGCTCCCTTCTCGACAACGTATCGTATACTGCGATTCGATCGCGACTCGTTCAACGATGGATTTTGAATTGTCAATTCATTTGTAATTTATATTCGTTATTCAGCAAAGTGAGGACCGATTCGACTAAATTAAATCGAGAAATAAAATTCATTCTGCTTCTTTCGAGACTTAGATAAAATTAATCCTATTTTCTTTGGACTTAAATAAAATTAACTCTATCTCTTTTGAGACGTAAATAAAATTAATTCCGTTTCTTTCGCGTAGGAGGAAATGCATAAACCTGCTAGCACCGGTAATTAGTAATAATTTATACCGCACCACGGTGTTCCCCTATCAATTTACCAAAACAAAGGAAAGATTTGATTTTATCATCGTGAAGAACATTTCTGCCACTCGGAAAGAAAATGTAAATAGATTCAAACGAAACAAGGTGTTCGTTCATATTGCCATAATTAAGAATTATTTTATTATTTGAAGGAAATTACCGTAGTATTAAAAGAATTAACAAACGTATAAATCTTCTTCTTACACAATTGTAAGAAAATATTAATTTACCGTTTCTTACCCCATATTCGTTGCACTCGGCAACCGTAATCGACGTAATTAATATCGAGCACAATACAGGGAGTTGAAAGAAAGAGACGTGCAAACGTTAGATCTGTCGATAAATTAAAAGGTTTGTAAAGTGGAGGAGCAATGGAAGGCGTGCCCCTTGGCTGAGGACACCGATACAAAGGATTTACGATGGTGCCTCTCTTGCTTATTAACCGGCTCGAGTAGAACCCTAATTACGTTTACGGTGCACACGCGTAATTGTACTTTATCTTTCTCGCCTTGAAATTAGATAGAACTTCAGTGGTAAAAACGGGGAACTCGGACACGGAGCAGAAGTTGAAACACCGACCGCCATTACGTTTCCTTCGCCATTGCTGCTGGTTCGTTCTAGCTGCAATTATTGAATCTTCTATGTTTGTAGAATTCACCGAATACACCTTGCGCAATGTAAAAAAAATTACTATTCATATTTTTTTTTTATTTTCTGGTTCGATCACTTTTTCACCAGCTTAAAATTTGGGTATTGAATTTTATTAACTCGTTTCTGTAGTATTGAACTCTGAAAAATCGGAAAATTTGAAATATGAAAAATATAGTATTGTTTATTTCAAATTTTGGTATTGAATTTTGATCGATTTTCGAAGAATTTTATCAACTCGTTTCTACAGTATTAAGCTCTTACAGTATCTTAGAAAAATAGGAAAATTTGAAATAATTGAAGTAGTTTTACGTTCATCGAATTTTCCAGCAATCTCATCCACCGGCGAGATAAATCATTCATGGGGTGGATAAATCATTGAGGCGTCATTGGTGAAAAAGCAGCCGGAATGAAAGCGACGACGGATTTCCGGAGCGGCCGGGGATGCTTCTAAATCTAACTGTGAGCTCCTCGCGGGCAAAATCGAGAAGAGAGAGATAGAGAGGGAGAAAGAGGAAAGAGGGTTAACCCTTTCTGGAACGAGAAACGGAGAAAGAGAGAGAGAAAGGGAGCGTAGAAACTAGAGAGATCGGTGCTGGGTTCGTCGACCCGGCAGTTGGGCCACAGAAAGCCGAGATATGCTTCCATTTTCATCTTTGGCAGCCTGCCAAACTTTCGTCTGGACCGACCTCGTCTCTCCTACTGCCATCCGTCAGCGGCAATATTTCTATCTTCCTTTTGCTTTTTTTCTGTCGTTCCTGCGACCAAATCTTCGGGCATACACGTGGATAATCGAAAGAAAATGGGACACCTCCGGCTGAATATGCTTCGAGTAAACGTTTCGTTCACAGTGCTTCTTTTAGACGACTGACAAGTAAGTCCAATTAGAAACCTCATTGTTTATCGTATATGTGTTTTTTTTTTTTTTTGTTTAGCTTACGACTGCTGATATACATGCAATAATTCTTTTTAACTGCTATGAACTTTGATTGAGCAGGGAAATACAACGAAAATACGAATTCGACTATTTTTTTACTAATTTTGAAAAATTCGAAACTTCTCAATTAAAGAGTTCCAGATCACAATATTGAAAGGACCAAAATTTTCAGGAGATGTGAAAAATGAAGAAACCTACTATACTTAACTATCATACAATTGTTGCTATCGTCTAATGTAGAAATGAGTATTTTCAGCATTTGTCGGTACAAAATAATTTTTCGAAGAATAAAAAATTATTATCTCAATTCCTGAATATTTGGCACTTGCAACGGTGTAGTATGAAACCCTTCAATTATCCTGTAACAATATAATTACACTCATCTTTTAATTACCTTGCAACAATTTAATTATCCTACGTTTAACAATAAGTACAACCTCCATCCCTAAATGCCTACTTGAAATTTGCATGGAAGAAAATACAAGCACGATACAACTGTACTCGAAAACTCAATGAACCGCCACACCGTAAGAATAATTCACCAGTGTAACACGTCCATCTCTGCCAGCGATGCCGTGCACGATCAGATAATTAATTCAACCCGCTAAACGCCCATAATTGCCGATTACCTGCGAACACTGACGAGAAACGCATCCCCCGTGGTATAATCCATCACGGAAGAACGCCTCTCGTCTGGTTCGCGCGCGAAAACACGAAACAAATTGCTCGAGTCGCGAGGCATAAGCCGAGCTATCCTTACTAATCAACTTAAGCGATGCATTCCACGGCAAAAGTGATTTCTGCAGCAACGATCGATCTTCTCAAAAATTTCTCGTCGAAAGATGATAACTGTGGTTAAAAATCGTGAAAAATAATCCGAATGCTAGGGAAATCACCGCGGAAAATCTTTACTAAGCAACGCGAGCGATATTTTCCAGTGGAAAAGTGATTTCCATCGATCTTCTCGAAGATCTTTCGCGAAAAGATGATTACTGTGATGGAAATAGTGGTAAACCGTGTGAAAAATAATCTAAAATGCAAAGAAAATCATTGTGAAAAATTATCACTAATCAACTTAAGCGATATTTTCCACCGGAAAATTAATTTCCGCATCTTCTTCAAAATTTCTAGCGAAAATATGATAACTGTAATAAAAACCGTGAAAAGTAATCCAAATGCAACGGAAATTATCGCAAAAAATCCTCACTAATCAACATAAGCGATATTTTCCACTGGAAAATTAATTTTCGCCGCAGCGATCGATCTTCTCAAAAGTTTTTCGTGTAAAAATTATAACTGTGGTAAAAAATCGCGATGAATCGTGAAAAATAGTTGGAGTGCAAAGAAAATCATCGTGGAAAATTCTCACTAATCAACTTAAGCGATATTTCCCGCTGAAAAATTAACTTCCGCCGCAACGATCGATCCTCTCAAAAATTTCTCGCGGAAAGATGATAACTGTAATAAAACCTGTGAAAAATAATCTGAATGCGAGGGAAATTATTGCGGAAAATCCTCGCTAATCAACTCAAGCGATATTTTCCGCTGCAAAACTGATTCCCGCAATCATGCAGCATCTTCTTCAAAATTTCTCACGGAAAGACGATAACTCTAACAGGAAACCACGACGAACCGTGAAATTACAAAGGAAATCATCACGGAAAACTCGTGTTACGTGTTCTCCGACTCTTGTCACGCGCGCAGACACGGATGGCGTTACTCGAGCGAAATACGTGACGTATATACGCGCGAACGAACCAGCGCAAGAAAGAGATTTCAACAGAGAGAAACACGCAGGAGAGGAGGCAGTTCACCACAGCTAGCACGGGACTAACTCTTCGACAAACCACGGCAATTTCTCTTAAAGGCGTTGGCATGCCAGCGGACACGACGAGCCGCCCGATCGAGATACCCTGGCAAAGATACTATCGCGAAACGAGTTTTAATATCGGCGCGTTCGAATCGTGCGAAAAACCGGCCGAAAAAAAAAGAAGAAAAATATATATATATATCTGCGCCGGGAAACACTTAACACCGTGACGTGTCCACGAGCTGTTTCTTGTCATGTTGAATTTCTCTTTTCTTTTTTTCCCCCCCTCCTTTAGGTGTTTGTTTATGGTGTTAGTTTGATTGAAACGAACGACGAGAATTGCATTCTGCTGATACGTGTGTATTTATATTTATTCGCGGACGTTTGCTCTTCTCGGGAGAAAATTGATTTTCTTCACGTGGAACTGAGTATGATTCAACGATACTCTTGATTGGAGTTAATATAGTGGTAATGTTTGCGTACTTTTATCCAAGTGGAAGAAATAAATAGGAAACGTGATAGTATCGTGCATTAGATTTCGTGTAACTGTTAGGAATATTGAGTTACTAGAATTTATACTTTACAACGTGTAGTTGTGGTATTATAAGTTGTTCGTTAAAACAGGATAGTCGAGTATAACGTTTCTTAATACGATGGTAGGCTAACGTTACCAATCAATTTTCTTGTTAAATCATTTAGGTAAAAAGTTCGCGTAAAGACGTATGAATTTAGATAGATACTAGTGGCAGTCTTTCGACGAGAATTTTCTTGTCCCTTAATTAAGATGTTTTGCATTGCACGTTGCTCAATTATGCAAACGTATGTACATTTACGTACTTAACGGATTAAATATTTGCTTGCTGATTGAACAATTGAACGTTGTGTATATTTTATTTCGGAAATTTCGAACACGATCAAATGCTAAAAAGTGATTACAATCTTGATACAAATAGAATTATTTAAGATTAAGTTTGTTGATTTCTGATTGTTTATCAAATATTCAATTCAAAATCTCATATTTTTCCCACTCTTGAAATGCAATAAACGCACGATTCACTTTGCATCCCATTTGAAACTGAAGAATCCTTTCTATGAATCGTCAAATAAAGTATAGGAAGCTTTCGTTCGTCTTAATGCTAAAAAGTCCTTCTTTCTGGGATTTTTACAACAAAATCTGCGAGGAGAAATCTTGTTCAATTTAAACATTAAAAATTCTGCTCCTTACTACTCGTTACAACAAAATCTACGAATTTCAAGACACTCGTCTAACTTAAATCCAAAAAATTCTCAACAAACTGAAGGAGAGTGAAGACTCTCGTTCAACTTACACCTAAAAGATTCTCCCCTGTACCCACCCTTTGCACAACAAATCTCAAGAATTTTGTTCAACTCGAACCTAAAAGATTCCCCTCTCTAACGTTCACACAAGAAATTTCACCAGTCTCAAAATACAGCTTCGTCAAATTAAATCGAAAAAATCATCCTCCCTACCGTTTGTATAACAAGTCGACAAGTTTCAAACATCTGGACCACCTTAACCCTAGAGCGGTCTCCGGGTCTTTTTTGACCCATCGCCTTCTTATCTTTTTAATTACTTCTGCTGTTATCAAATTTATGTTCCCTTAACATTACATCGAAAGTTCATTACCTCAGTTCACATGGCGTGCTGAAAAATTGCCAAAAAAGACCCAAAAACCTCAAGTGTACAGTCAAACGAAAGAACGCACTAGAGTTAAACCCGAAAGATCCTCTTCTCTACCATTTATACGACAAAATCCACATGACTCGAGGACTCTGGTTCAACCAAAATCACAAAATCCCTTCCGTACAATTTGCACAACAAAATCCACGAGACTCGAGAGACTTTGATTCAACCTAAATCACGAAATCCCTTCTCCACCATTCACACGCCAAAATCCAAGAAACCCAAGCCTGCCGTTGATCTCGAAGAGGTGCAACTCGAGTTAAGGGCTCGTCGCGCGTTCTCCAGCAGCCAGAGTTAACCTTGAACTCGGCGAATTTCGCGGTGTGCTCGAGCGCGTCGCGAAAAATCGGCGCGCGTTTCCACGCGGCTAGCGACGTCGATGACAATGAAAACGGATTCCGCGGCGCGGAGTGAAAGTGAGGCCTGCAGCGAGTCGGATTGCACGCGGTCTCGTAGAGTCACGCGTGCAGGCCGCGTGTACCAAGAGCGGGCGCGCGTGTCCCTCGAGAGGAACGACGAAACGAGCGAGCAACCGGTCACGCCGAACCACGGCCATATTCGGCGGTCGGAAATTAGGACGAGCAGCTCGCGAGCCTTGCGTGAATTCGATTCACGCGACCCTCTTCGCCTGCTTTTATCGCGCGATTCCCGCCTCTCTTCCTTAAGGAGCATTTCGCCGAGAAGAAACCCGGAAATCGGACGAGTCTTAGCGCACCGCTGACACAGATGGATCGAATTCTTCGACACTCGACAGGCGAATAAAGGCTGCCTTTACCGTTGCAAGATGGTGTGCTTGGGTTCGTTGTTGTTGAAGATGAGGATTTTTCTGTTGTTTCGTTAAAATGGTTAATTAGGATTGCGTGGAGAGAGTATATTTGAAACGTCAAGTCTGAAGTCTCGGAGTACCTTGAAATTCTGGGTTATTTGTATCTTGGAAATTTCGAAATTTCTGGTTTCAATATTTAAATTAGTAAATCAAAATTTTTATGTGAAAATTAGTATTTGAATGTTTCAGTTCCTTTTCTTGAAACGTAAAGTCTGAAGAAGACTGTCTTGAAATCCTGGGTTATTTCTACCTAAGAGTGTCAATTTCTGGTTTCAACATTTAAATTAATAATTAACAATTTTAAAAGTTTCATTTTCGTTTCTTGTATATTAGTTTTATTGCAAGATAGAAGAGAAAAGAGCGCTAGGTTTTTTAGAGAAGAAAAGAATCGATAATCTATCATTCCCAAATTGACTGCTGTACAGATTCAATTAACGAATACGAATTTACTCGATCTATAGAATTCCATGCATGTGATTCTACTTCAGTAACCATATCGGAGGGATAAGATAGAATTTCGTGCAAGCTTGTATTTTTAATAACATTTCTACCTAATATCACGACTTGTTACAGGATATTGCTAGGATCAAGGATAAATTTCAACTCCTCCTTACATGATACCAAGTCACACTCATATCACAGCTTATGGTTAGGTAACAAAAATCTCCTCACATCAACACTAACCTCTACCTTTAACTCCAACTAGAATTTGAACTCATAAAATCACCAATTACTTCATACAAATTATACACATTTCAGCACACCTATCTACTAAAAAAATCACAAAACATATCTACTTCACATCTCAATCTACCACTCTAAATACAATAAACTAATACAAACAAAACATTCTCATAATTGTTCCAACTAAAGAAACTAACCCACAAGCAACCTACCAATTCACACAATTGTTTTCTAAGCCATTCCATAAAAAAGAAGAAATCACGATCCTCGATTTAAAAAATATTCTCAGACAGGTAATACGAACTTTGCCAATGGGAACATTTCTCTCTCAGCGGAAGAAACAACGTGATCTATAGGATTGGAATTAAAATGGGCGTTGGCAATCAGGTTAGAAGGGACGAATTAACATCGAAAAGAGGGAAGGGAAGACAAGGTTCACGTAGGAACGAGGACGAGGCTCGTGTTCTATCTGAGGCCCCCGATCGAAGGCGGGTACTTGAAGATGACTGTACCGCCACCATGGGGTCCCGTCTTTGGGCCGTCCACCTTATTTCCCATCTTTTTCTTTTTCCTCGGTCCCTCCGGAGGCAGGAGTCAGTGTCGTAAGGTCGTAGGTACGATATAGGCAGGGGCGCGGAGGAAGGATCACGCCCGCCGTCTCGTATAATACCGGTTTGTTAGATTACACGGGAACGTACAGCAGATCCATGCCACGGTAGATCCTCTTGGATCGACTTGTGAGCACCACAACCTTTGTTGCGTCTACCTACCTACCTACCTGCCTGTCTCTCCCCTTTCTTTCTTTTTCCTCGCTGTGACAACGTGCATCGACGAAATTAACATACGGCGTGATCGTGTTGAACGTTGATTTTCGTGGAACGAGAAATTCCACTTTTTGATATTTTCGGCGTTTCGTAGATCACCGTGTAACACTGATAAGTTATCGATTCGGGTGATAATTGAAAGAGTAGTTTTTTAATCCTATTGTCGAAAATATTTCGTGCGTCTCGTAGATCACTATGTGACACTGACAAGTAAATGATTCGCGAGGTGATCAAAGGAGAAACATTTTTTAGAAAAGGTGAAAGCATCGAAGAATGTTTTTCTTTCATTTTCGTGAAATTTTGTGAAACTTTTTAATAATACTCTGTGCGTTTCGTAGATCACCGTGAAATATTGATCGTTGATTTGTGTGGTAACTAAAGGAGAAGTAGTTTCTAGAAAAGATGAAAGTATCGAAGAATTTGATTTTAACATAACTCTTCCTCTTTGCTTTGATGTATTGCTGAAAATGTTGGTTTTCTCGAGGTACGGAAAGTGTATGAAATTGTATACGTACAATGTAGATATTTCGTGATTCTTTATCGTCTAATATCGTTCACTGTATTTACTGATTAATTTATTTGACAGGGGCATGTTGAGAATTGACGTTGATTTACGGTCGAAACAGATACTCTGCTACATAAAAGTGGAGGAAAGAGCTGATAAATGCAGTGACTACAACTGCGCGGTTCTTTTATGACACTTGGTAAGATATTGTTGCAGGAAGATACTTGTTAATTCTCCTCCAACTACCATTCATAATATTCACTAACAACTTCAAAAAAAATTCTCTTATGCACTTACTTCGGAAACTCCGATTAAAGTGCAACAACAGATACCAAAAATCAGATAAATCATCTCTCAAAAATGCCACCACTTAAACGATTAAATTCTCCTTTAATTGTCGCGCTAATTTCATTTAACTCAATCACTACCATCTCCAAAAAAGATTCTCACTTATCACTTCCTCCAAGAAACCTCGCTCAAAAAGCAACAAAAAAATATCAAAAATCGCGTAAATCATCTCTCGAAAATTACACTACTTAAGCAACGAGATTTTCCTTTAATTGTCGCGCTAATTTAACTTAATTAAATCACTACCAGCCTCAAAAAAATTCTCTTATCCCAAACTTATCACTTCCTCCAAGAAACCTCGCTCAAAATGCCACAAGAAAATATCAAAAATCGCGTAAATCATCTCTCGAAAATTACAGCATTTAAACAGCGTTACCTTAATTGCCATCCGAAATGATCCGACAATTTGTAAATTACCAAGTACACGTTAATTAACCTCCCAGGCATTCACGAAGGATCGTTTCAGCGGTGTTTCGCCGTGGAAACAATGAGTCATTATTTCGACGCGTGGATCGCGAGGGAAACGATTCGCTGGAAATGCAAATGAATATCTTTGAGAGACGTGTAACCGATAACGCCGTGATGTAACTGTAACCGGTAATACCGTGATGTAATGGAACGGACCAGTTGTATCGCTATTATCGCGTGTTTCCACGATAAGATCGTGTGACGTGCATAAAGCGCGAAGAAAGAAGAGAAGAAGGAAGAGGGAAGATAGGTCGAAGGATGCAGGATCGCTGTGAGCCGCGTTTGCTAAATTACGCCAACCCTTATCCGCGCATCGCGAGATAATATCTCTATGAGGCCGCGGATCGCCGCCACGAAACAAATTGCTAAATTGCGCGACGGCTATGCCGCGTGTCATGGACGAACCGTGTACAAGTCTGACACGTTCGCCCGCGATTCAGGACTTATCACGGCCGAGCCAAGGAAATCCTCTCGATGGGAGGTGGATGGACACAGTCGCTGTTTCTTTACGGTGCGTGGCAATGAAGAGCGAGGAGTGTTTTTCTCTTTTTGCATGCGTTAGGTAGACGTTTGAAATTAGTAGTTCGTGAGAAGAGAAGAGAAGAGAAGTGTAAGTATTAGGCTGTGGTTATAGTGAATCAGAGAAACGATCGAAGATTCTTACGAATACATGCATTGCAGTTTTCAGATGTTTCATTCCCATGTTTCTTTCATCTGGTATAACAGCAACTTTAGAGAGAGAATCGACCGATTTTGATTGCCAGATTTTCTGCATCGCCGCTCCAATCGCTAACTAAAATCTTACAAATATCGAGAATCTGGCACGCAAGGGTGATGAAGGAGATAAATTTTCCTGGAAAATTATGGCAGATTGCAATTTTATATATTCGTAAAGAAACCGAGAATTAATAATAATGCATGGAACTTGAATTGTCAAAAAGTGTCAAGGGGTAGAAATCAGGGAAGAGAGACTATACTGTACAGATTTCATGGTAGCTTGTGTTTCCTGCAGATTCCTACAAAATGACCGTGCAAAACTTTGTCTAGATCAGTCAAAGGGTTTAGTAGTTAATAGAAACACAGGGACCAACAGATAGACATTTCAGTTTACATGCATAAAGTAGAGGAGACGTGAGAATTTTTGGATGAAAGAATAGAAATGAGTAGAAATTCCATGTTAAAATAAATAATACGTTAGATCGAAATTACAACAAACTCTAAAATAATAGCCCAGAAAACGATAACCTTATCTAACTAAATCTACAAAGAAAATCTATTCGACCGAGTCTAAGTGAACTCACAGCACCGTAGGTCACACCGAGATAAATCTCTCCACAGTGTTCTCTATTTCCTCGGATTACCTAATCACGACCAAACTTCACCCAACCTCACGACTGTTCCTGCATAAAATTCTCCGAACGTACAAATCACCTCGATGCCTATACGTCAATAGCACACCTCGGAAAAATGCACCTATAAATACCTGGAGCCAACGTGTACGCAACAAGTACCGTACAAGATCATATCCCAAGAGAGGGAATTGCATAATCGTGCGCAACAAGTGCGTTTTCTCTGCGAATCCTTTCCATCTCTCTCTCTGGGTTTGGTTTCTTTCAACAAGACGTTTCATCTATGAAAAGGAGAGAGAGGATCTTTAAAGCGTGTCGTGCAATTATTTTCGTGGCGTAACGAAGACGAGACGGTTGGCCCCCGTTCATGGTGGCGCGATCTCTCGAAGGAAGGTACCCAAGCGGTTAAATTTATCCTTCGCGGAGTTTCGGAGAGCTCGTTTTGCTCGATGGGATACCTAAAACGCTCACGGTTTCGAGAGGACTCGGAAATAGCTATGGACTCGGAGCGACTCTTCGGCTCCCGAAATATCTAACACCATAGATTATATGGGCGCGTGTGTAACCGGCCACCTCATCCCTACTACCTGACGAATATACAAGATCGACCGGGGCTCTCGAAATGCTTCCTAAACCATATATCACGCCACACTGATGCCACTTTGACAACTACGACGCTGATATATGCTGTCTTTCGGTGGTCGATAGCGCCCAGGCGTCGCGACGCGCCATCAATGGTAGCTCGACGGCTTCTGGTGGACGTTGGAATGATTGTTCGAGGGATCGATTTAACCCTTTTGCTGTTGTAACGAAGTGACGAGGAAATTGTGGACGGTTTGGAGGTTTTAGTGGACGATGGAACTGATGGAAATAGGAAATATCTTAACATCCCTTTCGTCAATAAAATAGACGAACTATTGATGGAAATAAGGAATCTTTGAACACCCCTTCCGCCAATAAAATAGCTGTATTATTAATAAAAATGAGGAATCTTTGAACAGGCCTTTCGTCAATAAAATAGCTAAAGTAATGATGGAAATGAAGAATCTCTTATCATCCCTTCCATTACTAAAATAGCTATAATATTGATGGAAATGAGGAATCTTTGAACATCCCTTTCGTCAATAAAATAGACGAACTATTGATGGAAATGAAGAAACATCCCTTAACATTTCTTTCGCCAATAAAATAGCTATCCATGGAAATTTTATTAACGTCAACGAAATATACTAGTAATGGAAATCAGGAATTTTTGAACACTCATTTCTTCGTTAAAATCGGTAAACAATTAATGAAAATATCCTTTTCACTGATAAAAACACCAAACACATTTGTACCACAAAAGAACAATAAAAATTGCGAAGGAAAAGACATAAAAAATTCATATCTCTTATCATTTATAATCATTTGTGATAAAAGACAATTATACGAAGAAAATCGCTGCACCCTTCCATACCATAAACAAATAATAAGAAACACGTAGCAAAGTGTTTAATAAATTTGTATCCCCAAAATATTTGCATTTATAATCATTTCTACAGTTTCTCCGTTACAGGTGATACAATTTCAGATACGAAATACACATTCCCGACACAATTCTACATTCAACAGCTTGTACACCGCGAAAGATTAATTTACATCGAAAGTTTTCCATTGCCGTCATAATTGCTTGTTTTACGTCTCGTTTCTTTTTCTGTCATTTTTTCGTACGCCGATATTAAACGAAGTATAATAACCCGAGTGATCCAAAGTACTGTAAATTCTCTACAAGAGTCAGTAAGTTTGGATTCTACAAGTGACAGTATAGATGGTCCTACGCCTAGTTTTGCGTTAATGCTGCGCCCACGTTATTTCGCCCGCAGTCCGTCAAGCGTGCAACGCTACACCAGTCGGTTTCCTTTACGAGATTTCACGGCTCGACAAATCATAATAGAAAAATATAATTTCTTTAATTTTGCTTTTCTTCATCTGGAATTTTTTTTAACATGTTGATGAGATTTTTCTGATGAAAATGATATCAAACACGATATAATTTGAACAACATTTACTTATTAACACGTTCACTGTCACG
>NW_017100202.1:844870-892497 GCF_001263275.1 Habropoda laboriosa | reverse complement strand
CATTACGCATTATTGCAATAATTTCTATCGTTACATTTAATTCTAATTGTTTAGCAGCTTTTTTGCTGCTATCGACCCTACATTTTTTTTTTTTTTACGGGGAGGTAGGCCGCCTCTATGTGATAAACAATTGGCAACCAAACGGTGGCTCGCTAAAGCGATATATTATGAAATTAAATTAATCACTCAATAAGTTTTAACGTTAGATTGTTTCCTGGATATGGCCATGGTGGTCATCAGTGACTGGAGTGCCTCAAATGTTTAGAATAATTAAAATAAAATAAATGTTGTCAACTAAAAATTTTGAACGTCATAGCTAGCTAGACATTATTTTCAATTGAAAAAAAATAATTATAAAGCATAATACTATAATCCTATGCTTAAAATGTATTTTCTTGTGGCCGCCTGACAGCAACCTGTAAATCTGGCGTGACAGTGAACGTGTTAATAAGTAAATGTTGTTCAAATTATGTCGTGTTTTATGTCATTTTCATCAGAAAAATCTCATCAATATGTTAAGAAAAATTTCGGGATAAAAAAACGTAAAATTAAAAAAGTTGATATTTAAATCGCTTGGTTGCTCGACTCACGTTTCATGCTTATCTTTTATTCGCTGTCTTTGTGTACGTTCGGCAAACTACAATGGCGGGCACGAGGCTCGAAAACGTTGTCCCTGACTCTACGAGTGTCAGGTTTAGCTTCCTTGCGGTCTGACACTTGTGGAGAATATACTGTATATGCTTGAAGATATACATCGACGGAGATAAGATGTGTCTGGAGAACACTTGAACAAAGCACTTAACGGTAGTGATCGTAGGAGCAAGTAAGTACAGAGCTGAAGTATATTGTGTGCATAATTATTTTTACGAGCATTATAGTTGGTAATGAGAATAGGGGAGAGGCGTTTGATTCTTTCGAGATAAGCTGGCTGTTGAAACAAACTTTCAATAGAAATCACTTTTCAGAGCTAAACAGAATTCTTAAGTGAGCGTAATAGTTGTTGAGATAAGGGGAACGATCAAACATGTATTTTCACGTAGAATGAAAAATTTGCAAGAGGTAATAAGGATAATGAATTATTCTGGATTAAAGAGTATTCTAAAATTAACGAAATATATCTACTGGTTAAATTTTCTCTTTAAAAACTAACTGTAAAAAAATTTTAAATCTCTGACACTACACACATTAGATTAAAAGAAAACTAATATGTTACAATATTCGACAAGAATTTTAAAAAAGTGTTCCACATAAATGCAACGCAGAAGGAAAAATTAGTTCCATAAATTCAACAAGCAATTACAATAATTGACAAGTACGTAACTAACCATCTTGAATCGTTAGAAAAAGTGTTCTGCATAAATGCATTACTAGTAATCCAGAGAAAAATTCCTAAAAATTAGTTCATCGATGAAAAATCCTATGAAATTGTGCAATTAACAATCTGAACAAAAATCTTTCAAAAAAAGTGTTCTACATAGATGCGTTCACTAGTGATCGAGTAAAAAATTCCCAAAACTGAATTCTCTAATGAAAAATCCCACGTTATCTCGTCTAAGTTCCCGAAAGGCCCCGAATTAATGGTAAAAATCGACCTCCGCAGGGAGGCCACGGTCTACCGCTCGGAGAGATTAATACATTAGTCGTCTACGATAAGGTACGATGCCCCCTTACTTGAAGTAGAGCGATCACCAGACGCGTTTCACCGCTCTGCACGGCTATGGTGCTTATGGTGGTCGTTGGATTGGTGGTTTGTTGCGGTGCATCCTCGTTGCTCTCCACCACCGTTCGTGATTCCTTCTCACGGGGTCCCTCGCTATTCTCCGTCGTTTCCATCGAGTCGTGCCCGTCTACCATTCTCGTAACTCTTCTCTTTCGCGGCAAAACAGAATTGTTTTCGAGCTATCGGCGTGGATCGATTCAGCGATCGCCCTGACTCATTCGTGTCCGTTCTTTTTTACACTCGTTACTTCGAACTATGTACAAAGTGTAACGACGTAATACGTGAGAAGCGCAGGATCGTTGACGAAACTGAACTTCTCGTTTACGTGGAATTTGATGTATAATTGGTTGAAAAATTGTACCAAGAAGCGAAATTTATATCAGATCTTTATGTATGATTCAGTTAAATTTGGTCGAAATTTAAGGGTTGAATTTTAAATACGATTCTTCAGGCACCTCGTGTAACGAGATGTCGAAATCTTCATAGAAGTGCACTAAATCAAACAGACCATTGAAAATTATTCCTGTATGTATTGTTTCACTGAGAATAAGTCGCGTGTTTAATTCATTATTTATCAAAGAAAGTGTAAAAATATACGAGGAAAAAATGTAGCACAAATCGATGAAGTTGATTATCTATGAAATTAAGTCCGGAATTCAGGAAATTTAGCGATTTTAATCAAATTGAAATTCATTGTTTATCGAAGAAAGTGTAAAGATACGCGGGAAAAAAAATCTACCAAAAGTTGCAGATGCTTGGAGATTCGAAAGAGAGGAAGTCCGGAATTCAGGAGATACAGTGATTTCAACAAGATCGAATGACACTCCTCGAATCCAGTAAAATCTGACTTATTTAACTACGTCTAATGAAAGTGTTCCTCGTGCATTACGTTACACAAACGAGGCAAACGTTCTACACCCACGAATCGTAGCAGCGACTTTCTACCAGAAGATAGATCAAAGTTCGTTCAAGTGGCGGAATTTCCGTCTGGACGAGAATTTTCAGTGAAAACACGGAATTCGATTGGCCTGTCTCCAAAAACCGGCGAAACGGCAGAGGGAAGAAACGAAGGTTTAATAGTTCTCGCCTAACCTACCGGGCGAATTAATTTCGATCAACGTTCCGCGTTCCGATGCTCTTAGAAATGCAGCTATCACGCGGAAACGCTTCGGGACCAGGTCAGAATTGATGCTCGTTACCGTTCCATCTTCCTTCGAGATAGCGGCGAACCCGGCTGGCCGGTTACGTTCTCCAGTTACCATCGCCGCCTCTACTGATTAACGTTATTTTTGGCGATTCGCCAAACGCGTGAATTCTGCGGACACCGAGACGCACCGAATCATCGCCTCCTCGGCAACTTGCTATTCCTTCTTTACGACGTGGAAAAATACTTGGAGGACAGTGGGCTTCCTTGCGCCTCGGGTCGAAATAGTGATCAAATCGGGGGGAGAAAATTGCGTTACTATAAAAATGAATTCGTTTTGAGAATTGGATAGGATTTTTCGAAATTTTCGGAGAGAAGAATATTTTTAACGAAAGTTTTTGTGAATTCGGGGAAGAAATTTGAAGGTAACCAAGTAAATCAATTTTGAAAATTGGAAAAAGTTTTTTGAAAAATTCTGGAGAGAAGAATATTTTTAATGAATTTCTTGCGAATTTGGGACACAGGGTTATCGAGCGAATCTCTAGCAAAGTTACGTAGGAAATTCGAAGGTAACTAAGTAAATCAATTTTGAAAATTGGAAAAAGTTTTTTGAGAAATTCTGGAGAGAATATTTTTAGAAATTTTTGCTGAATTTGGGACACAGGGTTATCGAGCGAATCTCTAGCAAAGTTACGTAGGAAATTCGAAGGTAACTAAGTAAATCAATTTTGAAAATTGGAAAACTTTTTTTGAGAAATTTAAATTTAATGAATTTCTTGTGAATTCGAGAAACGAATTCGTTGAATGAATCTTTTGCAAAGTTACGTAGGAAATTCGAAGGTAACCAAGTAAATCAATTTTGAAAATTGGAAAAAGTTTTTTGAGAAATTCTGGAGAGAAGAAATATTTTTAGGAATTTTTGCTGAATTTGGAAAACAAGTTCGTTAACCCTTTGAGGAAGGCAGACTCGTACATGCGTTGGCAAAACACTATGAAAGCAACCAATAAACTTACATATTTTTAAGCAATAAAAATAGTTGGAGTGACCATAAACTCACGCAGTAATTTAATTTGAAAAAAAAAAAAAAAACTAAAATAGCGACAATTATGTGTTACGTAATTGACACTTAGTTCTACATCCCCAAAGGGTTAAGTGAATCCTCTTTCAAATTTCAAAGTAACCAACTAAATCAATTTCGAAAATTCCATAAAATTTTCGGAAAAATCCACGACATCGGTCGATTGTAAATTTAAGAAACAAGGAAACTAACTGAACCTCTCAAAAATTCATCGTCCGACAAATAAAAAACTCTTTCAACCACTTCAAATCCAAAGAATCTTCTAAATTCGAAACATCCGCCAATTCGCCACGAGCAAATCATTTATATGCGCATCTAAATTACACCAATAAGACGTGCAATCCAGTACGCACTTATAGTTAACACCTGGACAATGCTATTAGAAATTGTAAGCACGATAACAACTTCCTCTGCAATTCTCCTCTAACATTTAAATATATCGATCGTTATCTCTGCAATCACCGACAAAAGCGCTCAATTCCTAAGAAAATCAGCAGGATTTCATAACCAAAAGTCCAAATCGAGTCGATCTAACAGCTAGAAGTCCAAAAGCGTCGCGTTTCCAACGCTAATTACCCGCGTGTACGACTAAAACGCACCCGGTTCCGATTTAAAAAAAAAAACAACAAGAAAAAAACAGCGTCTTGGTACACCTTTCTCGATCGGACGTCAGTGTGTTTATATACTTTATAGGTATCTTTGTAAGGTGACGTCACCGACACGGACGAACGAATGGGAGGATAAAACCGGACTGACTGGTGGCGTTCTCCGAACGAGAGGTTCACCACACCGCGACCCACGGGGATCGTCTCCTATCCCGCTGGAAAAAGAGGAGACGAGAGAGAAATTAAGCGAGATCGCGTGTACAGTCGACCGAAATCGGCGTGCATCCACGGTTCGCGGATTCAGCGCCTCCGGAAGCGTGTTCCCTTCCATGCGCTTCGATCATCCTCGTGGAACAATGCACGAGATGGTGTATTTATCGTTGGTACAATAATGTCAGGCTAATTGCGAGTTATCTGTTTCACTGGTGATAATACCGCTACTGGAAGAGAAACTGGAGAAACGGTTTCAAGATGTATTTCCCTCGATATCGGTTCGATGAAATTCATCGACGGCGACGATTGTAGTTTGCTGTTTCAACGGCACTTTCGATCCAGAGATTTTCTCAGCGATGACGATCGGCAAGGACGAGACGTTATACTATACGTTTCAGCGAGAAGGTCTATCGCGCGACGATTTCGAAACGTGTTATCCAAGGGGAAGATAGTATTTCGATCGGACTTCTCCTTTTTTCTTCGACGACGTTTTCCAAGGTGAGGGAACAGACGAGCCTCGTGAGCTGCGTAACCAAGGACGGGAAGAAATCGAGGTCGAGCGAAAAACGTGACAAATCGAACGGGTTTTTGGGCAACGAACGAGTGTCCCGCTGCGTCGCGGATCAATGAGTCCATTCAAATGTAACCACGGGTGTGTGTAACACTTGTTAATCGAAAAACTTGGTACTACGATTCGTGGGGTAAACGAGCGATAATTAAACTACGTGTTTCGTTGATTGTTTAAGTTTTCCAGTGATGAATATCGGTTTTTTTCTAACGTAACAACGTCAATTTGCTAAATTAGTTTTAACGGTAAAGCTGAAGCGATGAAAATTGGACAAATTTGAGAAATATCTCTCCAACAACTTTCTACGCGATTTGATCTGATTAATTCTCGAGCAATCACCTAAATCGACCCACGTTCAAACAGTGACAGCCACAACGTAAACCGCAGCAGCAACAACACTCGCGTGACACATGTCACAATCGTGTCACATCACCAATGGAACGGTCGCAGAAGCCAGCCGACTCAAGACTGACCGATCGTCCCGTTTCGAATGCCGCCGAAGCAGGTTCGGACACGCACGCGCGTCACCGAGTACGTACGAGCGCGCACGAGTACGACCGAGTGACCACGGAACGCTACGAAGCGTGAGACGATAGCTCGTGACCCGCTAGATTCGAAAGAACGCCGCGTAGATAACAGGAACGCCTCGTTCTAATTGCCGATAATGTATCCGTTCGGGTTCCGACGGGGTTTTCGTTACGTTCAAGGCATAACAACACACGTTTTCTGTAACTGTTGGGTAAATGCTTTATTTACAAAACGTAAGCCATGCACACGGTCAGCTTGTTATAATTGTTTGCGCACACTTCGAACAGAGAGAACATGGATTCGTGGCTTGAATATATATGAGCTAGTTTTGATTTTCTGGTTAGGAAATGGAAGATTACTATTATTACATGCTATATGTGATATGTTCAACCCGGCATTTCGATGGCAATGTTATGTAACATGATCATTGGAAAATTCATCGTATACATGTGTTTGAAAGCAATTTTTTGGTTATGATATTTTAACGTCGTTGACATAAATGCTTAGAAAATAACTCTTAGAGTGAGTTTGGTCCATATGCATTATAGTTTCGAATACGACATGCGACATGCGTTAACTATCTTATCCTTCAATTTATAATTGACTCTTTTCTTCTCTACTACTATAATTCCCATTACGAACCAACGAATCTTAAAGTACTAACTGTATTATAAAATAAACAAAATGATAGTTGTAACACTTAAGAAAAGAAAAAATTCATAAGTGTTCCTTAGAGATATTACACGATAACAGAATAATAAAAATTCTAGAAATATAACAACATATTATATATCTCTGTGAAACATATACGTGGCTACCATAAATTACTCATCGTCACTCTGTAACAAAATAGTTCAGCCGGGTTGAACGTACAAGAAACAAATAAAGAGAAACTGTATCGTTAACGTAAAACATAAGTGCACATAAATCACACACAGAAATAGCTAGCTTGCGTTAGACAATGGCAAACGTCGTCGATTCTCGTTGACGTTTGTAAGCTCGATGAAATTCTGCTGCATGGAATAACGATCGAAGCATGCAGCTTCCTGACCGCAATTGCAGCTGCAACAACCATTCTGCCGACTGCCATTGATAGTCGAAGCCTCGATCGAACTCACCTTCCTCGCCGTCTCGAGGAAATCCTGTCCTTCCAGATGCTCGTCCTTTTTCGTCGGCGACATCTCGATTCCGCTGTCCTCGTGGTGTCTCGTGTACTCCTTCAAGGATAAAGTCATATCCTTGGAGATGTCAGCGGGAATCGTACGTGACTCCTGATTTATCTCGCATATTTTCGCGAATTTGATCACGCGCTCTGTGTCGTCTGTTTTCGTTGAGAGTTCGTCCCTGCGACTGTACGACTCCGCTGTTGAATAATGCAATTTTTAATACTTATTAGAAATCGTGAAAATTGAACGTCTCGTTTGGAAATGCGAGATACGGGTACGTGTCCATTTGAGAGATTTTTTGGGATAGTTGGTATTGAGAGTATTTTCAAATTGTGTGTCCAGGACTCTCGATACTCTGGATACTGACAAATTTCACTCTGGAGAGTATCCAAGAGTAATTTCCATTTCAGATAGATAAGAGATAAATTTCACTCTCGAGAGTTCTCTCAAACTGTGTGCCCAAAACTCTCGAGAGTTCTCTCAAACTGTGTGCCCAAGACTCTCGATGCACTGGACGCTGATGAATTCCACTCTCGAGAGTGATTTCGATTTCAGATAGATAGAGATAAATTTCACTCTCGAGAGTTCTCTCAAACTGTGTGCCCAAGACTCTCGAGAGTTCTCTCAAACTGTGTGCCCAAGACTCTCGATGCACTGGACACTGATGAATTCCACTCTCGAGAGTGATTTCGATTTCAGATAGATAGAGATAAATTTCACTCTCGAGAGTCCTCTCAAACTGTGTGCCCAAGACTCTCGATGCACTGGACACTGATGAATTCCACTCTCGAAAGTGATTTCGATTTCAGATAGATAAGAGATAAATTTCACTCTCGAGAGTCCTCTCAAACTGTGTGCCCAGGACTCTCGATGCACTGGACACTGATGAATTCCACTCTCGAGAGTGATTTCGATTTCAGATAGATAGAGATGAATTTCACTCTTGAGAGTCCTCTCAAACTGTGTGCCCAGGACTCTCGATGCACTGGACACTGATGAATTCCACTCTCGAGAGTATCCGAGAGTAATTTCCATTTCAGATAGATAAGAGATAAATTTCACTCTCGAGAGTGCTCTCAAACTGTGTGCCCAGGACTCTCGACACTCTCGACACTGATAAATTTCACTCTCGAGAGTATCCGAGAGCCGTTTCATCTCGAGAATACTCTCAAACTGTGTGCCCAGAACTCTCGACACTCTCGACACTGATAAATTTCACTCTCGAGAGTATCCGAGAGTAATTTCAATTACAGATGAATAAGAAATAAATTTCAATCTCAATAGTCGGTCGAAGCCATACAGCGAGGTCCTAAAATCAGTCAAGCGTAAAAATATACACAATTCGAGTGTATAAATATTGTAGGACGAGAATCAGTGAGAGAGAGAGAGAGAGAGAGAGTGTCAACAAATGGTGCCTGGCACGAAGGCCCGGTTCTTAGAAGACGGACTCGTTAAGCGAACCTTTCCGTACTTGTGTTTATTGTCCTCTATTCACTAGTTTCCGTCGCGCAATTCACAGTTAACGTGATTCTCGATTCTGTCGGTCCTGGTATCGAAAGAGACATAAAAATTCGTGCGTGTATAATAGTTTTAAGCCAGTATTAATATTATATTGAGTATCAAGTATTCAGTATTGAGTTTGTCAACAGTGAACCTGTATTATATCAACGATTTCTTAATAAAACTACTATTCCTGCAATAACAACTCGAGGATCGCTCAGGATAGTTCGACGTCAACTCAGAATTAATTCCTCCATTGCTGAAGAAGACAAGGAGCTCGAAGATCGCTGAGAACCATTCGACGTCCACTCAGATTCCTAAATTTTTAAGGATTCCTAGATTCCTCCTAAATAAAACATTTTGACGCCTCAATCCTCGACTAATTTTTACCAACACGAGAATTACTATTAATCAGAAGACGGCGGAAGGTTAATATCGCATATCTTGAATGAAAGATTGCAAGCAGAAACTTTATATGTCAATTAAAAAATGACGAATGGCCCGTTTATCAGTGTCGCCGTTTAATTCTTTAATTTACGTCCTCGCTATATCCCTCCCATCAACCATAGTTCCACTCGCAAATGGAGACGTACCCAAAAAATTTCTACAAAACGACATATCTCACTTTTCGAACAAGACTCTCCCTCGCGATGGAATCCATTCTCGTGAACATCCGGCGAGATGATTCTCTCAAGATCCTTCATCTCCTTAACATCAACGTTTTCACGATGATCTTGCACGGTGTTGGATATCACTTTGTAAGACGCGATACCAAAACGAGTGTCGTGCGACACGCGTAAAGTCGTCGTCTCCGTAACTTCTTTTACAATCTTCCCAGATTTCTCCTGAATCAGCGACCAACGCAAGAACAGATCAACACCTTCGAACTAGAAAAATCTGTATAAAAACACAGATACAACGATTCTTAATATACCTCGATTATTTTCTCCGTCGATACGATCTTCTCGATCTGCTTCTCTCTGTCCGTTTCGCTGACTTCCGGCTTCGAAGTCTCCGTCACTGCGTTACTTTTCTCTATTCTCGTCTCTTTTGAAGTCTCCTCTTGTTTAATTGGACAAGAAAACACCGCTGCGTTTGGGGCGATAAATATAGGATCCTCGATGTTCCACCTTGGTGGATAAAAAGATAAAAAGGAAGGTTGAAATAGAGTCGTTAGTACAATCAGATCGTACCTAATATAATTAATGAATTAATGTACGTTTCTCTTGTTTATCTTTCTGTATTTCTTACCATGTATCGCGGGTAGACGTCACGGTTGCTGGAGCAGCAAGGTCTTCGCATTCTGGAGACGTAACGAAGGACTCGCTTCTGGAACGAGCTGTCGGAGTTATGGAACATTCGGTAGCGGTTACGTACCCGTCCATGTTCGAATCTTCCGCTAGGCTGTCGTCGAATGATTTATTCATAACGTCCTGCAAAAGCAAAATATATTTAATAATTAAAAAAAAAGCATTTTGTTTTTAATTAACTTGTGTGACCGCCAGTACCTCTCTAAAAATCGTCGTATAAAGCTATCTTTTTATTCGTTATAGTTCAATAAAACAGTGCTCCATGACTAAATTTAGTTTTAATTTCTGAGACTCAGGATTACCGGATACCAAAGTCACATGTAATAGTTTAACTTTGTTCAGTATAGAAGTAAGAAAACTTGGTTTAAGGTATCATATATCAAATACAGTGCTACATTGAATAACTAATTTTTTTCTTGAAAAATTTCGACGTTCCTTTCGAATCAATTTACACATTGTGACCGCCAATACCTCTCTAAAAATCGTCGTATAAAGCTATCTTTTTATTCGTTATAGTTCAATAAAACAGTGCTCCATGACTAAATTTAGTTTTAATTTCTGAGACTCAGGATTACCGGATACCAAAGTCACATGTAATAGTTTAACTTTGTTCAGTATAGACGTAAGAAAACTTGGTTTAAGGTATCATATATCAAATACAGTGCTACATTGAATAACTAATTTTTTTCTTGAAAAATTTCGACGTTCCTTTCGAATCAATTTACACATTTAACATACTGTCAACTTAATCATCCCAGTAACATTATACAATTTTAAGTACAAAATACAATATCATACACCAGCTACTTCTAAATACGATATTAAATCGCGTATTGCGAAATTTCACGTTCGTCTTGATTACTAATCAAGACTAATAAGCTTACTTTTATAAGATTACTAATAAGCTTAATCCTTGAATTCTTCAACAGTAACTTAAGAAGAATTGTACGAACTTTAAATCGACAGAATTTTTCAACGCTCAACTAATCAACCTCACCAATCAATTTGCAAGTAATTAAAAATCTAACATTTCCTATTACATCATATCCCAGTTTCTTAATCAAACAAGCTCCACTCACCTCCGCGACTTCCTCTTTCGCCATCTCCTCACCGTCCAACCGCGCATCCCGCCTAATTTCTTCCTCTGTCACACCACTCTCCTTCGTACCAATCTTCTCCTGTCGTTTCCCACTTTCCAATCCAACAGAATCACCCTTCGCTCCAGCGATATTCGTGCAAACCGTCCCATTTACAGCCACAGGCGTCGAAGTCACCAATCCAGCGGTCGTCGACTCTTTCCAAGGTGTGACGCTCTCGTTGCTCGTCAAAATCGTCGAGACGCATTTAGGCTGCAGTTGCACCGTGCTCACGGACGAGCTTATCAAAGGTGTCGTCAATGATGTCGTAATTCCAACTGGTCCTGATGAGATTCCAGCCGTAGGAATGGCCTGAATTTGACTGGACACCGGTGTGGCTGCAGCAGCCGGCACGTTCGACGACGAGAATAAAGAGGATGTGGAGGACATCGCGGACGACGACATTGGAACTGGTCGAGTCCTGGCTCCAGCCTCGCAAAGCTTCGCGTCCAGCTTCTCGGCGAGTCGCGTTACTTCCGCCAGCCTCGCCGAGATTGCCTCCACCGCTGTCAGGTTACTGCCTTTGCCCGAGGCATCCTCGGCTTCAGACATTCTAGAAAAATAAATTTCCCTCGTTCACTTCCTATCTATTAATAACCCCTTTCTTGAACCGTGGTCCGTCGACTCCGGCAAGTATGCTCGGAATTAATCATTACGCCGCTCGTTGTTTAACATGTGTAACTGTGAGTTCGATGGATCGCGATTTTCCTTTCTCCTGCTATATTTTCTCTCGTTTTGCTTAAATGGATGCTGGAGTATTCGGTGTCTCGCGAATTGAGGACAAGAGACGGGGAGGTGATTCTATTAGGTCATTCCATAAGTTCGTGGCGAATGCGAAAAATTTTTTTAAGGAAAATCCAAGGAAATTCTATAGAGACCACATAATAGTCTTACCAAAAAAAAAAATAGAATAACATTGTGAAATGAGATGGCGCTTACGTTTTTCTTTTCTGAAATTTGAAGGTCCGTTGGAAATATCGATCTAAATTATGAAATTCGACAGGAACTTATGGGATGACCTAATACATTAAACAGTAATTCGAACAGAGAGGGTAAAATTTTTTCATCTGGGGTTTCGTTAAAAAAAAAAAAATGAGCACGGTGCAGAAGGATGAGATGGTTGATTGGAGACTTACACGTGGTGGTTATTTTTTTAGGTATTTATAACGTGATTGGAGGAATGGTTGCACGCGCCTTTTGCTGTTGTATACAGGGTGTTCGGTAAGTTGGTATCGATAGATGTGCAATCTGATAGCTGAGGAATTCAAAAATAGACTGTCCCAGCACTTAGAGAGTTAATTGACGGTGGTTATACTTGTAGAGTTTATCTTTCGTTTGCACCAAGGCGAACGACACTTTTAGCCACCGTTTAAACAACAATTTTTAGAACACGCTAGATCGTTATGATGTCGATTTACGACGCCGTTCTTTTTTCTAAACTTGTGCCAGAATCACCTGTTACAAGCTCTTCCTCAACGTCAATGAAGTGAACTCATCTTATTTCTTCACTGAATTCTTGGATCTATAACTTATCTCACACACGTTTCTATATTTGAAACAAATTCTACTAAATAAAAAAAATCTCCTTTCGATATAATTATCAAACAAAATTACCGTAACTCTATAGTTTTTCCATTTTAAAATTAAATTCGATCGAAGTAACTCGGTGTTCTAAATTTCACCCTGTTACATAATACAAAACAAACATTTATCGCTCCGAAACGCGTGCAACAGATCAATACGTGCGTAGAATTGCCAAATTGCGAGAGAAACGCTTAGATTCGCGAAAGAAATCTTCGGCGAACGAAGCAAAATTTCACGCGAACAGATTTCTCAGGTGGACGAGGAGGGATCAACAGACGATCGATTTGCCTGCATCAGCGAAATCGATCGCTGCATCGAGATAACGTCAAATTTCAAGAGAATTACGTAATCGACAGTGACAGCGGCGCAACGTAGCGTCGCGGACCAGATGGTGGTTCCAATGTGGGGCGGAGTTCTAATTTCGGTGGACCAAGAGCCGCCGAATCTGCAGAGCGTCACTTTTAAGCGGCATTTTCAATCTTTACTGCACGAAATTCCAGCCGACGTGCAACTCTACCCCGTTGCATTCTATAGGGCGCAGAAAATAATAATTGCGTCACTTGTTGCTCGTCGTGCTAGATAATGCAACGCGTGTTGCGACAGCTAGGTGAAAAAATGCAGATATGCAGCGGCAGGATGATTATCTCTGTCGAGATAAAGAATTCTTCTGACGATTGGTAGAGGATAATTTATTACTAAATAATTTAATTTTTGAATAATTTCTTTGCTACATAATTTCCTCTATATCCGATAGAATAATTTAACGTTTGAGTCATTCGGTCATTTAATTGTGAAAATAAATTGACCAGTGATCAATCGCGTTGGAATAAAAATTATCCGACAATTTTCTATAACACTGTCACATAAAAATGCGCACTCTTAGGCATTCCCTCTTTTCAGTAGCTTTCAGGAATTTTTGTTCGTTACAAATCGACTGTGTTTGTCATTCAAAGAAAATTATGGAACATCTAAGAATTGTTTTTAAGTTCGTGAAAAATAGATACAGCATGTGGACTAAATTTTGTGGCAATTGTAGAGAAATTAAACGAGAAATTTTAGGGTGAGTGAAGAATTATGAATTTAACTGATTTTTATGGAAAATCGAAGATGATGATTTCGCTAATCCACCGTACGATCTACAAAACCGCGAGTTTCTCGGTGTCTTACGTAAAAATGTTGGAGCGAAAACACGTTTCAAGGGTCCCAAAAATAACGAGTGGAAACGTTGGATCCCGAGTGATCGAAGCCGTTCTGTCGTCGATCGGATTTTGAAGTTCGTGGATCGCGGCCAGGCGGGTTTTCGTGGCGGCGTCTGTTAATCGCCTGTGTGGCGCACGTGCTCCGACAAAGAAACATTCGGAACAATAGGAACGGCTGAACGATAAGAATTTCAAACAAATAGTACAACCGTGTTCGAAAAATAGAGAGGTAAAATGACGGTCTGGTTTAAAACGACATTCGTTTGTTTTGGCGTAACGCCAGTTCGCTTGCATTTTCCAGACATTCAAGTTTCTCGCCACATTTCCGATCAAACCTCGATCTCCCGAGCAAAAATCCACGTCGAATCAATTGTAAACGAATATTCGCTTGTAACAAATTTCTTGGCCCTGACCATCTCTCCGTGTGGGTGAAAATAGGACGCTCGTCTCTACGAGCGCAAACGGTGGCGCACACGTCAACACTAGACGATTTGACCCATATTTATCACACCGACACGTGGGTGAATCTAGATAAACCTCAAATCTACCTCCACGATCACATAAATTCATCTCTACGAGAGAAAACAATCGAATTCTTCGTTAAATCTTAAACAAAGCTGCCTCGTCCCCGAAGAACTTCCTTTAAACTCAACAAGTGCCACTTAATCCTTGGACAAACGTTCGCGTGGGATCGATCGTGATTGACACAAGAAGTACCATCACTCGCCGGAAAGAGAATTGTTTCGGTTAGATACGATTTGGACGAATAATTCGTTTCATAACGACGAAATCGAAGGCGTGCGTGCGTGTACCGAAATGGCGCGCGGTTCTAGGAACACAGATCGAACGGGAGCAGGGCGCGCTTTATCGTATTTCGAAACGGACTTACATGCAGCAATATCAAGGTGTAGGTATCTGGTCGACGTGCAGCCATGGACTGACAGACCGCCTCCGTTAAAAACGGAGGTGCCCGTCGACGTTACAGTGCCCTCCTCGCCTCTTATATTACTTTCAGCCCCGGCCGTCTCGATCTTTCTCGCTCTCGAGTACGTCGTTTCGACTCTGGTTATTCTGCTCTTGCGGTGGACGACGGAGATGCGAGCGTTTTATTCCCCGAACCCGATTGCACCGGATATAACGCGGAGGAAAGAATCCAAGGACGAGCGCGGACGATCTTCGAGAAAGCTTGGAAATTCGAGAGGAGAATGTTTGCCAAGAGCGGACGCGTTCGAAGCGATGAGAAAAATCGAACGTGATGAATTACGCGAAGGACAGGTTTTTCACGTTGACCGGTTTTTGAGGGTTTTTTTTTTTTCTTTTCTTTTCTTGAACCAGGTGAGAGGATTTTTCTGGGAAGGGATAGGATCGCTGTCGTACTTGCCGTTGATGACAGAGAGGTTCCTTCAGCCTGGTCCTCAAGAGACGGCCTAGCCTCACCATACGACCGACGTCTAGGAGAAGTTTCTCTCGGTTTCCTAGGATGTCCCTTATCTCCGCTCTGGCTCTGACTTCCGCTGCAAGGTCCTCCGGCTTGGAGGAGCGACGCAGGGATACGACGATTTCGATGAGGTCGCAGAGCTTCGAACAGTGCTTGAAGAGGTATATTGGGAATTATAGAAGGTTGATTGCGGAGTGAGCTAGCGAGAATTGTTCATTTGATGGAGAGATTGATGTCTCGAAATGGTGAAATGTTATAGAGATGGAAATTTAGGAGGTTGCTTCTTTTGAGATTTTAATTTTAACTCGAAATTTGAATGTGAATGTGAAGTGCGATTTAGAACGTTTCACTCGTGACATATTTTTAAATTCGTAAATGACGATCACCGTGCGTACATCTTCGACACTTCTGTGGAAAACAGCGCACACCCTGAGCCTGGTTAATTGTTCTTGGCCAACGGATCGAAGCTGCTTCCAGGCGAGGCGCAGCCTTGAGAACAGAGTCGCGTTACTTTCCAGAGGTAGCCTGCAGGATAATCTTAGCACTCGAGCACCGTTCACTAATTGGCAGCCATAATCGTACGTCCCCTAGGAATTTAAATATGAAAATACACATTCTCCGTTACTCTTCCAGAACCCACAGTCTAAAGAAACATTCTTCAAATTCGTTAAATTCAATTAATTTCAAATGAAATTTTCTCCTTAGATAGCTATTAAAATCGCTTTCACCTTGGCAGTCTCTTGAAACGACTGATGTTCCTCCTTTTGCGACTGTATTTCTATCGCGTTGCAGCCAATTTCCATATGATTCTTTAGTAAAACATCGTACAGGTCGTTTAACCATTTAACAGCCTAAAAATGTACCTTCATCTAGATATTTATTACGAAGCGACGAATATTTCATAGAGACAATGTTCTAAAATTATAGTGTCACCTGTTCAGCGTCGCTTTCGTAAGTGTATATTAAAGCGATCTGTTTCAAAGACAGCTTCTGCAATTCAACACTGTCATTGAAGATATTCTTCCTAGCGTTCGTGGCATCCAAAATATCTCTGACATTCACTATGTCTTCGCCATAGTCGACCTGCACGTCACGACCGAGCGCGTCTTTCACGGGCATGGATAAAATATCCGACAATTTTTCACCTTCCTTCACCAATTCGCACTCCAATGTTTCTGTGATAAATTGTACGTTAAGTGCGATAAATGCGAATACGATTAAAATTGCTCACCTAAAATCGCTTGACTTTGTTCCAATTTCAAGAGATTCCCCGCAGCTTGAGAGAAATCGTGAGTTCTATTGCCCATCACTAATTTATCGAACACTTCGCTCGTTTTGTCAAAGTACTGGAAGTAAAAGGGAAGAATAGAAAGTAGGTACTTTCGTTTAACTTTCCCTCCAAGTCCCTTTTTTTTCTTTGTTAACGACGTACCTCGGAAACTAGTCTGAAGAATCTTTGCGAAGTGATTAACACGTTTCGCCGTCTCTCGAGTCTGTTTGCGAAACTTCGACACACAAAATCCATAAAGTCCCTCTGGGACTTCAAGTCCTCTGACAAACGTGTGCTAGGTAAACTGTCGATCTTGTGAAGTAATTCCGCGTATCTTCCGTATGTTTCCTAAACAGATGAAATTAGCATTCTCATTTTTTCAAGAAATTTGAATTTTTAACAATGTAAATTTAACCCTTTAAATCGTGTAAGTTTAATCCTTTAAATAATGTAAATTTGGCCGTTTAAATAATGTAAACTTGACCCTTTGAATAATGTAAATTTAACCCTCTGTTTTGAAAATTTGCTCGCACAGTATTATTGGAGCCTTTTGGTGCACTTCCACCTTAATTTAATACTTCATTTTCTCTGTTACACAATTCCGCCTTAGTTTAATAAATCGAATTTTAAGACTTCACGGCCAAAACAGAAAATTTTGCAGTTACACTTAAAAATCTGCAACAGCGATAGTTAATTCTCTAAAAGCCCTAATAACATCATTAGAGACACAAGTTACCAACTGAACCCTATCGGGAGCACCCTCCTCCCGTTAATAAATTGATTTAAATGGATTTTAATTGATTTCTAATTGCATTTTAATTGATTCAAATGAACATGGGTACTTATAGAAGTGAACACCCTGACGCAGACCATTATCAGTTGCGTCTCCAGACCCTGATGAAGCTAGGCCGCAAATGCTGGTGAAACGTCGGAATATAATTTCTGTTCGACACGGCGTACACCCGGAAGCCTCAAATAATTACACCCACACCTATTCGACAAGTTGATCTTTCAAACAATAAACCACATAATTAATTTTCTCCGCTGATTTACCCTGCACTCCAGCTCGAGTTCCTCGTGGCGTCTGCGAAGTTCCTCCGAGGACGAGACGTCGAAGCCAACCTGACAGAAGGAGTTCAACATCGCGTCAGCTGGCCCAAGGATCCAATCAGTGACACGCGACACACCCTTCTCGAGATCACCGATCACCCTTGCAGTATCGAGGTTCCTCTCCATTTCTGACCAAGAGTTCTCCAGATCCATCTAAAACCGACAAAAACTCGAAATGTATTCTCAACCATTAAATTAGAATTTTCTCTATCTCAAAGTGAAGAGTACCTGTTTCAACTCGATGTAGTCGATAAGCTCGTGAATTCTTCTCGTGGTATCCAAAGAATCCTTCGTCGAGTCTCTGCTCATCGAAGTGACCAAACTTCTACCTAAAGTCACAATTAGACGCAATTAATTAAAAACGACGCGCTACTTCCTCGCAAACTAACGATCAACGTAAGAACCTTTAAATCTGGTGCAGCAAAGAAACACAAGGAAACGAGTGAAATCTCACTTCATCATACGCGTTCGTTCTACCGAAACTAATTTACCCATTCGCCTGGTTGTAATTAGAAGTGAAACAAATACGGATAACTCTGTAACGATAGTCGAAACTAACTGTACAATGTAACAGCGCGGTATCTATTTTTCCGCGTTCCTGCAAGAAACGCTTTAACGGGAGATCCCTCGAGGCCTAAAAAACACGCATCCCTAATCAGATTCCTACGCCGTTAGCGGTGTCTCGCGGCGGAGTAAGAAGACGTAGTAACGAAGAGAAATAGAAAATAAACGACACGGTCTGCGCATTGTCCGCCGTTTTTACACCCTCGCGGTAGCGAGCGAGCACGCGACTCTTGACTCGCCACCAAAGAAACGTTCCTGCTCGACATCCGGTTAAGCCGGTTTTTCAATTTTTCCGGTCAATCCGCCGCGGAGTGTCGATCCCCGTGTACGACTGAGGCAGGCTTGATTGTACGACAGACCAGGAAATGAGCGGCAGCCGATCGATAAAGATGACACGGGAAAACGAGCCGCCGGTGACAGATACTCGGGGAAAAACACGAGACGCGTGTAAGGCTTGTAAGTAGTGGTAGCTTTCGTGTGCCGGGGAAATTCGTGTTGACACGTTGTCGGGGAGAGAGACGTGAATCGAGCGACGTGTTTCATTTTTGCAAGCGACGGTGATGGGGGAATAAATTTAAAAAAGCAGGAAAAAAAGTGTTGATGAATTTTTAACACTCTTTGGAATATACTCGGGTATTTATTCGAGTAATAGGAAGAAGGAATGAAAATCGTTTTTTAAATGGAACATACACTATTCTCAGATTCTCTTAACCCATTCGCTACGGCAGATTTTAATGCGTAATTTGTGTGACGGGCGGTAAATTTTTAACCACGGATGCAAAATTTCGCCGTATCGTTTCAAAAATTCCGTTAATTAAGTTAAGGTGGAAGTGAGTAAATACGATTGTTAAATTAACCCTCTATGGGCCGAATATTTCTCTTGACTGTAAAAGAATTTATGTAACGTGAAATTAGCAAATGTCAACCTATAAATGCAGAATAACAGTGAATTCAGCAGTTTCGACAATTCTATCATAACGAATACATATTGTAACTTTGAAGTAACAACGGTTATCAAGAAAGTTACTGGTTAATAAGGAGACATTGTACAAGACGTTTATGCCATTTTGTGGAAGAAAGTTCAATTATTTAAGAAAATATCGATATATTAGTATGTGACTTGAAAGTTACACGGGCCCATAGAGGGTTAAGGTGGAAGTGCGTATAGTACGAAATTTTCAAAATAGTAACGAAAGGGTTGTATGAATTTTCAGTTAACACGAAAAAATTCAGAATGATCTTATATTAGGCGACTTAACACGTTCGCTGCCACCAGAAAATCGCTAGCACGCTGGATAACACATTCTGGACCGCATATGCTGCGGACGTGTCAAACAAAACTTTCGTATCGTAAGAAAATTCTCAAAATTTTGAAATTACATTCTCATACCATACCTGATTGAAGAATGTGTCTGGTGACAGTCGTCAACTCGCTGCTCATCCCCCAATAGGATTCCAGATCGTCGTCCGACTCTGACATTCGAAATCTGCCTAAACTAATCAATCTTTGATGCAGGTCGGTCATTCTTGCGACGAGAACGGATGCATCCTTCGTGTAGTCTTCCACTTTCTGTGAGATCGGTGGGGTTAGTGTTTTTATAGAAAACGAAGATTAAAAGTGGTGAAAGTGGGAAGCAGAAAATGAGCGTAACTGGTTCTTTTGCAGAGATATCCTTCAGACTGAGGATGATCATGTTATGTGGAACGTGATAATTGGTACTTTGCCGTAGATGTAGCTATTTTCTGCGATTAATTAGTTAGCAGAGTTCGTGAGTTATGAGAACAATCTTCACCTATTCTTTCAGTTTTATTAATTACATTATGATAAATTTTATTCCTTAACACTAAAACTACCGACCGGGTCAAAATGACCCATTATCGACTTTCCAAATGTGAATTTTTGTGTAAGTAAACCGTGATTGGAAAATTCGATTCATACCGATACAAATGAAAGCATACATGTAGAATATAAATTCGGAAAGTTACAAGCGATAATACTTACCAGTATAGAACATTCACGTTTTCTCGAAAGATGGTCGGTAGTTTTAGTGTTAAGCACTCTCTGAATACCGTCTTTCCCTTTCTATTTTTTCATTTTAAATATATAAAATACTGAAACAAGAACTGCATAAATTCTCACAAGCGTACACACTCGCGACTGTGCTAAATTCTTCAAAGTCCTCTTCCCTCTTCTATACACTTCCCTACATACAACATTGGAATACCGAACCAAAGCATGTCACGCTCCATTTAACAAAAATTTTGCTTTCTACCGTGATTATTGCAATTAACATTATCAATACCGCTGTGCAGTTAGCCCATTTCCAAGGAAGATCAGCGGTAAAATTTCACGTCCAATTGAGAGAAGAGAATAAGCAACGAAGCGAGAAGTTTCGCGTAGAAAGTCGGGTGTTGGTTCGTTTTGCCCAACGGAGTTCTATGACTAAAACGATTCGTTTCGGAGTAAATTATAGATCAGCGGAGATTACCACGCGCTTCTGGATCCAGTCCGCGTGATCGTACGCTTTGTTGCCACCCAGCTCGTAAGGCAGCTGAGGGAAATCAACGTGATGCTGAAGCCTCGTCAGGGTGAGATACGTCGGCTGAAACAGCAACGAGGAGTAAATTAATTCACGTCACGCGCCACCGGAGAAACGCAATTAACTCGTCGTTCCCGTGATTTTTCACACGACAATCATTTTCGACAAGCACGCGCGTGTATGTATGTATTCGTATGTACATACTTGGCGCGATAATCGAGCGGAACACAACGTGGCGCTCCGTACGAGCTATCAACTTCTCTCTCGTCTACTCGTGAAGAGAGATCAAATAGCAGGGAACAGTTCAAGCGAAACTAGTTTGTCTGGTCTGACTTGAAAAATTGCAAATTATATAACCTTAGAGTAAAATTAGAAACGTGCTCGATTTCACGATATCCCCCTTGAATGCATTACTCCTTGGCTCGATAAATTATTTCATTCGAAAGGTTGTAACTCGTTGAAGAGGTGAAGGATGAAGGAATTTTATATTGTGAAAATTTGCTCTGTAATGGGGGAAAAGAAAAGTTAATAAATTTAACGAGTGTCTGAAAAATTAGCACAGGTAAATACGTTCAAACGAAAATTTGTTGCATGGCGTGTGAGAAGGAAATTTAATGAATTTAGAGTGTCTGAAAAATAAACAGAGCCAAGTAAGAAGAAGATTTGATTGATTCGAGGTCCTTTGAATTTTCTATACTTCTTTTTTTTTTAGATTTCTTTGTCAATTACCAACCTCTCCTTCTTTATGGGACTTCGTGCAACTGTCCACCCTCTTATCCCAGAATCCATCCGGACGCACGACGATAGTGGAGGCCGCAGAAGCCCCAAGAAGCATCATAGACAACCTGACGCAGGATCTGGCGACGCGCCATGCACCCCTTCGAGCGTCTACTATCAGGACCAATCCATTCTTCTTCGTCTCTTCGCTGACAATCAAACATATATACCATATAGTACTACGTAAAAATTCTCAAACAAAAAAATTCATTAGCCTTCCTTATAGGATCTACATCATCCCTTAAAAATGCTCCTGAGAAACTTTTCTATGTCTTTTGTACTCTCTTTTTTTTTTGTACTCTTCTTTTTTCTCACTTTTTAATTCGTATTATAAATTCTCTCCAAATTACTAAAATAAATATTCGTACAATAAAATGTATACTTTAAAGGAAACATCTGAAAATTTCATGCCTTTGACACATTTTCAGGCAAAAGCCAGCATTCTAAAATTTCGTAACTTGTTCAATTATGCAAAACAATCATAATTGATGAAGTACAATGGAACGATGTAAAATCCAGGAGAATTATTCCAGCAATCGTAGTTACCTAAAAATCGACAAGAAATAAGCGATCAATGTTTCCAATCTAGGCTTGGTGGTCGGCTGAAGCTCGGAGGGCACGTTCACGACAATCAAGGGTCTTCCTTCTCGATCTCGTCCCCCTGGAATGTACGCGAGCTTCGATTCGAGGGCTTCGAGAATGTCCACTGCCTCGAGGTTCTTCGTGGGCATGGTTGAACTTTAATCCCTACTTCATCCTCTGATTTACACGGGCAGAAAGGCGGCGCTCTTCGAATACACTTCGTAGAAAATAGTGTTATCGAGGGCATAGAAACGATCCACGGTTCAGAATTCTCGTAAATTTATGGAAAGTAGAGCGTACCGTGTAGCACGTAGCCGGGTGTAACAGAAGACGGATCGAGTGGTTAAACGATCGATGTCACGAACGATCGACGGAATTGTGTTACGCGCGATCAGGTTCGTTGCCTTTGGTAAAAACGTTCCTCGTGGTGTTGCGGATACCGCAGGTACGTTCACCGCGATCGGAACACGAGCGTTGATCCTTAATCTCGCGTATCGAAGCAGGTCTTTTCTATTTCTTTCCACGTTCGTGGAGTTAATAGCGCGTCTCGAGAGGAGCGTCTCGCGTAATTTGCATCTCGATCGGAACATATAGCACAGTGAAAGTTGAACACTTGGGAGACGTCGTCGTTGTGTCGCGCCTTCCCTCCAAAAACCTTGACCAACAAATTCTCGTATTATTGTGTTCTGGACGATTGTTCAAATTTCCACGAAAAATCTTCGATCAAGGGTAACGTAGAATTCGTAGCTCGCAGAAGTGTTGAATTGTCGTTAACTAATACAGAGGTTCAATTAGAAAATGCAGTTCGATATTCGCGTGGATAAATCCATTAAACTACCGCTTATCGAAGCGAAACAATGCGGGTTGAACCGAGAGCAATTTCAAAACCGGTCACGAACCACCTTATGAAACTATGATCGTAATCGCAAGTATCTGCGTGTTAAGGAACGTACACAGGTTCGACTGCTTCACTCACACCTAGATCATTCACGAAACGTTCGCGAAAACTTGAATTAAAACGTGAAATTCACAGTCCTCTCGTGAAATTAGCGTCCGCGAGTGATCCAACTGTTCCAAACTTTTCACTCAATTCACTCTGTATTTCTCCGCACGATCACCGATGAGGAAAGCCCTCCAACCAAATTTCACTGGGAAATCCTCTCTATAAATCCCAATTCACTTTCTCGAAAACGATCCTCACGAAAAATTCGAGAAAATCCTGGAAAGATCGTCGAAACTGCGGGAAAATGCGGCGAGATCTACGAGTAATCGTGACTATCGACGCGTTAGCGGGAAGCACGGGTGCGGAAAAGGCGTTAGCAGCTGTTGCACCTCTCCTCGTGTCGCAGCTGCAGGTGCACGTGGTTGAAACACAGTTGTCCCGCGGCGGAATCGCAGGCGGAAATGCACGGGGCCCGTAACACGGTCGTTTGTTCGAACGGTGAAAAAGAAAACTGTCGCGCGCTTTCACGTGCACACATGTGCAGTCACGTGTGCACGTGTACGTGGTTACATACGATCGCGGATAAAGTCTGTTGAAGAGAGAGACTCTGCGCGGAGCTGCAGCTGCGACGGAGGCTGCAGGGAAACCGAAAGCCATCTCGCTGCTCCATTCAGGTACAACGGTACTCTGGCACCGATTAACCGTCTACCCCTTCTCCTTTCTCTTCCTCGTGCTCTCTTCCGTCTCCTTTCCCGCCTTTACGACCTCTTTCTCCGACACCGCGTCCTCTTTTGTATTCCACCGCGAGAACACGCCGCGAAAACTGCTGCCCCGGAGCAGAAAAAATGGCTAATGGCCCGCGAGTTGCGCGGACGAGGACGAGAGTGGGTTTTAAATTAGGTGCAGGATTCGCTCGAGACGTTGCTTTTCGCGAATTTTCTGCATCGTTGACGATGGAGGCACTGTGCTTTGTTTTATTTTCTCCTCCTTTTTGCGGATTTATTTGTGGATATCTTTCTCGAGGTACGGAATCCTTCTCGTTATCGTTTCGAGTGTGAGGAGATTTGTAATTTTAGTGACTGTATTTGCGCGTATTTGTATTTCGTTAAACTTTGTAGGAAATGACTGAAGTTCACATTTTAAGATATAAAGGTTAGAGAGTGAGGTAAATGGACAGTTTGTTGGAAGTTCTCCAGTATTTTTATTCAGACTATTCTTAAAGAAATTTCCAGGAATACTACAAAATTTCTTACAGAAGAATTAAAATTGACATATGAAATTCGATTGAAGTGGAAATGAAATAAATAGAAAATTTGTTGGTAATTTAATAAAGACATTTTTTCACACTTTTGATCGTATCGTTTCGTTACACTGAACTCGCAAAATTTGTTGTAATATGAGGGCAAGGGAGGTATGAAATAAATAAAAAATTGTTGAGAATTAGAAAAACATTTTCAAGCACCTTTGATCGTAACATTTCGTTACTTTCATCCGGATAATTCTCGAAATTTCTCGTTCCTTCTCTCACCGAAAGTACGGGAACCGGAAGTAGGCCGCGAGACCGTCACGTTCGCAAGAAGAGCAGATCGCAGACGATGAAATCATCGGCGTCCAAGTGACGAGATGTTTCTCGTAGTTGTGACGTGGAATATTTCTCTACAAAACGATTTACAGGTGCGACTGACCTCTTCTCCGTCTAAAGTCACTCACCGTTTGTGAAATACTTCGTTTTTAACATACAATCTCGTTCAGATCCTCCAAACTCGTTGCACTCGACCGACATAAAAAGAGAAGAAATGCAATCGGCTAATTATTATTCGTTACTATCGTTACATACGTAAATGCAGATTAATAGCAAGTATAAATGTTATGTTTAACGATCGTCCTGGAGAAGAGACAGCGTAAAATTTGAACCGTAAAATTTATTAGCCTGTAAGACAATCGTGCGAGGCTATTAATTCTCGAACAATATATGTATCGAGTGTTCTTTATCGACCACTAAAAAGAAACCCAGTATCGCCTTTTTGTGACCATCTTCGTTTGCCGGTACCGCATGGTCCCGCCTTTGAGGCACGCAAGATGACCACGAAGGACGATCGAGGCTTGTTCCCATGTCCAGCACGAAACCTCAAATTCTTTCGTCATTCGTGTGTACATCGATACCTTAAGTATGTCGTAAGACGTCGAGGGACCCAGCAGCCTGTGCATAAATAAACCTTGATCTTGTGTTTCTCCTCCTTATAGCTGTTTCTTCCACTTTCGTGGAGATAATCGATCGGAAAACAGCGCTGTAAACTCTCAATTTTCCCGAAAAATGATTATAATTCTACGTTCTCGCGGAAAGAAGTTACAATTAAAAATAGTGAAAAAAAGATTTTTAAAGAAGAATTTTAATTACTTTATTTCTCACGGTGAAAGGTCAAAGTTCGAAAGTAGTTAAGTATGGTTGAATATTTCCATGATTTGAAGCTGTTTAGCAATTAATGCATAATGCAAAAGCATTTTATTTCTTCGGCGGCACGCGCGAGCAGCAAGGTCGGTGACCGGCGATGACCAAACAGCGTGAAAAGCAAGGTGTGCCTCTGTAAATATAAGCATATGATACATTCCAGTGGGAGTATCGGTGAAAAGAAGAAATAAAGGCAGAGATCGGCATGCTGGGAGGGGAGATCGAAGCGCAGGAATATCGGACAGTGACGTCACGAACGGTGTTCACCTCTTTACGTCACCGGAAATTCACGTTCGTCGACGCTGGCTCGATTATTCGCGACTGTGACCGTAAATTTGGCAAAAAACACGAAAGAGAATCGAACGAAACCTCGAATTTATTAAATATTTCTCATCGTGCTTCCATTGAAATTTTGGATGAAATTCATTTTTCATGTTTACACTGAATCCTTAAAAGATTCCTTGTCGTTGGCGGTATATTGTCTTCAAAAGTATACATTTAGCAATGAACGTGTGTAATTAAGGAATGAAAAAATCGCGTTAAAATAGAGCTGAATTCTTGACACTTTACCCCTCTTTTGTGTCTATACACAGCTTCTTAATTTCGAAGAATTAAATTATTTCTACAGAATATTGCAACACACTTAAACAATCCCGAAGAAAAGTTACTCAAGCTTTGAAGCATAATTTGAGACTAATTAGAAAATTAGGTGATAGTACTTCCTAATTACTACTAATAATTACCGATTAAAAAATAATCAGACTAACAAAAGATCTTGAAAAATGACCATCAAACGAAAGAATCGAAAAGTCGTTCAAAAATTTCTGATCGTCAGGATCGTTTCCTCTAAACTCCCGCGCTACCAGGAGGTGTCAGCAATGTCCGGCGTGGCGTTCGCCGGGCGCGCTTCTTACATAACGACGCCGACAATCGAAGTTGGTCCCGATTTCAATCATCGCGGCCGAGAAATCTCGAGCGAGGCAGACAGACGGCGACGCGTTGGACGCGTTCTCGTAGATTTCGAGGGAGATTCGTAAGCACGTTTGGTTGAAACAGAGAGAGGACCGGAGGCGGGAGAAGGACAAAGATAGCTCGAAGAGGAAGCCTGAAGAAGCTGGCGTCGCCACGGTCGTCGGCCACGAAGAGGTCCGGCAGTGCTGCACCGAGCCTCGCGCTATATCGAGCCGAACACGCTCTCTTTCTCTCTCCCTCTCTATCTTTCTCTCTCTCTCTCTCTCTTTATCTCTATCTTTCTCTCTCGAGTTCTCGGTTCAGCCATCGTCTGAAGACAGCAGTTCGGGAGACAGCTCGCGAGGCTTTCCCCTCTTTTTCGCCACCGATTTCGAACTCGAGGGGCTCGTCTCGATCGATGACGAGCCATCGACTATCGTTTGTTCGGGACACGTTGAAAAGCTGGCCAGGAACGGTGTGAACGTCGAGCCAGGCTCGACGTGGAAGAGGAAGAGGAGGAACGGATATCATGGGCAACGCCACCACGAAGAGTCACTACTCGAAGAGCCTGCCTGTCGCTGCTAACAGGAGGCCACGTTGGGAGGGATCAGGTAGAGACACTGCTTCTGAATGAGTTTGCGTTGCTTGTGCCGTCTGAACATTTCCTCGGAGAGGGATGACGAGGGATCGGAGGGATCGACGCGTCATCGGTCGCGAAACCGATCGCCATCTTGATCGATACATATGTACAGTAACGACGACGACGAGATGCTCGATGTTCGAACACCAGTACATGTCTCGACGTTTCGATAATTCGATCCTTGGGCGATCTACTCTCCTCTTCTCTTTCCATTCGTGGATTTTGGAAATTTCGCTCGGACGGGGAGGATGGGGTGTGAATATCACGTGCATGCGGCGTGACTATGGGGTGCGTCCGATGACACGGAGCTTCCGGTAACCGTGTCGCGAGAGTGACGATGCTTCGTGTGCTCCGGCCTGTCTCTCGATTGGCTTGCTTCGATAGTGGGATGATCGCTAAAATTAGGCTGCTTCTGCCGACAGATCTGTCAAGCTAGCGCAACGTTTGAGTGATCGACTATGGACCGCGATTGCGAGGGGTAATTAGCGAGTTCGTTGGGTCAACGGGTTCGTGGAAGTTCGTAGATCGTGGGACAGTTGTGAATTTGAAAATTTAGGTTGCAGTTTTTGGAACGACGATGCGTAATATCGTTTTGGTAATTTCTACGATAGTCAATGAGAAACTGTATCCCTGTCAGTGGAAGCTTCTATGGAGGTTTATCTGGAGATCGTGTATTTACTTACTATCGAATCAACCGGTGATCCAAAATTAACTCGTGCGCGTTGGGGGCGTTTATTTTAATAGCCGATGGTGGGCCTGTTGAAAGATGGGCTGGGAGCACGCTACTACGGTCCTAAGATATGTACAATGTACAGTATCTAGAAAAAAACATTCTTATCTGAGGTATCGAATCTTGCTTAATTTCCAAGAAAAGGAGACTTAATTTTATCTCCTTGTCTACGTTAAAAATCACTTAAATTACTTATTTATCAGCACATACAAAATAACAGAGAGCATTTATTAATCGTTGCAAGCAAAGAAAACAAATGAAACGAAACGAGAGGTTGAATCGAGTCAGGTGTGTTAACAACGATATTTCCAATCAATTTGTATTTTTGCTGGCAAGTGTTTACGTCGTCTGAGATGAGCGCAACTTTTCCAATGACTAACGAGCAGAGAACGGATGGAAAAACGTTAGGCATGTTGTAAAAGAGTATCGAAGACAAGCCGGGGCCGGTGTCCGATGTCGGCTCGTAGTCTCGCATAGTTTTCCTACCCTGAGGATAGCGAGCCCTCGGATTGCCAAACAGTTTGAAATTTTATTTTGGGAGCGCCACCTGCGGACCTGTGTTAGAAATCGTGCTCTCTACACGTATATGAGCATCGTTCTGGCACGTGCGAGATTTCCGTGAACTTATTAACCAGAGGACCGCTTTATACACACGTCGTCCAGGTTTCGCGACGTCGTTCCGCCGAAATATATACCGTGATCTCTATTGTTGCGATTTTAACGGCTGTTGAATGGGGGAAAAATGAGAGCAACAATTGTGGCTTGAGAAGTATGTAGCTGGGAGGATATGCGAGGTAATTGGGGGAAAAGGGTCGATCGCGATGGTCAACCGACGGCACCGAGCCAGAGTATGTTCAAAATAGTGAATTAAACAAATAAATCTTCCGAGAGGATACTTAGTTGTATCTTATACCACTGCTTTAACATCAGCATCTTGAGCCTCTTTAGCTGGTTGGAAGCTGTGAAAAGAGGCAAGAAGATGAATTTGTGTATCTGAATTTCGATGGAATTTTGAATGAATTTTCGATGGAAAACTCTTTTTCAATTTTTGTAAATGGAAACTTTTTCTAAGGGAAGAGGAAAGGCATCGATGGTAATCGTTGAAGCTCCTTACAGAAATTAACAAAGTAAACTCAAGAACTACTTTACACGTCTACAAAATTCGACTCCAAATAAGGTACAAAAAAGTAAGAAAAAGGACTCTGCATTTGCAATTAAAAAGTGAACCTTGGATCTGCCTTGCAAACTTGCAAAATTCAACTCCAAATTAAATTAGAAAAAAATAAACAGTTTAGCATATTAAGTTAGAAAATGAACTTAAAAGACACCAAATTCAAGCTTGAAAAATTGAATAAGAGAAAACGAAGGGAAATAAGATGTTTCTTTTTTCCTCATAAACGGAGAATGAAAAATTGCGTTCCATCGTTTCAGGGCTTCCAGCTCCGCCAGGAAAGCCGATTTTAATACCAGGAGCAGACGAATCGCAGCCGGATGTGGTGGCCATTCGTTGGGAGAGGTCACCGAGTAACGGTGGCTCGGCCATCGTCGGCTACCTGGTCGAACATCAAAGACTCGGCTCGCAGCATTGGGTACGCAGCACACCGGGGCTTTGCACCTTTCCGGAACTGACCTTGAGCGGCCTCGAGCCAGGATGGCGCTACCAATTCAGGGTCAGGGCTCAGAACGCGATTGGTCTGTCGCGACCTAGCGAGATCTCCGATCCTCTGACTGTGACATTGCAGAGATCAGCCTCGTCTGCACCATACTTCGACCTTGAGCTCAAGGACACGATCATTCTCGAAAGCGAACAGGTCATCTTTTTTGTTAATTCGTTTTTTCTAAAAAAAAAAGGAAAGAATTGTTTGAGAAGTCTTCCTGAGGTTTCCAAAATTTTGTATCCTTGAGTTGTTTTGTAGGTGAGAATGTTATAGAAATGCTGAAAATTTGAATATGTTAGGGATTGGGTTTATGACATGGACGCCTGTTTACGCTGTTTTTGAATGCGCCTCTTTTTTTCTTCGCGTTAATTAATTTTTCTTTCAAATTGGCCACGAAGACCAGGAAGCGTTTTATGGCTGCAGAAAAATAAATTTTCTGCGGGCCACATACCTTCCCGGTGCCCACTCGTGAACATTCAATAGACCTTTCGCGTCTCCCTGACCGCCCAAAGTCCCGTTACGCGCGGGCTACCCTTGGGCCTCACTCCCCCGCCATCGCGACATACCGCCACCCTGCCAACTTGGAAATTCCAGGGTGGGCGGCATGCTCGCGGGCCAGGGAGAACCGTCCAAGAGGGTAGACCCGTCCTCGTTGGCGGAAACCACCACCTTGTACCCGTACACCCATTTATAAATAAGCGCACCAACGCGGCAAAAAGACGTAACGAACACACACCACCTAAAATTGTCACTCTTCAACATAAAGCCTTTGTCTAAAGTACGTGCAAACTTTAAGTCACCACGACTTCACACCAACAACCACCGACAATCCTGGGCCACCACTCTCAAGCATACCGCTTGTTCGAAGCGCACGACGCAACAGAATATTCAATTTGTTCACAAAATGAATTTATCAGGATCCTTAATGTATTTAAATGACTTTAATTTACTACAGAGATCTTTCATTTCTTGTGTCATGAATTAAGGGTAACTTTTTTAAGGGGAATTTTTTCACTTTTTTCACCAATATACAAGGTAAGCCCATTTACCCAATTTCCACTTCTAGGCTGAATTCGTGGTACGGTTCACCGGGTCACCGCTCCCAAAAATCTCGTGGTTCAAGGATGGCTTCGAGATCTTCAGCAGCAGGAGGACAAGAATCATCACTGACAGCGGTAGAAGCGTTCTCCTGATTCACCAAACAGCACTGAACGACGAGGGTGAAATAAAATGCACAGCTACCAACAGAGCTGGTCACGCTAGCACCAAGGCGAGATTGATTCTCGAAGGTTCAAAATTGCACTTAATTCCTTCCTTCGCACAAAATACAATTTATCAGAACAATAATCCTCGATATTCCCTGTAACTAGCTCCTCCAAAGATACGACTCCCACGTCAATACGAAGATGGCCTTCTCTTCGAGCAAGATGAAACGATCAGACTAAAGGTGTCGGTAGCCGGAAGACCACCGCCTTCGGTTATTTGGTACCACGATGGAGAAGTTATATCGAAAGACGGAAGGCATATTTTCGAGACCATGGATGGTGAATCGATCCTGAAAATCCCCGATGCTAAACGAATTGACAGAGGAGAGTACACTGTCAAGGCTATAAACAAACTTGGAGAGGACACTTCGTCGTTTTTGGTTACTGTAACAGGTGATCTAACGCAATTGTCTATATATATACGATAATTATGTGAAAATATTGTAGGAACCTAAGGAAAAATATTGAGGGACCCAACGGGTATCGAACTGGCTTAGCAAGCCGAGGCCAACCACTCCCTCTCATATTGCCCCGTGTCGGTTTCCTATTTTTGGGTACGGAGGCCCCGATACTAAAATATAATATTTTGTTCTCATTCTCAGATCGTCCTGCAGCACCTGGAAAAGCAACAGTCGTGATGACGTTGGGAAGATCGGTGACGTTGTCGTGGAAAGAGCCTGAGGATGACGGTGGTTGTAAAATTGGCACGTACGTCGTCGAATATTACAGGGTTAGTGATAACAATCTCACTATAATTACCTTTAACTAATGAACATACTCTGATTGGCCATTTGTTCATTTTAGAAATTGTTTTACAGGTTGGTTGGGACGTGTGGCTAAAGGCAATCACGAGCAGGCAGACTAAAGCGACGTTGTCCGAGCTAATCGAAGGATCTGAGTATAAATTTCGGGTGAAGGCTGAGAATCCTTATGGCATGAGCGAGCCTAGCGAGGAGAGCGACGTAATCTTCATTCCAGATTTAAAAAGAGGGTATGCTGATTTCACAGTTAAATTATTGATATTAAAATTAGCCAATAATGTCGTGTGTCAAATTTTATGAAAAATTTCAAAGTGTTTGTTTTAATTGTTCTTCTAGAACGGAAATTATTGAAGGGAATAAAAGATCATTCTATACTTTTCAATTCTAAATGCAAATGTCATACTTTCTCTGCTTGTCCAGCATAATGGCACCCTCGTTGAGCGGAAAGTCGCAGAGTCATCGAGAAATCAGATCACGGGAGAAACGAGAAGTGAGTTTCGCTGTGCCAACCCAAAGAACCAGAAGCCTGACGAGGGAAGAGGATCGTACTCGAAACCAAGATGACGATGTGCCTTTTGGACCGGCTAGTCGATCAGTGTCGGCTCAGAGACTCACGGGAAGACCGTCCAGAGCTGACAGCAGGGTGACATTTGCTTTAGACACGTTGGACAAGTCAGAACCACCTGTTCCTCCGGCAAGATCGAAGGATCATTCCACTCCGAAGCTTGAAAATCGCGTTGAAAATCACATGGATCGCTCGAGCGTTAACGCGGGTGTACTGAACGACGAGGCAAGTATCGATATTAATACGCGAGAGATAATTATCCATTTTATAATCATTTTTTTAAATATTTTTTTTCATATGCTGAAGTTCACATTAAGAGGGTGAAAATCGCAATCATATGAATTACTTTCCTATCAATTTCTCTCGTAAAACATTTTTCAATTTTCCCCTAAATCTGCGTGTGTACATTGCACACCTAAACGCAAAATAAAAAAATAATTACTCTTAAAGTTGCTAGAGTAATTGGCAAATATTGAAAATTTCTTTTACGTTCGAAACAGAATTTGATTCAATCCAAAGAGATCCCACCAATGCCAATACCAGTGACCACCGCAACACCACCAGTGATGGACGAATTCAGCAGACGTTCAGCGTACAGAGAATCGCGATCGCGATCGGTTTCCGTGACCAGAGAACGCAGCATGTCTCCGTTAACGAAAATTCAAGAGCAACGTGAAGACGAAATTACCTTGACTACCCCGGGTATTCGTCCCTCGATCAGTCTAACCCTGAGAAAGCAAGAAGCAGTTGTCGACGAACCGTTAATACTGAAGAGTCACTCTTTGGACGAGAAAGACTCGCCTGCTACTCCCAGAGAAGACGACGACACTGTCATGCATGGAAGTTCAGAGTTCATGCTGATTCTGTATCCTCAAGATCAGGAACAGATTAAGAAACTAGATGGTAGGCGAAAGAGTTTAGGTGAGATGGTATCACAATTGGAAGCAAAGATTTTTCTACTCGAGGAGAGCAAACATTCTCTAATAAAAACGCTCGATACCTTGCTATGCTTTTATTTTTCATTCACTGAACGCTATTAATTTACGCTTTTTAATTAAACTAGTCGCTTAATATCCTTGAGTAACTAAATTTTATGATTTCACCTAAAACTCCTGCTGGCTGTGAATATTAGAATTCATAAAATTACAGGTTCAATTTTTCCTAGTGATTTTTTGTTCCACAGAATTAGGACAAGTCGTAGGAGGGGAAGCAGAAGACCTCGAAGACCTCATTCCACCTCCCATGTCTCTCTCCCTGCCAGAGCTGTTCAGCGCGGAGCACCAAGTCGTAGAAACTCTAAGAGAAGCAGTCAGTTCCACCGAGTTGCTCCACGAGCGAGCAATGGAACGTTTCCACCGAGCGGTTGCAGCTGAAGAAGCCTCTGAAGCAGCCAAACGAAAGAACCAGATCGAGAGAAGAACAGGAGAATTAGCTACAACAGCAACTGAAAAAGACACTACCGAAGCTGACGTCCCAGACGGTCAAAGATCCCTTTTCAAACGTAGACTGTCCAATCCGACCGTGACTACACAGAACTTAATCACCTGGCAGTCGAAGAAAAATCGCAGACGATTGAGCGACAGTCAAACGGAAACGATTAAAACACCCTTGATACTGTTAACCTCTAATTTACTACCAGACGTCGAAGCACTGTCGGATCCTAATCTCCCCAGCGATTCAGACTCGCCGGTGGTGCAACAATGGGGACTGGACAGCCCAGAAGTCGCGGTTACGCCACTGCGCAGGTGGCACGAAACCAACGTGCCATTGGTCGTAGAGAAACAGGAAGAGCAATCGATACCTTGGCAGGCCAGCGCCAATGAGGAGGCTCCGCGCAGCGAAGGGGTGGTTCCAGAGGCTCAGATACTCCCGCAACCGGAAGTGAAGCAGGAAGAGGTAGAGTACGAGGAAGAGGAGAGCATAGAGACCTCGGAGGAGTCTTCCGGAGAGATGAGCAGCGCTGATAGCGAAGATATAAAGCTTCTCAAGGCGAGAATCCTCGCCAGACAGGTGATGGACGAGGAAGACACTTATCATCCCAGCGGAAGACCTATTCCTCACGTCGGAACGGAACCACCGCCGATTCCTCCGCACAGAATCCCCATCGTCGACGTCACACCGCCTACGCCGACCGACAAAGTCGCTCCTGTGTCTCCAACTAGCTTAGTTCCAAAGTCGATCCTGAAGAAACCTAAAGAGGAACCGATTCCTGTGAACAGCTTCGGTAGGCCAATTCCGCCGGAGAAGCCTATTCGAAAAACGATTCCCCCTAACGTGCATCCTATTCAGAAGAACGAAGAAGAGGTCGCCGATGCTCCGGAAGAACCTGTTGCACCGGTCGAGCCTGTCAAGACACCCGTTATATCAGCTTCCGACACTGACAGCATGCTGTCTGCTGGAGAGGCGGCGCAGAATCGCAGGATGCAGGCGAAGCTGCAGAAAACGGCGACGCAGGAGGAGGAGATCGACGAGGAGGACATCGAGGCAAGAATGGCGGTCGTTAATCATTACACGGAGATCGTGAGGGAGCATTCTAGTCGTTTTAACTATAGAAGCTCGGAGGAGAGGAAGCTTGGAGATAGCTTGGCTAGCTCTAGAAGATCCTCCTTCTCCGAGGATCAGGATCAGAGGAATCAGGTGAAGGAACGTCTAGAGATAGTTTCGGGAAAAGCGAATGAAAGACAGGATATGAAAGAAGTGAAACCGAGTAAAGCAGAGAGGTTCAAAAGGATGGACGAGATCGACGTGTACGAGAAGCCGAAAGTTAAGAAACGAGCTCGTTCTCGAGGAACGACACCTGCCAGAGATGCTAAGCTCGCGAAGGAGGAACGACCAGGTAGACCGTCTTCTAGGAACGAATCTCCGGCACCTAGATCGAGGAACGTGTCTGTAGAGAGAGGGAGAGCTTCGTCGAGGTCCTCGTCGAAGACCAGAGCTCGAGCTCCCTCGCAAGATCGAAGACCTCCTTCGAGAACAGGCTCGGAGGAGAAGAGATTCGCTCGAGAGAGATCCGTGGAGGAAGGTCCTCGTCGATCGAGAAGATCCTCTTCGAGGTCCTCTTCGAAACCTTCCTCGAGGTCCAGTTCCAAGGATAGAAACAGACCGGAGACACCTGTGGAAGTGAAGATGGAACGTCTGCAGAAGGCTCTGGAGAGCAAGAAGTATCGATCTTCCAGACGAGGCTCTGGATCGCGGAAGGCGCATCCTCAGACAGCTTGGCGCGAGAGTCGATTGAACGAGGAACGATTGGCGAAAGAGGCTGAAGTGAACGTCAGATCGACGGTGGAATATGTAACTGACCTGACGCTGTTGTTGGCCGCCGTTTATATTTATCTGTTCAAGAAGGAAGCCCTGGCGATTCCCTTCATCGCGTTGATCCTCTACAGAAGAGTCCAACACGAGATAAAAGGGAGAGTGGCCGATGGCTGGTGGTGGTCGAAGCGGAAGCAATGACGACGTTTCGAGGCTTTCTTTTCTCTGTTATAGTCGCTTGAATTCGTGGAACCACGGCTGCGACGGGTGTATGTGTGTCGAATGATATTTTTAAGGGAAAATTCGCGGTGCACGCGGAAGAGACCAAGGTACAGAAGAGATTCTCGACATTCGACATTTGGAACATTGCTGCTGGTGAAGAAATTGTTCGGTCCAGATGATGGATTTCGAAGAACGGACTGTCGACCTTCGGTGCTGAGACATTGCGACGTGGATTCTCGACCTTTAGGGTTGCAGACTTCGTGATGCATCGTGGCAGGCTGTCAAGTGCAACGATACATCGATCGCTCGGTGGAGACAGTTGTATTTCATTGAGGAACCAGAACGAAACACGTACCAAAGATTGAATAGCATATGCTTTAAGAGAGTATATTTAACGAGAACCACATATTATTATAAATTATTCTTATTATTCGTATTGTTACTATTTATTCCTATTTATTATGAATATTCTTACTCGTTAAATAAACATGTACATAACTGTTGAATTTCAAATTGACCTTTCCGGTATGTACAGATCCGTCCTTGTGTTCCCGTTGTTTCCTGCTCGATTAGGATGAAATGTATGTGAGCATTTGTGAATTGGTGAAATTGTAACGGTGATAAAGATCGAAGGATTTTTGTCGGTATCTGTCACACCTGAAATACGACTAACAGTTATAGGATCCTCGGCCAACAAATTTGCATATGTACATTCTACTTTAGCGCACGTACAGCTCCTCCCCGAATCATGACCACGACAATTACGATGCCGCTGGCCAAGAATCTGCCGTTCCTTATTTAAGTCTGACGCTCTACTTCACCGCAAAACGAAGCCCTAAAGACATAAGCCATATAATAGTAGAACTACCTGTAGCCATTTCTGTCATTCGGACCTGGCTTTCGCGAACTCCCGGTTAAAATGAAATTAGAAAATTTCCTGAAAGATACGCCAAATTCTTCGCTACATTTTCGCTGAGAAATAGGATCAATTATTTTTCATTTGAAATTAAGACTTTACTTCGTCCTGCGGAAAATCCGTCAAATTCTTAAATTACGCGAACGTCGATCGCTGGATTCTATTTTTCATTTAAAATTAAAACTACGTCCTGAAATTTGCGGTTCGAAAATTTGCGAAAAGTCCGTCAAATTCTCAAATTACGCGAACCTCAATCCCTGAATTCTATTTTTCACTTAAAATTAAGACTCGACTTCCTTACCGAATCGATCGTAATTCACACATTCACGTTTAAACATAAAATCTACTCCCCCGAAATGCAATCATTGAAAATTCCAAATTTCTCTCCCAATCCTCCGCTGCACCCCAACAGGAAGCTCCCCGTCAAATCATCCGAAGCGGAAGAGAGAAAAAAAACGAAGAAGAGAAGAGAAGAGGCGCACCAAGAGACGAACAAGTTATTCGGAGATAAAAAACACCGATGCGCCGAGTTACATCAGGGATAGATAGCAGGCCAAAGAAAGAGGGGCGCACGGGGAGTGGCGTGCCGCGGAAAGGGGAGAAAGAGGAGAAAGAGCGAGGGAGAGAAAGAGAGGGTGTGGGAGAGAGATGCTGTGGGGCCGAATGGAGCGTCGCGAAGGCGCATGTGCGCGTTTCGTTAAAACGACGAAGCCGAGAGTGGCGTGTCGAGACGATTTTAGACCGGAGCAGGGCCTCCTGCCGTCAGATTTCGTGGCGCAGGGTGTACTGTGCCACGGGTCACCACAGAGTAGAGAAGAGGTCGCCGGAGGGAGAGAAAACGGAAGCTTTGGCGGTCGAGGCGCCGGAGGCCGCGACCGGAAGGAAGTGCAGGTTGCCCCTTTGATCGGACAGAACGGGACAAGCAGCGTGGTCTCTTCGCGAGTGATGTCAATGCGAGGAAGAATCGGTCTTCGTATCATCTGACGAGATGACCTTAACAGGTAAGAGCTGCTCTAACGTGGCGCGAAGGAAAATCTTCCGTGTGCTTTGTGTGTCTTTGGAGAAAAATTGAAAAAAAGAAAGAAAGAAGATCTATCGTAGAATCGTCAAATTGCTCGGCAAAGTTCGATCGTTACACGTGTAAAAGTTGAGTGAAAATGTACGAGATTTCCACGCTAGATAAGAGTATAACGACGTGTTTTTAGCATCGATGACGCCGCAAACGAATCTCTGTTTCGTCTGGGGCAGAAAAACGTGCGGATCTCGTTCGATCGATGATGACGTTCGGTGACGAAATTTGTTTGGATCACTGGTCGTTGAATCTTTACTTCTAGCTGCCAGGTGGAGGGTTTTTTTTTATACTCTCGACGTAGACGCGTTCGAGATCGTTGTAGGCAGGTTGCACGATCGCTGTTACATAAAAATTTCGAGGCTGGCCGGTGGTCCCGACAGAATCTGGCGGCAGCCGGGATTTATGCGCGCCGCGCACTCCACCGACCGGTAATAACGCGCGTTTACGAGAACGAATCCGCGTTAAAAATAAGAGTAAAACTAATCTCGATCGCAACATGGAAGGGAGTGAGGAAAAAGTCTGAGAAAATACTCGAGATCTGATCTCGAGTATCGCATGGGAGAACGGAACCGAAGTGTCCGAAACGATCCTAGACATGTTTATTTTTTAACGCATTTATTTACCACTGTGCCGGTTTCTAATACGCGTGTACTATAATCGTCTAAGAATTTCTCAAAAATCCACATAAATTTAACATCCTATCTAATTATATTTTATCAAAACGTTTTTGGCTTAAGCTTTCACCGCACAGGTATCTATATTTACGCCCGCGGTTTCCGCGTGCACTATCGTTTTCCGTGGCCATTTTGGAGACCACGTGAGCGTCTAAATACCAGGTAGCGTTCGCGAATAATCAATTTTCGCCTACGATCGAAAGACGTTTGCAACGATATCTCTCTCAAAGATCGTGTCTCGTGGCTCTTCTTCTGATTGGAATAACAGACTAATTCCCGGCGAACGTTGTCACCTCTTCAACGAGTATTTTCATAACCGATCTAGTAACGACCCGTTTTATTATGCAATTCTTTGCAGACCAGACGACGAAAGCCAAAGGACCGCCGCGATGGCTGGAGCCGGACCAGGTACTTCCGGTTCAGGGACGCGCCGGCGAGGACATCGTGATAGAACCGAAATTACGGTGGTCCGACGTTTTCGACGAGCTACGATTCGAACTGTGAGAGTTTAATTCATCTTGGACAATTTGGTTTTTTTTTTTTTTATTTCTAACATATCCCCATCGACCTTACAATTCATAAACTCTAATTATAAGATCTTATTAACCTTGTCGCGATTTACGACCGAACATCTCTTCGACTTGCATGCAATTTTTCGTATTTACTATTGAAATTGGAAGTATAGTTTCTACACTGTTGCTGCATACATAAAATGGTGAAAAGTGCCCTTGAACCAATTTTACCTGGCAATGCACCATTCGATAGCTTACCAAGTTTAAACCCCCTATGTTAACCGGGAGAGTAGTTACAGGGTAAATCCGAATTACCGGTTTTTACCACAGTTTCCCTATTTAACGGTATGCAAAAATTCTAAGAAAATTCTAGAATATTGTAGACGTGGTTATTCACGGCTGTGATTTTTTTCAGATGTTTTCGTTGCAAATCCTAAGTGCAGAAAATCAAAAACGTAGAAAAATGTCGAAAAATGCAGATCTCCTTATGTCTTGTCACGTCTTCTGTAAAAGTAAAAATCTAGTGAATCGAAAACTTCCACCCGAAATCTGCATTTTTCCACATTTTCTTGCGTTTTTGATTTTTTGCACTTAGGATTTGCAACGAAAAAATCTGAAAAAAATCACAGCCGTGAACAACCATGTCTACAATATTCTAGAGTTTTCTTAGAATTTTTGCGTACCGTTAAATAGGGCAAATACGGTAGAAACCGGTAATTCGGATTTACCCTGCAACTACTCTCCCGGTTGAGATAGGTGGTTGAAACTTGGTGTACGATGTTTTCTTTTGGTAAGCTATCGAATGGTGCCAGGTAAAATCGGTTCAAGGCCACTTTTCACCATTTTATCCCGCTCTACCCTTTGATCATTTTAGCAGAAACGTTGCCATAACGCCGAGCAGTTGTCACTAAACATTCGTTTACCGGTTTCTAGCGGAATTCCACGTATGTCCCACTTTGTCTCGATACAAGTACCAGGGAAATTATGTAACGAGGATAATTATAGGCGTGAATCGATGGAACAAGGATCGAGGATCGGAAGTTCGAAACGGTGGTTCAAGGGGCAGGGTAAAGTTCACGAACCCGAGCGTCGTTTACTTCACGTACTACAATGATCTGAGCTACGCTGTTTACGCGTTATCGTTCATTCTCGATTATTGGCCCTAATTTCGGGTGGAAACCTTGAAACGTGCCAAGGATCAAACGCGGTTTATTTCGAGCTGTCGCGCACTTAATTTTCGCGGAGTACCAAATTACACAGCCGTCTCGTGTAATTTCGTTGCGCGACTTTTTGCATACGATGCTAGCGCAAATTTTCCAATGCCAGGGACGTGCTGTCTCTTCTCATACCCCTTTCGCAAATTTTCTCAAACTTAATCGGGAAAAGCTCGAAAATTGCCAATTATCGATTTAACCTTGAGATTCAACTCTAGTTTCAAAGTTTACTACTTTGTAACGTAGGAAGTGGACAAAATTGTATGCAAATTGATCGTCACGTGACACTGAATTGATTAGGGTGTTCCGTTAAGGATGACGATGAGTTTGAGTGTGAAAATTGTTGGTTCAATTGGGGTAGAGGGGTGAACGTGTTTATTCGCGTGGAATCTAAGGTAGTTGGTCAGTAATCGATAGTTGGGTTGCCTAGGAAGGTGAAAGATTCGGTGCATAGCTGTTTGAACGCTTATTTCGGGAACTGAAGACATGACCTCATCTAGCCTCGCCGCTTAAATAAGACGAGAAAGGTGACGGATCAATGGTAGTAATTGTTGTCTTTTTCAGACGATTCGTCTTCTGAGTCACTTCTTCACCTGAGCTTTGCCGGGTCCTAATCTTCGAGTACATCTGTTGAGACGTATTGTTGGAGGAGACGTGACAACTGTATAGTGTAAAACTTGTCGAAGAGTATGTTACATACATATGTATCACATTATGTACAATATTATATAAAATTTATGGTACCATACAAAAGTTCTTTCTCACATCGAGTCTATTTTTTGCCAAGTTACGATATTAGACGAGATAGATTTGAAATGGAAACCTTGATCTCGATATACATCGATGCTTGAAAATCGTGTGGGAACTGAAAGAGTGAAATAACGTCTCGTGCATGAGATACAAGATAACAAACTTCTCCAAGATCGTTTCAAAGACAACTCGAAAAGATACATGTACAGTTGCAAACGCCACTTTGTTGAAACGAACAAAATACAATTCTCTCAACATATGTACTCAGTCGACACGTACAAAATTTAAGGAATCGTGGATAAAATGTGTTTTAAATCAATTTTAACCCCATCGCTGCCACCGGAAAATCGGTAGCACGCTGAGTAATGCGTTACGGGCCGCATATGCTGCGTCACTGGCAGCGAACGTGCCTAATCTCTAAATCGACTCAAACTGTTTTCCAAATGAACTCAAATTATCCTCCACATCAACTCAAACTATTCTCAAAACTGACTCGAACTGTTCTCCAAATGAGCTTCGACAAAACTTTCTCGCTCCAAGGACGAGAAAAAGCTCGTTACTCCACAGCAAATACTCGAAATACCGTAAAAATGGTTGCAAAAGCAACGAAACAGAGGGGGAACGCTCAAACCTAAGAATCGTCATTTCCCGACCATACAGACGCTACGTCATCTCGACGACGGAAGCGTTTCCCTCGCGAGTTACGAAAATTCCTACGCGCTTTGACGTTCCTCTCGCTTTGACCATCCCGCCCTTCCCCCTTCGGTTCTCGCGATGCAAGCTAAATTCGACCGAGCTCGAGATTTTCGCAAAAAGACGAAAGTGGCGCTGCTCCTTAGGCGTCCACGTCCATCTCTAGGATGCTGCACGCTCCTCTCGTTGCTTATAGTTTCCTTCGAGAACTATAGCGGAAGGTGGCGGATGTGGAGGTGGAAAATCGGGCGCGGACGACCTGGCGCTGGCATCTCGCTATCAGTCTTCCGAGGGAGCGTCGCGACGATCGACGAGCGGCCAAAAATCACCTCCGGACCTCTCCTCCCCTCTCTTCTTAATCACCGTTCTATCACACACCATTAACACCACGCGTCGAACGACAAATTCGAAGCTACAAGAGAGGTCTGAAGGGGACGATCTAGATCGACACGCTGGTTGACAGATCGCTCGGCGATCGGACGCTACCCCCCCTCCCAGATTATTCGACCACCTTTTCTTTCTTTTCTCGTCGGTTTGCAACTACTCTCTCCTATCCCTCGTTAACATCGAACGACATCGTGTGTGAGCACTTCTAATTTAAAAAAAGAAGTACCTGATAAGGTATAAGCTAGTTCGTGACGAAAATAGAACAAAGAAGAAGAAGAAGAATCCTGGTGAACGATCGAGTTTGGCCGTTAGACCGATGGTGTGACCAGTTCATGTCCAGCTGGAGCGTCGAGTCGGAAGTAATCGATAGAATGAGGATCAGTGTCGTCGTGGTACCGATAGCCTTGGTGAAATCATCGTACAGACGTGCCAGGGTCGTCGGGCTCGAAAAGACGCTTCTCGGGTTTATTTTTGCCCCCCTGTCACCGTGTGTACCGCCGATATCGCCGCGACGACGATAAATAACGTTGACGGTGATTGGCAACGATGTGACGGGAGAGCGAGGGTACCGTCGATCGAAGAAATTACAGACGACAACAAGCGCAGGACAAGGAGGAGATCTCGAGAGGGATCGATGCATCGTTTCGGTTTCCATCCACCTCTTCGTCCCCTCTTCGATCGTCCTGGTCGGTACCTCCGCGATATGGGATTTTTACGCTTCCACAGAGACGCTTCGCTCGAGGAATTCGCGAGTGAGAGGTGGTGACTGGACGTTTCGGTACGCGTGTGGATAGATCTTGATCCGAGGTGAAAAGGGTGTCGATCGACGCGGTGACATGGGGAGCGACTGCTGCAAGTGCGCCAATGGCAACAAACCAGGCATCGCAGGATCGTTTAGGGATCGTTCTGGATACCGGTAGGATATTGGAAGAATCTTCTTTTCGATCGGCAATTCTTCTGCGCGGTTTTTCGTTTCCTGTTATAGGCGTACTACGGCAGGATTATTTTAGAATTCGCGATGTTTGAGAAGTACGGAAACTCGGTGGTCATAAGAAAAATAAATTCGACGATGATGAGGTACGAGTGTAAGTTCGAATGATCGACGAAGGATATTTTCAGGGTAGAATTGTTGCTCCAATTAAACCGCTTTTTGTCAAATCGTTACACCTGCCATTCAATAAGATGAATGCTAGAGAGAGAATTCTTTAGCATGCGTAATCCAAAATGATCTAGTTATTACGTAAAATCTCGCGCTTTTAAATATAGAAATTGAACGAAAGGATACGAATTTTTCCTACAATTCTTCAAATTGCATCTTTCGTACAGGTTTGAAATAAAAAATCCAATTCTGCATGGTGAAAGAGTAGAACGAACAGCTTCATCGATCAAAAGAGGATTGCCGTAACCTTCCCACGGAGGTTTCTCGGATCCTTGTGAATTTTGAAGGGAACGTGCGCGAAAATTGTACGCTTCTGTCTAGCGGCATCTAAATAAAAATCGGTTGCACGCTTCCAACGTATTTCGGGCAAACAAATGATCTAGAGCGCCTCAAACTCTTGGCATTGCTCTACTGCCCTATTTTCGTCGCCTTTTTACTCGACCGCAGCGAGCATGGCGGCGGGCATGGATCTGTCGCGTCCGATGGCCGCGGTGATCGCTAGAATGCGAGTATTGATCGGATTTTTCCGAGTCCACGGTGTTCGAATCATTCAGATATCTCGCAACGATCTAGAAATACCGTGGCGCGAGAGATCAGTGGTGCAACTGCGTGCGATTGACGTAAGTTCATTGGGAACGCGCCGGCCACGACACGATTCTTCGCGCTTTTCCTCTCTCTTCCTTTTCTTCTTGCTTTCTTCTTTCCCTCCCCTGCTTCTTCGTCGCCGTCTTCTCGAGCCTCTTGTCACTCTGAAAATAAAACATGAACAACGGCGAGCAGAACGCATACTCGAAACAATGTAAAATGCTTTTGTTGCGTTGTGGAATTCTTTATCTTTACGGGAAATGGAAAGTGCGGATGTGAAGTTTGGAATGGGATAGAAAGTTGGGAAAGACGTTTCAATGGTTCGTTGTGTGATTCTCTGATGGTCATGTGACGAAGGGTGAAATACAATGGAGATGATTAATTGATTTAACGCGGCAGAGTTAGCAATAGAACGATGGTTCGTAGAAAAGATGCTTGGAGAACGTTCTTCGATGAATATTTTTAGGTCAAGATTCGAGCGGTTACAATGTGGTCATTGATAATATTACTCTCGTTATTCGTTCGACGACTTGCATTGTCTGAAATGAGTTCATTTCGTAATGGTGGAATCCTTAATACTTTCACTACGATAATGACAAAATGAATAAGTAAACTTTCAAATTCGTCACTATCGTCACTTCATAGTAACACAAAAGCAGCCTTCATTCCCAAAATCCACAGCAATTGAACTTCCAAATTCTACCACAAAAATTTTCAAAAAATTCGTTCTCCACTTTGATGATCAGGCATAGTAACCGAAAAGCAGCCTTCATCCCCAAAATCCACAAAAGTTCTCCACTTTGAAGATCGACCATAGTGACCCAGAGACAACTTTCATCCCTAAAATCCGCAACAATGAAACTTCCAAATTCCAACACAAAAATTTGCAAGAAAAAATCGTTCACCACTTCAATGACCAGGCACAGTAACGCAAAATCGGCCGTCATCCCCGAACCCCAATCACCTTCCGCCCCTATTTATTTTCATCCTGCAGCTTCTGCAACACGGTGAACGTAAACGAGCCGCGACAAGATCGATCGAAGATCACGGAACGTGGAATTTGTTTCTCGGCTAGACAAAATAGACATTGCGTCACCGGCACGAACGTAGTAACGTTTCGTCGGCGACGTCGAGCAGCGTGGAGGCGCCTGTGCAAGCAAGCGCCTCGTCGAGGGTGCGTTTTCGCACGTGCACGTTGCGCAAAAAAGAAGTTTCTCGCGTATTGAATGAGCAGTCGCAAATAATAGACGGTCGAATCTTTCCGTCAGTCTGCCACGGTGAGGAAATAGAAAATAGACGCTACGACGATGACCATCGGTCCGATTGGACCTCGGCCATCGCCCCGACACCAGGTAGAAACTGACATTTGGATATTGCAAAACCGGCCTCGTTTCGTTAGAAAGCGGTTCCCCTTAGCTTTCACGCTGCTGTTTTCTTTTCGAACAATAGTATCCACTTGTAACGTAGATGTAAATTTGTTAATTTATCGTTTCTTCGGTTATTTATTTTTTTCTTTCTTGGATGATTTTTTTTGTGGTATTATGGTATTAATTGCGATGTCGAGATTGTAGAGTGTTGGGAGATTAGTATGATGTACGAGGATCGTACAGGGTGCGAATTCGTCTCGTTTCGCTCTGTTGTTTCGAAGCACGCGATTCGTTCCAAAGGTATTTTTAGGTCGCCCACGTATACCGAGAAATCGTAACTCACTGGCGTTATCTGCGAAACACTTGTCTTTGATGAAATTCTGAATGATGGGGGAAAGGAGGGACGAGAGCTTTTTCGGGACGATTGAGGGTTGGGTTTAATTGTGAGAATTGGGAAAGTTTGTGTGCGTAGGATGGGCAAGTAGTACGAGTCAATGATTAAGGAACTGAATTGGACCAAGTTAACAAACTTTTCCACTGTGTTCGGTTTAAATTACAGTATTGCTAAACATACTAAACTTCGTGTTGCGCAATTCCTTTAATTAATTGTTACAATTTTTGGAACATCGTCAGGTACAAAATATTGCGTATCTATAAGATGTTAAAAAAATTATTTGTCGATTTTATAGCTTATTTTTGAAATTCTTCATTTAGGCAGTTCGTTCACAATTAATAACATTGCCAGTGCTGTCAAATTTTCACAATATTATTGATCATGTGCGATACTAAATGGAGGATTAATATTGAAATTGAAGATTGACGAATTTCTAGATTATTTGCAAAAATTTTTTGACGACTCTATAGCTTATTTTTGAAATTCTTCATTTTGGCAGTTCGCTCACAATTAATAATATTGCCAGTGCTGTCAAATTTTCACAATATTATTGATCATGTGCGATACCAAATGGAGGATTAATATTGAAATTGAAGATTGACGAATTTCTAGATTATTTGCAAAAATTTTTTGACGACTTTATAGCTTATCTTTGAAATTCTTCATTTAGGCAGTTCGTTCACAATTAATAACATTGCCAGTGCTGTCAAATTTTCACAATATTATTGATCATGTGCGATACTAAATGGAGGATTAATATTGAAATTGAAGATTGACGAATTTCTAGATTATTTGCAAAAATTTTTTGACGACTTTATAGCTTATCTTTGAAATTCTTCATTTAGGCAGTCTGCACATAATTAATGCACATTATTAATACTGTCAAATACTGAAAATATTACTGGTCACACGAGGTTAACATTAAACGAAGGATTGATACTGAAATTGCAGATCAACAAATTTTTAAATAATTTGAAATCCAAGTCTCAATATTGTCGTTAAACAGAGTAGATTAATATTATTTATCCGGCTGCTGTAGGTGTTAATTAAAAGATTAACTTCATGACAGAACACGCGGAGATGTATCGATACCGTCCGATCGATACCGGGTGCAGATGCGAGGCAACGTGGTCCAGTTGACACTGAAGCAATCGCAAAAGGACGACACAGGACACTATGCTCTGATGGCTACTAGGGTCGGCCAGGGATTCGACAAAGGATCATCCAAGAAGATTCACCTCAGCGTAGATGAAACGATTTCAGAGGAGGGCGATCCACCAGTCTTCTTGCGAAGATTGACCGATCTTGTGGTGAAGGTTGGCACCAGGACCAGATTTCTCGTGGAAATTCGCAGTTCGTCCACACCAAAGGTAATCGCTCGTTATTAACCAATTAACAGTAATTGTGTGAAATTTTATATTTATGTGAATTCAATATTAACAACTCTGTAATAATAAAGAATTACTAACAATCACCTCCTATATTCTCGCCTGTAGAAAAGCAGCTACATTTAATTATGACTGAAGGTGTAAAGAATTAAATAATTACGACGACTGAGGAGCATTCACGAATAAGGGCGTATCTGCCAAAATCGTGCTGTGAGATATTTAAGTGACATTTTCTTTCGTCTATAGAATCACAATATAAAAAAAAGTATAACTTCTAAAATAAAATTAGTAGAAAATAAATAATCGATTTATTTGAAAAATCCAAAATATATTCCAATAGTGAGTGAATGCTTCACCAATTAGGAAATTATATCAATAAATCACTGTAATAACTACACTACGGACTTTAATGCATTTATAGAAAATTTGAATACACAGTATGCACATAACAAAGAACAAAAAAATTGCCTACCCAACTTCTATCTTTCTAATTATACTCCTAAAAACATAAATTTGCATAAAAATCCACAGCCTAGCAATAACTAACCTTCACCTCCCTTGCCCTTACTTAAAAAACAGAAAGCAGCAAGAAAATGAAGTTGCAATCAAAACTGATCCTTAATTAGAAATTAAGGTCCTTAATTAAGAGAAGTAACCTTCGTCGAGTGACCAATATTCCCGAACAATTACCGCGAACGCCAAAACCACAATGTTCGTCGATTCGCGACGAAAGAAAGGACAAGAGTCCCGAACGTTCGAAAACTGGTAGGCCGAGTAAGGCAAGGTGGAATCCGTGCCAACGTCGGTGATTAACCCGGAAGGGTGAGTTGAAATCACACGGTGACTTATTGCCACGGATTTCTACTGGTTCCACTGTACTCGACGGCAGACGAAGCGGGAAACACGCGCTAAAAGGGAGCCAGCCGAGGTCCATGACCCGGGATTCAGAGACGGAAGGCAGAAAAGGAAGATCGTTACGCGGTCTTGTGCGTCGTATTACGACTATTATTACGCGCGCGCGTATACTATAGTCTGAAACTATGCCCG
>NW_017100202.1:823271-844431 GCF_001263275.1 Habropoda laboriosa | reverse complement strand
ATCGGCTAAATCTGCGTTAAGCGTTGCGTTACGTTCCGCCCGCCGCCGCCGCTTCACCTCCAGAGAACCGTAAACTTTCAGATAGTCGTTTTCCGCGGCGCTTTTGCTCTCTGACCGAATTGCGTAACGCGACGAGGGGAGAGAATTCACCATGGAGAAACGGTGGAATTTTGTTGTTTCGGATGTAGGAATTATTTTATGGCCGATGATTCACCGAAATAATTCGAATTTTTCCCCCCCTTTTGATACGTCTGCGATGATCTATCGCGGAAATAGAATAACGACCGTTTTTTTTTATGGGTAATAAGCAGTTTTAACGCGCGTTCGTTGTAATTCTGGGATAATTCGGGATTCGTAAAATTTTTACACCAAACTGGAATTATAAAAATTTAGCTGAAAATTTAGAGATGTCCTTTGAATTTCAATTTTACCAATCTCTCGCGATTTTAACCCTTTATTGGGTAAGCGTTATTTAGTAAAACGAGAGAAATAAGTAATCTTCTTCTTGAAACGACCTTAATGTGTACTAACGCAATTAACTATCTTGACTTTTCATTCTTTTTCACTGTTTTTGTACTGTCTTAGATAAGAAAAGCTACTCTATCTATCCTCGGTCTTGTAAATTAAAACGAATGGTAGAACTAAAGTGAATCATTATTAACAATACAACAGTTTCTGTCGCAACTTGACCAAAATCTGTGCCACGAGCCTGACTCGTTGTTATAAAGCAAATTTCTTTCACATTTCATATTTCCTTATCATTTCTATTATTACAAAAAAGCTAAATTACAGCACTGTAAAAAACGAGAAACTTATTTCCATACACCTAGAGAATAATTGAAAACATCTTATTTGACACACGAGTAATCGAAGAATTTTGAAAAACCAACTGGTCTTCGCCAGCTAAATGTTGAAAACCCGCCAGCCATATCGTCGAACAATGAAACTGGTTAAGTGAGGCACGTAACGAATCTACCTGTCGTTCATTTTCCACGAACGCGCGCGCTTGTTTGACAGGTCGCTGACGTCAGTGAGCCTCGTCGCTGCTTAAATCTTTCAACGGGCCGTTGTTGTTGAATTCCAGATTACTTGGCACAGAAACGCAGAGCCGGTCCACGCGGGCACGAGATTCTCTTTCGTCCACGAGGGGAACTTCTACTGCGTCGACGTGGCACCTGTCACAGTCGAGGACGAAGGGTACTGGACGTGCATGGCGGAGAACAGGGGCGGCAGATCGTCCTGTTCGTCTCGTCTAACCGTGATCGGTGAGCGTACACGCGCGTCTCTATTGTGATACATACGTCACGATCGATTCTCGAACGTCGAATTTACGACGGTGTTCTGGGTTTCTGGAACTCGATTCGAAGCGGCTCGCTACACAGTCCCTTATAGTCGGAAATAGACACGAGCCGAACACGGACGGAATTATGGCAGAACCGGGTCGGGACATGTGTGCCTTATTGGTGATCGGAGGAAATTTGGGGATTCGGTTCTGTTTTGGGCTGGATGCGAAAGTGGAAGAAGATGACGAGGATTGTTTGTTCTTTAATCGTTGATTCTTGCTATCGAACGAGGATTTTTCTTACTAGAAAGGTGTTATTCCGAGTGGATGGTAAAATTTTCACTCGGAAATGCCGCTCAAATTTCTTCTTTCGTTAACTCTGAGTGAAAATTCACTCACATTTAAAAAGTAGAAATATTCAATTGTTTCTTTTATTTACTGTGGAATAAGGTGATAGAATCTAAGAAGCTTAGATATGCCGTTGTCTGTGTTCAAAGCTCAGAGCTGAGATACTGCAGTATTTGTCAAAAATTTGTTGCATTTGATTGTACTTTTGTATCTGCAGTCCCGAAAGCCTACAAAAGGCCAGAATTCGTCGAAGAGCTCCGCGCTCTTCTCACAGAGACTGGTACAGTATCCTTGGAGTGCAAAGTGGTCGGTGTGCCCACTCCGGTGCTGAGATGGTTCAAGGACGACAAAGAAATCAAGGCTGGTGATGTCTTCGCTTTAACTGCCAACCCAGATGACCCAACCTCCCTTGGCATTTATACTTGCGAGGCGGTGAACTGCATGGGAATCGCTTATTCCTCTTCGAAAGTAAGCGAATAGATTACAACTTGAAACATTAGAATAATCCGCTGACAAATTTCGCGCAGCAAGAGAGTTGCTAGTTTTACCGGAACGTTGGAACAAAATTAAATAGTGAAATGAAAATATATCCTTGTAGTAAACCATCGATAGGATTGAATTTTTGGGACTTTAAAGTCCCTTCGCACATATTTCGCAATGAGTATTCGTTTTCGTTTAATGAAAGATCCATTTCTGAAAATTTGTCATGGATGAAAAGCTAAGGTATTTTTAATTTGCTCGAGAATTTATATTTTTAATATTGTTTTACGTTTAAATTTGGGGGAATACGGGTAGTAGAAGAGTTTCGATTTTTTTAAATGTGTACCAATGTCGATTCATAGGTACATGTAGTTGGAAAAGGTAGCAGGGAGGGTTCTCTAAAGCCAGCGGATTCCTTGAAACCGTCTGGTCCTCTTCCTATCTTCACAAGAATCCTGCAGGACGAATATTGCAGGATCGGGGACACTCTCAGGCTTTCTTGTCAAGGTATATCACATTTTTCCATCTCTTTTGCTTCTAATAAAGAAGTAACTTTGTAAAAATTATGGTACCACCGTAGTCCAAATACCGTCATTGGCAAAATCAATCAATTATTCAAGAAAGCATTTGTGTTTAATACAAAAGAAAGTGATTTAATAAAAATTACATCGGTTTCTATTTTTTTTTTGTGTTAAATGAAAAATTACGGTACCACTTGTAAGGTAAAAACGGTCAGGATAACGATGGTGAGCGGTGGAATAAAATATAAACGTGGGCGGTTAAACAGGGTGAATCCTTGTATTTTGAACTATACTGCACGAGTGCTGATACAATTCTGTCCTTCCTGAAAAAACCTAGTCAAGAGGACCCCCTTGACAATATGGCCTTTCTTAGCCTTGAGGCAAAACTATCCCTAGGAGGGGGAAACGCAGCAGAAGACTGCACATGGCCCACTCAAGCCTTCGCTTTTTGGACTTTTCTAACACGCTATAATTTAAATACCATAATTACGAAAAGCAATCACGTGGCATTTATGTTTAATACAGAAAAAAATAATTTAACCAAAATTACCACATTTTCCTATCTTCCTTTTTGCATCGAATGAAAACTTATGGTACCAACGTAGTTCAAGCGTTATCATTGCCAAAATTAATCACGTGGTATTTATGTAAAACTATATTTTCCATTTTTTTGTGTTCAATGAAACATTATGGTACCAATGTAGTCCAAGTACCACCATGGCCGAGAGCAATTACGTGGTACAACAAAGAGGGACGAATCGAGCCCAGCGACAAGTATCACGTGATGGAAGATGGCCTTGGTGGATACTCCATAGAGGTAAACCCTGTGGAAGCCATGGACGAAGGAGAGTGGAAGTGCGTCGCCACGAGCGCGGAAGATATGAAACAGTTTACTACTTGCTACGTTGCAATGTCCAGTAAGTGGAAAGAAAATTTAACAATTTATTTCACAATCTATTGTTTAAACAATTTAGCGAAGCTACCTATAATAGATTGCAGAAATCCAAAAGTAACTTGAATTTCACAATCGAAAAACAATTCCTCGAAATCTTACCATTGACTTGTACTACTTAATTTCTGAATTATATTGTAATTACACTTTATCTACGCGCCCTGAACACTTTGACGCTTAATAAATCATACTGAAGTACGATATACTGTCGATGAAGGTGTAAATGCTAAAATAGAAATTCTGAAAGAAGAAAAAGAACCCTGGTGAAAAAAATCGTTATTTTTGTTAGAACTCGAGGTAAGACTTTTAACGATGAATTTGAATTTTTTATTTCTGAAGTTCCAAAGAACTACAGGAAACCCCGCTTCATGGAAAGCTTGAAAGCTGTCCTAACGGAAGAAGGTTTGGTGTCCTTCGAGTGCAAGGTCGTAGGATTCCCCACGCCATTGCTGAGGTGGTTCAAAGACGGCCAGGAACTAAAACCAGGAGATGTTTATCAATTAACCGGGACCAACTCCTTGGGTACGAATAATATTACGTCGAAAACACTTGAAAAAAATTCTCTCACTCTTATTTTGTTGCGGATCCTTTTTTCATCAGGTTCCTATTGTTGCATCGCGAGAAATTGTATGGGAGAAGCAAAGAGCACAGCCGAATTAACGATCGAAGATATACAGAATCAACTGAACGAAGAAGAACGCCTGCAACTTTTGAGCACGGATCAACCGCCCATCTTCATCAAAGGTCTGAGAAGTTGCGAGGCGAGGATCAACGAAGATTTTCGATTTACGATACAAGGTAAATACACGGTGCACAAAATTATCATGATTTCAAGTATAGAATTGTCGAAATATTTCGATCATTGAGACCTTGATATTTATATGTAAATTTTCTCGTTTATTTAATTATAATGCACGCTACACAAAGTTATCATAGAATTAGATGATTGAAATTTATATATAAATCTTCCAACCTTCCTGCAAGTTTTCCCATTTATTTAATTATCAAAGATGAAACACATCGTGAATGCAATATTTTAAGCAACAAGTACCGCTTGTTTTAATAAATTCCGCAGTCAGTATTTCCCCCGAGCCAAGCCTCTCTTGGTACAGAGACGACGTGCCAGTGGAGGAGAACGAAAAATATCAGGTTGCCAAGGAAAATCTTGGCACGTGCCATCTCGATGTACGAAAGCTCGAATTCGTCGATCAAGTAAGTGTTTCTTTCCAAGAATAACGAAGGAAATTTAGCAAAAAACGAAGAGAAGAAGAAAATACACGAGGAATAACATTAACCAAATTGATTCGTTGCTACACAGGCCGAGTGGAAGTGTGTTGCTTCCAACGATCACGGTGAAAGCGTCACTTCCTGTTTTCTGAAACTAATCATTCCCAAGCACTTCAAGAAACCGAAGTTTCTTGAGAGTTTACGCGCCATATTGTCGGACGAAGGGGCTGTAAATTTGGAGTGCAAAGTGATCGGTGTGCCTCAGCCGATTCTCAAATGGTACAAAGATGGCGTCGAATTGAAGCCCGGAGATATTCACAGGATCATTTCTGGACAAGATGGAACATGCTGTTTAGGAACTTATACCTGTGAGGCTACCAATTGTATGGGGACTGTCAGTAGTTCTGCATCTCTTCTTGGTTTCGAAGGTGCTTTAAATCATTTCTTTAACAAGTTTCCAATGCTTTCTTGGGAAATTAATTTTTGTTCTAATTGCTTGGAAATAATTTCGAATAGATAAATTCCCGGTTCGAAAGGAAATAAAGGAACCACAATCGCCGAACGGTCATGAACTTGCGAGAAATCTGTCACTTTCGACGATACACGAGGAAAGAACGTCCCAGTTGTACGACACACCGCAAACCGACCATTCCGTCACGTTGGACGATCGAGGAGAAGTGTCCTTCAGCTTCGATGGTAAAGAGGTGTCTGTTAGCCTGTACGAGACGCCTGATCTCACTGAAGAAGAGGCACTTCAGATCGTCGAGATGTACGCCGATCAGTTGTCTGAACACGTAACAGGTGAATATGACGAGTTTCTGTTTTTGGTGAAACTTCGTTTTCAAGATTTTAATCGTTGCTGTTGTTGTAACGCGATGGTAAGGAATTTTTGAAGAAAATTGGAAACAAGTATTTTAGATACTTTTGAGATGCATAATTCACTGGGGAAGTGAATTTTTAAAAATTTTACATATTTTCGAGATTAATTCGCCGTGCAATGAAATTATTACAGAAAATTGGAAAAGAGGATTTTTCTATAATTCGTCCTGTGATTGAATAGAATTCTGCTCTACTTCTTCAAATTTTCACGAAATCTTAGTTGCAAAAATAAATCCAGTGAATGAAAATTCCTAGGAAACAATGCAATTTACAATTTAAAATTCAAAATGCACCCATAAATTGCACCACACCAGTCCCAAATTAATTCCCCACTACCCACCCTCTGAAACCCCATTAAAAATGGCAGAGCAGAGCAGAATTCACAGCGACCATTCAAGACCTCTTCCGCTACCTTTTGTAGAGCACAACGTGATCGAACTCCCACCGATGAGATTCGTCAAGGAGTCCTCGAACTCCGGAAACCTGTTAATGGAAGCAGTGGTCATCGACGTTTCCCCCGATTACTTCGTAAGCGCCGAGGATGGCGACGATCTCCGCACAGAAGCCGACTTCGAGGATGTTTCCATCCTCGACGACATAACTCGAGTCCTTTCCTCACCGGAACGCGATTCTCGCAGCTCTCTCAAGAGATCCGCTAGGTACAGCCTGGAAGACGACGACAAACCACCAACTAGACCTCCCAGAAAGAAGTCGAGCTCCTCCTCCAAAAGCGAAACTTGCGAGAGAAGTCAAAAAATAGAATCGGAGAGCTTTCACAGCGCTCAAAGAGACGAACCCTTCTCGCCAGTCTCTCCAATGTCCCCAGTGTCCTCTTTGAAGCAAGACGACAGCGATACTTTCGCCGATGCCTTGTCTTCGGCGAGGTTATCCATGTCGGAGCACCAAGTGCAGAAGGTGTACGAAGGTGTCGAGGAGAGAAAGCGAAGCTTGAGCGGAGAGAAGACAGCTGGTTCGAGCATAGACGACGGAATAGGCGGAGATTCCTCCTTCGATTCCGTCACAGGCGCGCTGAAGAGGAAGAGACACAGGAAGAAGAAGCACAAACGCGAGAAAGGCAGCTCGGAGGAATCCTCGAACGCGAGCGAACTCGACGGAAAACGACGAAGAAGCGGATCGGAAAGCGCTAAATCGGAGATGCACCAGCGTATAGAGTCTATAAACAAGTCTGAAGAACCCTACGTTGAAGACGTTCCTGACAAATCCAGCGAGAGGAAGCAGACCACCAGCGAGTCTGAGAAATCCTTGTCGAAGAGTAACAAAGAAAAATTGCTGGATAATATGAAGAGATTGAAGGAGCCTGTTGTGATTATACGAGACACTTTGGTGAACATCGACAGCTTGGACGTGAAACTGAACACTGCGAGCGAGGAAGAGTGTAAAATTATCGTAACGGAGAACATCATCAAACCGATTCAAACTTTGTGCGAAGAGGTGTCTTCTATAGAGTCGAAAGCCTTGAAAAATGCGGGAGATAGGTCTTTGAATCAGAACGTTCGAATTTCTTTGCTGGAAGCTATTGGAGGTCCGACAGAGGAGCTTCTTCGCGGAATGGAGCTGATAGAGCGGCAGGAGAACGTGAAGAGTCGTAAAATGGACGTGATCGCTATCTTAGAGAGCCTGACAGACCCTGTCGATGAGATTCTCATGGGAGTGACTAAGATTGAACACGAGTTAACCGGTCGAGCGAGAGGTGAGAGGCCAATTGCTCTGATAAAAATGACGTCTGCTGTGACGAAGCTCGATGAGAACATCAGAAACATCTTAACCGTGGACAAAAAGGCTACGAGATTAGCCAAGAGCTTGGAAGACGTTCTCAGTACCCTGGATTTCTTCTTGAACGACGTTTCAGTCGATCCAGCTAAAGGAACCATAGAAACTGTCGACACAGTTGTGGTCGAGTCTCTGTCTAAGTCTGTGGAGGACGTAGCACGCTCTTTGAGTCGATTTTCGACGACAGAAACGAAGACTGAAGGATCTTCCAAGATCTTGGACGAGCTTATGCCTCCAGCGCGCGAATTCAAGGCTAAGTTAGACACTTTGAAGACTGCTTTGGAGGCCTACGAGACGAAAGGCACTTTATCGGAGCACCGAACGAACCTGATAGAGTCTCTGCAGGACTCTGTAGGGCAAACCATCGACGAAATTCAAAGATTGAAGGAGAAGAAGTCAGTGGAGGAGCAGAAGACAGTTGTCGAAGAACCGAAGCTGGATATTTTGAAAGATGTGAGACTGACTCTTCAGGAAGCTCTAAAATCGTACGAGAACGTGTCTGGTAGCCTCGATCCTCGATTGTCCACGATCTTCGACCGAGTCGACGAGATTTATCGCAGACTGAGGACACCTCAGAAGCGAGAGATCGGTTTGGAGTCGCTGACGAACCTGGACGGTCCGCTTTATTCCCTCCAATGCGCTCTGACCTCAGTTTCCGTAGCTGAGAGCTCCGAGACGGTGTACAAAATCCTGGAACCAGCGGTGTCTCAGTTGAAATCGACGATAGCAAGTTTGGAAGACAGCTCCTTGCAGCATGTCCTCGAAATGGTGCAGAACATCGAGAAGATCGTTCGTGGACCGGAAAACGAGGTGGACGAGTCTGTATCTTCGAGATCAGCAGGAGAGGACTCTCAGCATTTGACAGACAGAATCTTGGATCCTCTGATCGACGTTCAATCCTCTTTAAGCACAGCTTTGCAGAGCATAGAGGACGTGGAGTCTGTCACAAACGGAGCGTCTAGTCCTCAGAAATTACTCACTTCCTCGGAAATAGCCACCTGTCTTGTAGAACTGAGACAGTTCGTGTCTGACGCAGCTCACACGGCGCTCACTCTGAGAGAAGACGAGACGATAAACAGCTTGCTGGAGCTGAAGGAACCGTTGTCGGAACTTCAGGCAGCTCTTGCCTCGAAGGAGAGAACTTTCGAGGAGCTGCCAGTGATACGGAAGATAGTAGTTCCCGTAGAAAAATTGAAGTTCACCATGTCTAAAGCGTTGCGATACTGTCCGACACAGGAAACCGTGAAATCGATCAAAGGTATATCGAAGATGTTGGAGGAGATCGAAGCTCAGGTGCCGGAAACTGTGAACCGGTTGATAGAGATCGAAGAGGCGAAGAAACACTTCTTGGACGGTATGAACGTCGACAGAAGCCTCAGTAACGTTCACTTCGCTCTGTCCTCAGCTTTGGAGAGGCAGGAGAAGAGTTTCCCCTCTTACACGTCCAGCTTAACCATCTGTGTCGAGGATTTGCGCCAAAGTATAGGTTCTTCCGCAGTAGCGATTGCTAATTTGAAGAATCCAATCGACGACGACGTCATACAGCAGGTGTATCTGTTGAAAGAAACCTTGTTGAGCCTGCAGAGGTCTCTGCTGACCCAAGAACACGAGCCCGAAGAGGAGCAGATCTTGAAGGACCTGATAAGCCCTGTAGAGAAGCTGAAGACCATCGTTCAGAGTATAATAAGCACGGAGGCGAGGGCAGACGCGATTCTTCCGGTTATGGAGCTGCTGGAGGAGATAGAGAAGGACACACCGCTGATCGCGAAGGAGGTAGCGAAGAAGAAGGCTCAGAGGGAAGCGGAGAAGCTGATTCCAAAGAAGGAAGAAGCGGTGAAACAGAGGCTTCAAACGTTCGGTCTCGCGGACAGAATTAGCAAATCTCTGGACCCTATGAAACATTGGCTGTCCACTACGTCTGAGGAAAGCGTGAAAGACGACGAAGAATCTGCTCTGTGCTCTACAGTGGACGAATTGAAGAGAGACGTGAACAAAATTGCAATTGAAACTTCCTACTCCGAGCCTCCGAGCGACGAGAATTTAATAGAAGCTTTGATCGATCTTCGAGAACCTCTGATGAGACTTCGAAACGCAATATCGATGTACCGCGAGCCTGTGAACTTAACTACTCTGGAGGACCTAGGTAGACCGATGAAGTATCTCCTGCAGACGATTATGGAGGTTCTTCGTGATCACGCTGAAGAAGAATCGCTTCGACCTATAGTGGACATCGTCGAGGAAATTGAGAATCAGATACCTATCTCTATCAAAGAAGCTCTGTACAGGAAGGAGCTGAAGGAAATGATCAAATCGATGGCTCTGGAAGAGAAGGAAGAAATGGGTGTGACTACTTCTCAGGAGACCATTCAGGAAGAATCGCTGCCTCAGGAAACTGCTCCTCACGAGATCGTTCTTCGAGACAGGGAAGAGATTATGGTGCACACTTCTCAAGAAACTATCCCTGAAGGCACTCTAATGGAGACTACCACTGCTATGCCTCCGACGCAGTTCACCGAGTCCATAAACGAGCAAACGACGGTCGAAGAGATCAGCTCTCAGACTACGGAGCAGGTGATCACGAAGATAGAGGAATTGCCAAAGGTGAAGGAAGAAGTGACAAAGGTGAAGGAAGAAGTGCAGGTCGAAAGGAAGAAAGAGGAAGCTGTGAGGTTGATTGTCTCTCTTTCCAAGACGCTGGAAAACGTCCAGCTGGATGTGACAGAGATTCTGGAAGACTTCGAGGAGCCCACAACTGGTACAACCACTGTACCAACCTCGATGTTAGCTAACTCCCTGGAAGAATTCAGGAAAACGATTTCTTCCATGCGAGTGGAGGTTGGAGGATACGCTAAACTGGAAGGCTCCTACGAAGAAATGGTTTCTCATACTGTTTCCACTCTGCAAAATCTTCAACGACCATTGAACGATCTTCAGATAGTTCTGCAACAGTCCCATCAACACGGTGCTCAAGAGCTGGTCATTTTGAATCACTTAATGCTGCCTCTGAATGTGATCGAAGCAGAAGTGATCAATCAGGCGATTCAGAAGTTTGGTCAGAATTCGAATCTGAAAGAGAATTGGCAGCCTACCTTGAATCTCATCAGAGACATCAAAGACACGATTCCAATTGTAGTGAAAGACATACACTCGAGGCAAGAACTTCTTGGATCTCTTCGTGAAATCTCCAAGCCTCTGGAGAATATCGAGGAACGTATGAAGATACTGGAAAATGAGGCTGAAAATACCTTAGAAACAGACGTGGCGAAAATACTGGTGAAACCTTTGGATTACATGTTGAACACCATAAACGCCACTTCTCAACAGCCTCAAATGTTGGATCAACGAAGAGCTATCATTATAGAGCTTCGAAGTCTCGTTGAACCTTTGGTCGAATTTCTCAGCAGCCTCTCGGTGGTGCAGAGCAGTCGAAAAAGTCTGGTTCCAGAGACTGCGCTGTTGGACGAAAGAAGAAGCGTGATTTTGAAGGCCGTCGAAGGTCTTCAGAAGCAAACTTGGACTATTCTAGAGAGGATCTCTAACCTGGAAGGTGCGACGGTGTTCGAGGAAGCTTTGAGCTCGTTGAAGAACGCCACTGTGTCTGTTCAGAAGCAAATTGGCAAGACTGATTACTCGCGAAGAACCAGCAACGTAGATTTCACTCTGCAATACAATCTTTCGACGTCTTTCACTCATCTGAGGAACACGATTGTTTCTTTGGAGGAAAATGTGGAGGAACCTGTTCACGAAGTGATCTCGAAATCGTTGGAGGCTTTGCAGAAGCAGATAACTCTGTCGCAGACGTATTTCATGCACACGTACAGCGAGCAACCGATCGACGAGGAAGCTATCGTCGAAGGATTTCTCTATCCGAGCAATCAGCTTCAGTCGGCGCTGAACACGTTGAAGGAGAGAATCGATCAGAAGGTGATATCCTCGGTTTCGATTCAATCTGTGACTCTTCTTCAGGCTTTGGCTAATTCTATGACCGAGTTGGCCTCTTCTTTCTCGCTTCATCGAGAGCAATTAACTCGCGAAGGAGCGTCTAAAGGTTCCTCGTTGGTTGAGACACTGTCTGCTGTGATAGACGTGCTGCAGAGTGTGAAGGAATCTATAGCAGCGATCGAGACTGTGCTGAACGTGGAGACACAAGTGAAAGAGCAAGTGCAGGAAAGTGAGAAGAGGATAACTTCGCTGGATATGCCAATTACTATCACGAAGATTGAGACTATAGTTGATGAGATTATTGAGGTGTCGCAGGAGGAGGTGGAGAGTGTCGTTACGATCGAGAAAGTGTCGCCTGAGAGGAAGTTGGCGGAAATAGAGGAGGCGAAGTCTGAAGAGAAGCTGGAAGAGATAAAGAGTGCTCCTGTGGAAGATAAGGACGGTGTAACGAAGGAGACTGAGGTGAAGGAGGTTGGGAAGGTTGGAACATCTGGGGAATCAAAGGAAGAGAAGGTAGAAATATCTGAGAAAGTGGAAGAATTGTCACGGTTAGAGGAAAAGGTGCAGGTACCATCTGAAAAGTCAGAGGAGGTGAAAAAGGAAGAAGAAAAGATTGAAATCTTGACTGAAAAGGTAGAAGAAGTCGCAAAGAAAGAGGAAACGGTGGAAATATTATCTGCGAAGACAGAGGAAGCAGAAAAGAAAGAAGAAAATATTGGGCAATTGTCTGAGAAGATAGAGGAAGTTGTAAAGAAAGAAGAGAAGGTTGAAACAGAGTCTGGAAAGGTAGAAGGAGTGGCAAGAAAAGAAGAGAAGGTTGAAGAAGTGGTAAAAATGGAAGAAAAGAGTGAAGTATTGCCTGAAAAGGTAGAAGTGGCAAAGAAAGAAGAGAAGGTTGAAGCATCCTCTGAAAAGATAGAGGAAATGGTAAAAATGGAAGAAAAGACTGAAGTATTGCCTGAAAAAGTAGAAAAAGAAGAGAAAGCTGAAGCCTCTCTTGAAAAGACAGAGCAAGCTACACAGAAAGAAGAGAAGATTGAATTACTAGCTGAAACAGTAGCGGAAGTAACAGGAATAGAAGAAATCGTCGAGGAACTGTCTAAAATGGAAGATAAAGCTGCAAAAGCAGATGAGAAAGTCGAAATACTGTCTGAAAAAGCAGAAATACAGGAAGTAAAAGTGGAAAAGGTAGAAGAACAAATACAGAAGGAAAAAGAAACAGAACTACCAAAGATAGAGGAATTACCGAAGGTAGAGGTAAAGGAAGAAGTATCTGAAAAATCAGAGATAGCAAAAGAAGAAAGTGTAGAAGTGACGTCTGCAAAAGTAGAAGAAGTAGTAAAACAAGAAGAATCTGCGGCAACGTTGACAGAAAAAATTGAAGAACCGAAGAAAATTGAAGAAAAAGTAGTCTGAAAAATCAGAGATAGCAAAAGAAGAAAGTGTAGAAGTGACGTCTGCAAAAGTAGAAGAAGCAGTAAAACAAGAAGAATCTGCGGCAATGTTGACAGAAAAAATTGAAGAAAAAGTAGAAGAAATGAAGAAAGCAGAGGAAAAAGTAGAAGAAGTGAAAAAAGCAGAGGAAAAAGTAGAAGAGGCGAAGAAAGCAGAGGAGAAAGCTGAAGAAGTGAAGAAAGTAGAGAAAAAAGTAAAGGAAAAAATTGATGAAAAAGTTGAGGAAGTGAAGGAAATAGAGGAAACACTTGAAGCTTCATCTGAAAAGGCAGAAGAAGTCAAGAAAAGCAAAGAGAAGGTAGATACAGCACCCGAAAAGTCGGAAGAGATAATCTCAAAGGATAAAAGTGCAGAAACGTCAACTGAAAAAGTGGAAGAGGCAATACAGAAAGAGAAGAAACTTGAAAAGGTAGAAGAAGCAGTCGAAAAAAAAGAAGCTGCACAAATATTATCTGAAACGACAGAAGAATTGGTAATAAAAGAAGAAAAGGTGGAAGCATTACCTGAAAAATTGAAAGAATTCGCGAAAGTAGAGGAGAAAGTAGAAGGAACAGAAAAGTTAGTAATAACAGAAGAGAAAACAGAAATACTTCTGGAAAAGGCAGACGAAGCAGCTGCAAAAGAATCTAGCGAAGTAATATCGCCTGAAAAGTCAGAAGAATTGCAAATAAAGGAAGAAAAAGTCGTAACACTGGAAGAAAAAACAGAAGAAGCAACTAAGGTGGAGAAAAGTGTAGAAGAAGAGACCAAACATGCGACAGAATCAGAAATCAAAGAAGAAACAGTTGAAACAATTGAAAAATCACAAGAACAATCGAAACCATTGACAGAAAAAGTCGAAGAAGTGTTAACTGAAGAAACAGTAAAAGAAGAATCCAAAAGATCAGCAGAATTACTTCAAGAACAAGAAGCTGCAGAAAAAGTCGAAGAAACGGTAAGCCAAGAAAAAAAAACCGCAGAATCTGAAAAATCCGAAGAACTAACACAAAAAGCAGAAACTGCGGAGAAAATGGAAGAAACGGTGAGCCGGGAAGAAAGAACTGAAGAAGAATCTAAGAAATCAGAAGAAGAACTGATACAAAAGCAAGAAGCTGCAGAAGGAACGGATGGAGTAAAAAAAACGAAGATTGAAGAAGAACCTTCTGAAAAGGCAGAAGAAGTGACGAAGAAAGAGGAAACTGCAGAATTAAAATCTGAGAAAGAGAAGGAAGCTTCCAGGCGAGAAGAAACGACAGAAGCTCTAGCCCAAAAGGTGGAAGAGTTAGCGAAAGAAGAGAGAAACAGAGAAGCCAAGATAAATCTCATACAAAAGACAGCGTCCTCGATAGTCACTCTACAACAGCCCTTCAAAGAATTAACCAATCTCGTAAGTGCAGCTCTGGAAGAGTCTCTCCCCTCGAAGTCTGAAGAAGAAAAGCGAAAAATCCGAGAGTTGACTGCTCTGATACAAATCCTCTACGACTTGAAAGCCACGAGTACATCGATTCGAAACACGTTACCCTCCTCTGCAATTCCAGAATTAGAAACGCAACTTCTCCGACTGCTGGACAGTTTGATAAACACGGAACAAGCTATGGAAAAGGTTCTTCAAATAACTCAGAAAGAATTGTCGCCAGCGTTCAAAGAAAACGTGATGGTGTCGCTGCAGATTCTTCTCGAGCCGCTGGAATCTCTTCAGCGCGAGCTTTCTTCCGTGCAGCAAACCGCAGCGCAACTTTCCTCAGAATACTACTCAATGTCCACGAATGCACAGAACGTGACGGAAGTAATATCCGAACTGGTGAAAGTGATAAGAAAAACCGCAGAATTGAAGAGAATGAAAGTGGTGGAAGAAATCAAAGAGATGGCGACGAAGACGAGGCAAGAGAGTCAGGACATCGAAGAAGCAACGGCCAAGCCTCTTGAAGAACTCATAGAAGTGCTTATGATTTCCGAGGAGCAAGTGAAACCCAAAGACGCTTCTCCATTTGGATCTGCCTCACCTTCGGTGGAATCGACGGAACTGATCGAACAGAAACTGCTCAGCGAGGAAGAGATGAAGCTTGAAGCGAATCTCGTGGAGAAAATGGTCAGCCCGATAGAGAATCTCCGGGAAATGATCGCTAAGGTCGAGGAACAGAAGTTGGAAGAAACTGAAACGTTGGATCTGCAAGAATCAGCGACGAAGAAGACAGCTACTGCCATACTGACCACTATAATTCATCCATTGGAAGAACTGGAGCAATCCTTGAATATCTCGGCTCAGCAACAAGCCATAGAGACTCGGGAAATTACGGAGGAAATGAGACAAATTTCTCCATCGTTGCACTCTCTTCAGGTGAACACTCTAATGGAAGAATTGCAGAGATCCATCGCTACGATTCAGGAAGAAGTGATCCTGGAAGCAAGCGAAGAAGAGTTAAAATCAGAAGAGAAAGCTTTGATCGTGAGAGAAGTACAGGAATCGCTGGAAGATCTCAAATTCTCCGTTGGAGTCGTTCAGAAAATCGCAACAGCCGAGGCTGACAGCGCGGAGGCGCTTTCCAACGCGGAGAAAACATTGGCCGTGGAAACGTTCGTGCAGATAGTGAAAGAATTGGGAGAAAAATGCGTGGCGATAGTCAGCCTGCCTAAAGTAAAAGTAGAAACTTCCGAACAAATCCAGAAGGAAGAATTAGAGCAAGTTCTCGAGATGATGGTTCAGCCTCTTCAATTACTGCGCGAGACAACCTCCGAAGTTGAGGAACAAAAGACCGAAGATGTTCAAGCCTTAGATCAAGCTAGCAAAAGCATGGTGGAAGCTTTGAAACCTCTGGTCCATCCCCTGGAAGAATTAGAACAACTACTGTCCACGGCGGTTCACGAGGTCAGCGTTGAAACAGCGGAAACAGCGAAAGAAATGAAAGAATCCTCTGCAGAAAAATTAACACTTGCCCCCATTTTGAAGGAATTGCAGCAGTCTATCGCTGTGATAGAGGAACAGGTATCTCTTCAACCGAAGAAACTGGACGTATCCAGCGCAAAAGTCGAGCCATCGATCGCCGAACTGATCGAAAGCCCGTTGGAGAACCTGAAAGAGTCCGTGGCGATCATTCGGAGCCTCGAAACCGAGGAATCGAAGGAACTGGCAGGTGAAGAGAAGGCGGCAGCCTTGAAAGGGTTCGCCAAATGCGTGGAAGAGATAGGAAAAGTGTGCTCGGTGATCTCTAGCCAGCAGAAGATCGAAGTGAGCCTCGTGCAACAGCCACAAGTCGCAAAACTCGAGGAATTCGGTCAGCAAGTTCTCGAGAGCATCGCGAGTCCGATTCAAGTGCTACGCGAGACCGTTTCCAAGCTTGACGAGCAACAAACGCAAGAAGCCGAAGCTCTGGTCGTTTCTGAGACGAAGGAAGCAGCAGCTGTGTTGCACACTTTGGTCGAACCTCTGGAACAGTTGGAGAAATCCTTGTCCGTGGCTGTTGAGCAGATGAGCATGGCTAAGGAAGAGTCAGCTGTGGAGATGAAAGACGTTCAATCTTCGGTGAAGATGAGTGTCGAGCCTGTTTTGGAGGAGCTGCAGAAGACAATCGCTGTGATCCAGGAACAAGTTTCCTTGGAACCTGCTAAAGATAGGACAGGCGAGAAATTGAAGACTTCAGTGGCGAAGGCTATTGAGGAGCCATTGGAGCAATTGAAGTCTTCGGTAGCAGCTGTTCAGGAGATAATCTGCGTGGAAGCTGAGCAAACTGGAGATCTAGACAAAGCATCGATCTTGGAATCTTTCGCCAAGTCTGTGGAAGAGATTAGACAAAAATGCTTGGCGGTGGTCTCTCAGCAACAAGTTGGAGTGCAGTTGGTCCCTAAAGAACTGAAAGAGTCACAGGTGGAAATTCTAGAAATGGCGATTGCTCCTCTTCAAGTGCTACGAGAAGTTATAAGCAAGATCGAAGAAGAAAAGATGCAACAGATAGAAACTCTCGATGCATCTAAAGTCAGCGAAGCAGAGGAAGCTTTGAAAGTTCTGGTAGAACCACTTCAGAAGTTAGAAACGTCCTTATCCTCGACCGTTCAACAGGCTGTCGCCACGAAACTTGAGAAAACTGAAGAAATTCCAGAAAAATCTGCATCTCTGGAAAAATTGGACGTCTCACCTGTCGTGGAAGAGCTTCAAAAATGCGTAGCCACTGTTCAAGAGCAAGTGAAACTTCAAACAGCGACAGCAGCCTCGACTGAGAAAGCTTCCTTGATGCAAGCTGCGGAAAAATCGCTGGAAGACCTGAATTCTTCTCTCGCGATCATTCAGAGCGTGGTTACCGTCGAATCCGCCCAAGAAGAAAAATTATCGGACACAGAAAAAGTGGTTGCGTTGGAGCATTTCGCCAAATCGGTGCAAGAACTGGAGGAATGCTTGACTGTGGTCAGTCAACAACAGGCAGAGGTCAAAGAAGCAGTGGCTGAGACGAAGGAAGCTGAAAAACTGGAGGCACGAGTTCTCGAGACGATTATCGCACCGGTTCACACGCTACGCGAGACCATTATGAAGATACAGGAAGAGAATGTCGAAGAAGTCGGAGCTCTGGAAGCGGAAAAGGCGAACGTGCAGACGTTGTCTCCTCTGATGCATCCTCTCGAAGAACTGGAAAGGTCTCTGGTGAAGGTTGTCCAACAGGCGACCGGCCAGAAGCTCGAAACCGCCGAAGAACTGAGAGAAGAAACGCCACAGACGATGGTTCTTCAGCCGATCCTCGAAGAATTGAAAGAAAGCATCGTTACCATTCAGGAACAGTTAACCATGACTTCAGAAGCTTCTAAAGTGGAAACTATGAAGAGTATAACTGAAGCAATAGAAGAATTGAAGGCTACAGTTACCACTGTGCAACAGGTGGTCGCTGTTTCTTCGGAGCAAGCTGAAGAGATGAAGACCGAGAAGACGTCCGCTTTGGAAGCTTTCGCTAGGTCGATAGAACAGTTAGAGGAACGCTGTTCCGCGGTGATAAGTCAACAGAAAACAGAGACGAAGTTGGAGAAAGCTGAGAAGCAACAGGCTAAAATGGTGGAGGTTGAAGTTCTCCAGAAGATCAGTGCTACCGTTCACGTTCTGCGCGAGTCTCTCTCGCAAATCGAGGAAGAAAAATTGCAGGAAGCGGAGGAGCTGAAGGTACCAAAGGAAGAACAGTCTGGTTTGAAATTAAACGTTCTCGTTGAACCACTGAATGTGTTGGAACGGGCTTTGCAAACTGCTGTGCAGGAAGGTAAAATCGTGTCGGAGGAGACAACGAAGGAACTGAAGAAAAGCGAAGTTCCCGTGGGGAAATTGAACTTGCAGCCTGTGTTGGAGGAATTGCAGAAGTCGATCGCTGTTATTCAACAGCAGACGAGTGAAACTGCGACTTCAGCTGATGTTGGTGAAATAAACTTGATGAAGGCAGCTGAGAAGTCGTTGGAAGAGATGAAGCTTTCAGTGGCAGCGGTTCAAGAAATTTCCACGTCTCAGCAGGACCAAGTGAGAGAGATGAAGAAAGACGAGGAACAATCACGTTTGGAAGCGTTCGCTCGATCAGTGGAAGAAGCTGGAGAGAAACTGTTAGCAGTGGCGAAGCAGCAGGAAGTGAAGAGATCTGCAGAAGAGATTTCGACGCAGGAGAAAGTAACTGAAGACTTGGTAAAAACAGTGATCGAACCTCTTACAGAATTACAGAGCACAATTAAGAACATCGACAAAGAAAGCGAGCTAATGGGAAAGAAGAAGGAACAGGAAGCTGTGGTTTTGTTGAGCATGCTGCAGCCACTGCACAAACTCGAAGAATCCTTCTTGTCAGCTGTTCGAATGGAGACAACTACCAAGTACGAAACTGTCGAACAGATACAAGTGATTCCAGTGTTACAGAAATTGCCAGTTAAGTCTACGTTGGAGGAGCTGAACAGAAACGTGGCCCAGATTCAAGAGCAATTGGTCCGCGCTAGAGAAACTTTGACTCTGACTGGAGACACGGAGGATTTCATGGTGATCAAGAATTTGGAAGGATCGCTGAGCGATTTGAGAACGTCCATAGCAGTGGTCCAGCAGTTGTCAACCATAGAAGAGCCTGGTCAGCAAATTTTGGACGTCGAGAACGCCTCCGCGCTACAAGCTTTCGGCAAAGCGATGGAAGAATTCAAGAAACAGTGCTCTGCTGTGATCTCGAGGCCTAGAGTGATCGCTACGATCATTGGAACGATACAATTGGAGCACACGATGAAACTGAAACCTTCAAACGGTATTCTTGTTCCAGCGAAAATATTGCAAGAATCGATTTCCAGCATTGAAGAGATCAAGCTTCAGGAAGCGGGAATATTGGAGCCCGCGGAGACGAGGAAACCTGTGACGATACTGAGCGAACTGATACCTTCGTTGCAACAGCTGGAAAAATCATTCGTGACAGCTATTCAAGGTGAACACGTGCTGGAGCAATCTGCGGAGAGTTTGGAAGCCGACAAAGTGTCGTTCGAAGGGACATGTCTGAAACCGATCCTGGAGGAGTTCCAAAAATCGATCGCTGCGATTCAAGAGCACATGATCGTCGAGGAAGGTGTGCAAAGCTTGTCAGAGCTCGAAGACACTTCTCAGTTAAAGATGATGGCTCAGACGTTGACAGACTTGAAGACCTCAGTGGCTGGCATGCAACAGGTCGCCGAAGCTGCGCCAGAATTTGCCGACGAACTGTCTAAAGCTGACAGCGTCACAGCCTTCGAAACGTTCGCCAAGTCTCTTCACGATTTAGTGGAACGTGTGGCGACAATTGACCATCAACAGATGATCATAGAACCTGCGGCAGACACTATATCGGAAGACGCTTCTTCCTTGAAGACTTGGGCAGACATCGTGGAAGAACCGAACGTTCGAATCACTGGACCGATGGTTGTGGACCAAACTACCGTGGAAACGCCTTCAGAAATGGCACTTTCTTTCTCTGAGGAGGAGGTTCAAGCGCTGAAAGGCTTGGCCAAGCCTCTGAGTGAACTGAAGGAATGTTTGGCTATAGTAATCGAAGAGAGAAAGTCCATGGACGCGAATGATATAGCTCTTGCTTTGTCAGAGAAGGAGGATCTGTCTTTGTTGAAGACAATGGCGACGCCGTTGCTGGAATTGAAGAACGCAGCCGTGTCTGTTATTCACGAGCAAATAGCCATAGAATCAGCGAAAGAGAAATCTTACGACTCTGATGGAAGACAGGAAGCTACTTTGAATCCTTTGATAGAGCCTTTGGAAGAGCTTTGTAAATCTATCGCGTTGATCGAAGATTGTATGCTGATCGAGTCTGCCGAAGATCGAGCAGTGAACCAAGTTTCATTGCTAACTGCTTTAGCTGAGCCTCTGATGACACTTCATAGAAGCATCTTTGTTCTGGAAGAGAGAGTGATGTCTCCTGACGTGGAACCGATCCCTGAAGAGTCGAGTAATTGGATCACAGAGTGTCTTGCTGTTCCTCTACAGGAAATAGAACGATCTATAGCTGAAATTAAAGAATGTGTCGTTGTAGAGCCTGAAGCTGTAGTTGCTGAAGAGTTATCGAGAATAGACACGCCAGATTGGTCGGTTGTGGAGAAATTAGTGCAACCTGTAGAAGTCATAAAATCAACGATCATGGAAATGGAGGAAAGTGTCGTTCACGATAAAAAGGACGAAAGAGAAGCTGAATATGAGGCAGTGAAGACATTGGTACAGCCTCTAGCTGACGTTCTCCAGAGCTTCGTGGTGCTTAAAGACAAGCCTGGCATGACTATAGCTGAGGAAGAAGCTAGTATCGATGCAATTGTGGATTCTTTGTCCAATCTTGAGAAGAGTATATCGTTCATCGAGGAACAAGCTGTTGAACGAATGCAGGAAGCTTCGAGTATGGAGGAAACGATAATTGGAAGAATAGCTCAGCCTCTGGTGCAATTGAAGGAGTCGATTATGACTGTGGAGGAATCGTCGACTGTTTATCTGGAAAATTTGGAGAAGCCTTTGAAGGAAGTGCAGGCTACTTTGGAGATGGTTTTAAACGTTCAACGTGAGAGAGTGCAGAAGAAGAGAAAAGAGACTATGGTTTCTGTGGAAGAAGTTAGTAGAGTTTCGACGAAATTGATGAATTCTATTAAAGATATAAATGATTCGATTGAGTCTATTGATAATAAGATAGAAAGCTATAAAGGTTTGTTAGGAATTGAGATTCAGATCGAGAATGAAGCTTTGAAAACGTTGAGTAAGCCTCTTGAAGAACTTAAAACAGGAATTCAGAGCGCGTTGGAGAGGACTGAGATTGAGGAATCGACGATTAATTCTTTGAAGAAGCTGAAAAAAGC
>NW_017100202.1:776153-823240 GCF_001263275.1 Habropoda laboriosa | reverse complement strand
ACCTGCGGCTGAACCAGCTCATTCTGAGATGGCGGATATTGTTAGAGTGTTAGGACCTCTGACACCGAATTTGCATGAGTTGGAAACATCTATTCAGACGGTTGAATCATTGTGGAGGGAAAATTTGACGGGTGAAGGCCTCGTGGAGCTGGAAACACCTATTTCAAATTTGACGAATACGATCAATGTACTTCGGGATAAATTGTTGAACCTAGAAATAGTGTGGGAGACAAATGAAGAGAAGAAGGAGAAAAGGAAGAAGGAAAAAATTCAGGAGGAGGAAGTGGAAGAAATAGATAAGATGGAGGAGAAAAAACGTAAGAAAAAGGAGAAAGCTGAGAAAAAGAAGCAAGAGGAGGAGGAAGAGAGGAAGAAAGAAGAAGAGAAGTTGAAACAGGAAGAAGAAGAGCGTAAAAAGAAAGAGGAGGCTGAAAAGTTAAAACAAGAGGAAGAAGAGCGTAAAAAGAAGGAAGAGGCCGAAAAATTGAAGCAAGAGGAAGAAGAACGTAAAAAAAAAGAAGAGGCTGAAAAATTGAAGCAAGAGGAAGAAGAACGTAAAAAGAAGGAAGAGGCCGAAAAATTGAAGCAAATAGAAGAAGAACGTAAAACGAAGGAAGAAGCAGAAAAATTGAAGCAAGAGGAAGGAGAACGCAAAAAGAAAGAAGAGGCTGACAGGTTAAAGCAAGAAGAAGAAGAACGTAAAAAGAAAGAAGAGGCTGAAAAATTAAAACAAGAGGAAGAAGAACGTAAAAAGAAGGAAGAGGCTGAGAAATTGAAACAAGAAGAGGAGGAGCGTAAAAAGAAGGAAGAGGCTGAAAAATTAAAACTGGAAGAAGAAGAACGTAAAAAGAAGGCAGAAGCAGAAAAGTTAAAGCAGGAAGAAGAAGAACGTAAGAAGAAGGAGGAAGCTGACAGATTGAAACAAGAGGAAGAAGAACGTAAAAGGAAGGAAGAGGCTGAGAAATTGAAACAAGAAGAGGAGGAGCGTAAAAAGAAGGAGGAATCTGAAAAACTGAAACAAGAAGAAGAAGAGCGCAAGAAAAAAGAGGAGGCTGAGAAATTGAAACAGAAAGAAGAAGAAGACCGTCTAAAACGTGAAGAAGAGGAACGCAAAAGGAAAGAAGAAGAAAAGCTAAAACTAGAAGAAGAGGAGCGCGAGAGAAAAGAAGAAGAAAAATTGAAACAGGAGGAAGAAAAACGTAAGAAAAAGGAGGAGGCTGAGAAATTGAAACTTGAAGAAGAGGAACGCAAGAAAAAAGAAGAAGCTGAGAAGTTGAAACTTGAAGAAGAGGAACGCAAGAAAAAAGAAGAGGCTGAGAAGTTGAAACTTGAAGAAGAGGAACGCAAGAAAAAAGAAAAGGCTGAGAAGTTGAAACTTGAAGAAGAGGAACGCAAGAGAAAAGAGGAAGCTGAAAGATTAAAGCTTGAAGAAGAGGAACGCAAGAAAAAAGAAGAGGCTGAGAAGTTAAAGCTTGAAGAAGAGGAACGCAAGAAAAAAGAAGCTGAGAGATTAAAGCTTGCAGAAGGGGAACGTAAGAAAAAGGAGGAGGCTGAGAAGTTAAAACTTGAAGAAGAGCAACGTAAGAGAAAGGAGGAGGCTGAAAAATTAAAGCAAGAGGAGGAGGAGCGCAAAATAAAGGAAGAGGAACAAAGACTCAAGCAAGAAGAGGACGAACGCAAGAAAAAAGAAGAAGCTGAGAGATTAAAGCTACAAGAGGAAGAGCGCAAGAAGAAAGAAGAAGAAGAACGATTGAAACGTGAGGAAGAGGATCGCAAAAACAAAGAAAAGGAAGAAAGACTGAAGCAAGAGGAAGAGCAAAAGAAGAAGGAAGAGGCTGAGAAATTAAAACAAGAAGAAGAACGCAAGAAAAAAGAAGAGGCTGAAAAGTTAAAACTAGAAGAAGAGCGCAAGAAGAAAGAAGAAGCTGAGAAATTAAAACGGGAAGAAGAACGCAAGAAAAAGGGAGAGGCTGAAAAATTGAAGCAGGAAGAAGAACGCAAAGAGAAAGAGGAAGCCGACAAATTGAAACAAGAGGAAGATCGCAAGAAAAAGGAAGAGGCTGAGAAATTGAAACAGGAAAAAGAAGAGCGTAAGAAGAAAGAAGAAGCTGAGCAGTTAAAACAGGAAGAAGATCGCAAGAAAAAAGAAGAGGCTGAAAAGTTAAAACTAGAAGAAGAACGCAAGAAGAAAGAAGAGGCAGAGAAGTTAAAACTGGAAGAGGAACGGAAGAAGGCGGAAGAAGAGGCGAAACTGAAGCAAGAAGAAGAGCGCAAGAAGAAAGAAGAAGCTGAGAGGCTGAAAGCAGAAGAGCAGAAGAAAAAGGAAGAGGCTGGAAAACAGAAACAGGAGAAAAAGAGCAAGAAGAAGGAAGAAGACGAGCGCAAGAAGAAGGAGGAGGCAGAAAAATTGAAACAAGAGGAGGAGCGTAAGAAGAAAGAAGAGGCAGAAAAATTAAAGCAGGAGGAGGAAAAACGTAAAAAGGAAGAGGAGGCTAAGAAACTGAAAGAAGAACAAGAACGAAAGGAGAGAGAAAAGCAAGAGGAGGAGGCACGTAAGAAGAAAGAAGAAGCGGACAAGTTAAAGCAAGAAGAAGTAGAAAAATCCAGGAAAGCTGAATCAGACGCTTTGAAGCAAAGAGAGGAAAAATTACGAAAGAAGAAGGAAGAAAGAAAACTACAACAGGAGGAAGATGAACGTAAAGATCGGGAAGAGGCTGAGAAACGGAAGAAAGAGCAAGAACAACGAAAACGCGAAAGAGAAGAACGCGCAAAGAAGGAAGAAGACGAGAGGCTCAAGCGCGAAGAAGAAGAACGAAAGAAGAAAGGGGAAAAGGCTAAATTAAAGAAGGAAGAAGAAGAACGCAGACGGGCTGAAGATGAAGAAAGACAAAGAAAGGAACAAGAAAGAGAGGAGCAGAAACGACAAGAAGCAAAATGTCGAAGACAGGAACAGGAAAAGCAGATCAGGCAAGAAGCTGAAAAAATCAGGCGAGCTGAAGAGGAACGACTGAGAAAAGAAGACGATACTCGAGAACGTAGGCGACTGGAACGTGAGCAGCGAAGACACGCGGAGGAAGAAAAATTGCGTAAAGAAGAAGAAGAAAGGCTGAATAGAGATGAAGAGCGCAGAAGAAAGAGGAAAGAGGCCGAGAGACAGTGGAAAGAAGACGAAGAAGCGATCAGAAGAAAGGAAACTGAACGTTTAGAGAAAAGAAGAGCTGAAGAACGTCAGCATAGAGAAGAAACGGAACGTTTGAGGCGAGAAGACGAAGAAAGAAGGCGCAGAAGGGACGCGGACAGACAACTGAGAAGAGAACAGGCTGAAAGAACGTTAAAAGAAGAAGAAGAACGTCTACGAAGAAGACAGGAAGACGAGGCGTCCAGGCTTCGAAAACGAAGGCAAGATCAATTAAGGGACGATACTTGGTCCAGGATGCGACAGAGCGCGTCGGACCAATTATTCAGAAAAATGGCTGACGACTCGCTTAGATTTACAAGAACCAAAGGAATTTCTTCCGACATGGAATTCTGGAGAGACAGACGAGACAAATCTCATCGATACGATTCTGGCTTCGAGTCTGCACTTTCCAGTTCTTCCAGATCGTACAGCTGGAGGGATTCACTGACTTCGTTGACCAGAAGGAGGGTCGATGACTTCCTTGACTATAAATTAAAGGACACTTCGATCGACAGATACTACTACGATACAGGCTCTTACTACAGAAGAAGAAGAAAGAGGGACGACCGAATTACACGTGCTAGATCGATCAGTTTGTTGAAATACGACGACTATTCGACGGGGGATAGCGACACGACCATAACTGCTGTTAGCGTTATGAAACCGCCGAGATACGGTAGACTAAAAACGACTTCTCGAACCGATCTGGACGATCGTGGATCGAATCTATCGTGGTATCTGCCACCTATCAAGGACGAGGTAAAAATATTGCACCCTTAAAAATTACGAAATTTCTAAAAATTAAAAAATTTACCACAAATCTGAACTAACGAAAAATTTGGAATTTTTGAAAGTAATGCATTTTTTTGATAGCTCGTGCCACGTGACAAGGGAAAGAAACCATCATTCTGCACGAGATTGACGAACAGAACTGTAGGTGTTGGTATGAGGACAAGATTAACATGCACCGTGCTTGGACATCCGGAACCAAGAGTCTATTGGACCAAAGATGGCGAGAGAATTGACACAACTTCGAGCAAATATAAAACTCGATTCGATAACGGTATGGCTTATTTCGAATTGCATGAAGCAACCCCTGAAGATTCCGGACTGTATACCTGTGTTGCTGAGAATACTCACGGAATCGCGACCACAGAATCCACATTAAAAGTTTACCCCGATTTCCAACAAGCATTGTCACCTCCCACCTTCACAAGATCTATTAAAGGTAAGTAATTTAACTGCCACATACAGTGTGTGACAAAAGTTTCTGAACTCAAATTGCCAAAAACCTTTGGTTCAGGTAATAAAATTTTTTTTTAAATTTTAAACATTACAGATATTTTACTTATTAGTAAACTCAGAGTCCAGGAACTCTTCTTACATGCTGTATTTGTAAAATAGATCAAATAAAAAATTTTAAAAATCGTGTTCCCTTATTGTGAAGTTAATAAGTCATATGTTGTGCTAAAATGGAAAAATACGAATCACCTTTGTGCTAAACGGCTAAAATTCTAAATTCCCTTGATACAGAATTTTTATTCTAGGCCTGCGAAACTCGTGATACTTTAGGTCACGATAAACTTGGGAAATTTTCAAAGTATCGTAGCAATACTGCAATTTTTTCAAATACAAATTTTTATCATCGCATTAACATAATTACACAGACAGTTATCGACATGCTGACAACGAGCTGATCCTCGAGTGTCGAGTACGTGGCCATCCAACGCCAATGATCTCCTGGTTGAAAGATGGTTGCATTCTTCAAGGCGATCGCTACAAGCAGTGCTACCTGGACGACGGTATCTACCGATTGGAAATCGCTGCACCGAATTCCTGTGACAGTGGTCGATACACCTGTAGAGCGATGAACGATCTGCGAACCGACGAGATATCTCACGTGGTTCAATTCAACGGTAACGTATTTCTCTTCGTTGAAATCTTACTCTGAAATATTTTTCACTGAGAAATTTCTAATTTCAAGAACGAAACCGGCGAGCCGCGGGAAAACACGAATTACTCTTCGGCGATTACTATAATCTCGAAACTACCAAACGACCACACTTCTCCAGTTATTTGAGCGACTATAGCGTTCCTACTGGCGGTACCATTGCTTTGCAAGTCGAAGTTAAAGGTAATAATTGATTGAATGGTATATTAAAAAATTGTAAAAATTAATAATTAACGTGAGACTGAATGGTATATTAGAAAGCTATAATAATTGATATAGGTATGCCGGCACCGGAAGTAAGATGGTTCCGTGGCGAAAGAAGAGAGCCAGTTTCGATCCCAAAGGCGAAAACGTTCACAGAATCCGGCGTTCACACCTTGATCCTACCAGAAGTGACTGAATCAGAGAGGGGCACGTACATTTGCAGGGCAATTAACGCTTATGGTCACGTGGACAGTATTGCAACAGTGGATGTGATATCTCCAAGTGCTATGGATGGCGGTAAACCTGCCATGTTCGTTTCTAGACTGACGGAAAAATCGTATACAGTCACTGCTGGAGAGGATGTCAGTGTTTCGTTTAGAGTCTGTGGAGTTCCCAAGCCTCGAGGTAAAGAACAAATTTATAACAATAATTCACATTGACGAACAAAGTGCCTAACTCCGTCAAATTAAATTTAACAAATATTCCTCATTTATGAAGAGTTAAGCACCAAGCATATACTTTGATCCCAAAATTGGAAGAATTTGGAAAAGCGAAGCTAATCGTTTAAAAATAATAATTCCTATTCTTATTTGCGTTCATTCGTTGTTCTCTAGTTACATGGATGAAAGGATTAAGAGACATCACGGATGGTCCTCGATCGGTGAAAGAAACAATCGACGACTACGTTAGGCTAACTCTGAAAGGAGTGATACCAACAGACGAAGGAACGTACTGCATTCTCGTGAAAAATAGATACGGCTGTGACAGATGTTTCTTCTCGATTAAGGTGCCTAAAAAAGAAATTCCCAAATATGTTTCCTATTTTTTAAAATTTATCTAACCAATTAACCAATCACTCAGGTGAAACAACGAGCAAGGTCACTGACACCCGACTGGAGTTCTTTGAGCAGCCGCACCGATACCGGAAGTATTCTGGGTCTGTCTAGCGAGAGTCGCGACGACGAAATGTCCTACGTGAAAAGTAAGTGTGCGTTGTAAATCGGAGAAGAAGAATATGAAAGAAATTAGTACGGTAGAATAGAATAGATCTGTGGAATTCTTCGCGACTGTCTCTTTTTAAAATCGAAAATGGCATCGCGGCGCTTCATCCGGGATACACTGCAAGTGTCAAGCATTACTAATTAAGTTAACATGCATAATCAAACGATTATAATTAGAAGTCTGGCGACAGTGACTGTAGTTTCGTCCTCTTGCACTTGGCCCAGCTTTCAGTGGCTGTAGTCCAAACGAACCTTGGACTAGGATTTCGTTCGAATTTACGTTAATATTTAGGCTGATCATCTAACAGGCCAGCGCACCGCTCCCCGAGCATCCGCAAACAAAAGTCTGACCAAACAAAAGGTACCAATCAACTGATTCGCTATTTTCGCGAGTCTTTTAACGAGATACCGAATTCTATTTCGGGTTGGATGCAGTTTAGCGTGTTTTTCTTGCACAATAGCCGTAGCAAAGGTACGAAATGTGTTGAGATGAAGTACCCTTTGATGTCGCATAAGTACAGTTCACGATTTCTTTTATCATACGCAATATTTTTTTTTGTAATATTCTCAAATGTGAAAGTATCGAGATTTTGTGCAATATTTAAAAAATGGACGATCATGAAAATCAGAGATCAGAGATCAAATCACGAATGAAAACCAGACTAAATCGTTGAAAATAAAAGATATTGAATTTTCTTAAAAGTATGAAAAGAATAAATTATATCCTAAGTAAGAGAAAATCATCGTATTCGGAGAGTATTCAACTTCACTGCAATACAATGTCAAAGTTAGAATTTACGAGACCAAGAGCAATAAATCATATCTCTGTGACAACGTTGCAATTCCTCGTATAAAATTATAAACATTTTCAGTTTACGAGCAGCTGAATTCGATGCTGGAACAGGGCCAACTGTGACAGTTCCTTGACCAAGCCTTTAAAATATAACACAGTGCACTTATGCGCGAACGAAACAAACGCGGTATATTACACTCACACTAAACGAAAAAGAAGACCAGGTGACATGATTAAATAGGTACATCAGAATGCAGGGAAGGGAACTACCGACGTTGGAAGAGAATCGCGTGTCCGAAATTAGAATCAAGGGTTCTGTGATTTCTGACAAATGAATCCGACGCGAAGAATCCTCGGTGTTTATTCTTATATCGAACGATACAACCGCGATACTCTTTCATACATTTTCGTGCTTTAAATAAGACACCACGTGCTTACCCTGATCGCTAGGAAATATGCAAAAATAAACAGGGCATACTGTGGGAACACGTGGTTCCTTCGAAGTAGGCCGTTCAATAAATAAACACCTCGGCTCGTATTACGGAAATCGTAATTTTAGAGGCAACCGATGAATTTCTTCCCCAAAAAAATCGAAAACATTCGATAAGAAATCCTGCAGAAAAGAAAGAAGCAGAATATCGCATAGATCATTTTAAAAAATCTACTAATGTTAGAATAACGTATGCGAAAAAGTGTTCCAGGGGCAACACCTACCAATGAATTCCTTCCCCCCCCAAAAAAGAACAAAAAAAAATTCAAAAATTCGATAAAAGAAAATACCCTGCAGAAGAAAAGAAGCAAATCACATGAAAAAATTACCTTATTAAAAATTATTAATGTTAAAATAATATATGCAAAGAAGTGTTTTAAAGGGAACACTTATGTACCAATGAATTTTTTGCCCAAAAAATAAAAAGAAAATGAAAGAATCAGTAAACATTGTCCTGCAGAAAGAAAGGAACAGAATATCGCATAAATCACATAAAAAAATTACTGACGATAAAATAATATATGCAAAAATGTGTTCACACCCGACATCCAATACGAAACAAGATTACAAACACTTGTCGCTGTAAATCATCGCCAATGCCATCCCTCGCGTGCTACAATTGCCAACTAGCCTACGTAACGATAAACCGCGACGGTATCGTTGTCAAAAATTGTAACATAAGTAGACATTAACGAGAAATCAGGCGGGAAAAATACTAGCTTCGAATATCTACGATCGATCGATCCTGAATCGATAGTTCGAACTAGGTGACACAGTTCCGACAAGGTGGTCCTCTCGTGCAACGACGGATGAATGCGCGACACCACCTACGTTCCGGTAAAAACACCTCTCTCGTCGGGTTATTTTCGTTTGCCTTGCATGTTCGCCTCCCTCCAACATCCCCGTGTGTCCACAAATTCGAAATTCAGTCGGCGTCGGGACGCGAGTCATCTCGCATGCCCTACTTTTTTCGCGAGCCTTGAACGGAAAGGCAGAAAAGAAGGAATGCCTTGACATTTTCTTCTTTTTTTGGAAATTTTCACGAGTTTCGACAATGACAGTCTCACGAACGGAGATGTTTCTTCCTACAATTTTTCTGTGACACACGAGAAATCGCAGAAATAGTACTTTTTTTTTGGTTAAAAAGAAAGTTTTCGTAGTTCTGATTGATGAAAAGTCGCGAGGAAGCGTGAGATGAGATTTGAAATTCGAGGATGAAGCCGCACGATCGTGGAATCGTCGTGAACAACAATGAGCACATGACGATTTCTCGTCTGAGGCGATCTTGGTCCGAGAAAGATTGCTTGATCGTGGACTTCTTGGAATATTTGTACGGGCACAGAGGTTAGCAGAGGAGATAAGAGATTCTGGAGAGCGCACGCTTTGAGATGGATTATTCGTGGAATTTTCACGTGAATTTCGAAGGAAGAGTGAAGGTTGAATTTCTGTGACAGATGTCCCTGGACCAATCACCAGTGAACCGGTGGTCGTAGACGGAGGAAAGAATTGGCTGTCTTTAAGCTGGGGAAAAGCTGAAAGAAGAGGACCTGCGCCTGTCATCGCTTACAGAGTCGACGCTTGGTTGCTTGGAAGCGACGGTGGAGCACGATGGGTCGAGGTACGATTAATACTATTCACCGTCTCTTCTATACTCAAGATTCTAAGATGTCAAGCAGTAAATGTCGAAATAATAAAAGAAAATTAGAAATTAAAACGTGAAACGTGTTAAAACGAACTTCAAGTCGGATGGTAAAATTTACGAGAAGTCCCGAGTTCGTCTGAGAACCTCGAGGATTGTGCAACACTGGACATGAACTTCTTGACATCTCGAGGACTCGTATATTAAAACCTACCATGAATCTTTGCACGCTAACTTGAACCTCTTTGCTGTTACAATCGGCCAATTTTCGAGGAGTCGAGTAAGAAACCGTTTCTATATCAATTTTAAAAATAGTTCTTTAATTTATGTTTGTTATCCTTCAACGTTTCATTTTTCCCTTCATTTTAGCTGGGTATGACGCCTATAAACGCGTTCGACGCGTTCAATCTGAAGCCTGGTGGCGAGTACAAGTTCCAGGTAACGCCGAGGAATCGGTACGGATGGGGCGAGTCCGTCACTATGACGAACTCCGTCAAAGTCAGCGACTCCGACGATCTTCCGGAGTTCACGAGGATCTTGCCAGGTCAGCTGAAGGTCCTCGCGGGGACGACAGTGAAATTGGAATGCGAGGCAAGCGAGCTATTATTAACCAGGCTTATATTCGTACCTTTGTTCCGGCCTGTTTACTGTTAAAAATGATACACAGGTGTAATAACTCGTAACGAGTAACATTTGAATGCACCAGCAAATTGACAATTAGTTTGAACATCATAATGATTTATGAATTTTCATGGAAACGTTGTAGATCCGCACTGATTCCAAGGTGGACGTGAAATGGTACCACGAGTCGACAGAGATCGATCCAAATGAAAGCTCCAGGTGTTCGATCACTCGTACTGGAGCCAAGTGTTGTCTTACGATCGAGAAAGTGCAAGAACTGGACAGTGGTAGATATGTGTGCGAGGGTGGTAACACGATTGGAAAAGCTTCGTCCTTTGCTAGAGTTCTCGTCGTCACCGATCCTAAGATCATCGAGGCTGACGAGAAACTTAAGTCGAGGTACGAATAATTTGATGTATAATTAAAATCTAATATGAGCAAAAAGAAATTCTGAAAATATAACGACACTCCTTTATTAGTTCATTTTTATAACTAAATTTTAATTTTGACGATAACTGAAAATTCTAATGATAACTTAAGCTGAATCTTCGTACTAACGCACAGAGCTTTGGGAGACGAAATGGAAGACCGACCGCCACAATTCACCATGAGAATTCGAGATAGAAGGGTTCAGGCGTCGTATCCTGTGAGACTCACGTGTCAAGTGACAGGATATCCAGCTCCAGAGGTCACGTGGTACAAGGATGGCAAAGAAATTCGGCAAGATGGTTAGTTACGCTTCTACGATTTTTATTGGTTCGTGAAATCTTCAATACTCTTCGAGTGTAATCGTTCCTTTCATCTCGAAGAACGTCATATATTCTGGAACGACGAGTCAACTTTCCACACCTTGGAGATCATTCACTCTATGCTGGAGGATTCCGGTTGTTACATGGTAACAGCGAAGAACGCGAATGGTTCGGTCTCCTGTCGATGTATCCTTGTGGTGGACAAAGGAATTCGCGCTTACATAGCGCCAGAATTCCTCTGCGGCCTCGATCCTTCTTACAACGTGAAACTGGGAGGAGATTTACGGATGACAGCTCAGATAGAAGCTTATCCTAGCGTTGGCATTGTCTGGTGAGTATAGTCCATGGAAGCGATGTAGTGAGATCGTAAAATAAAGCATTAAACACTTGTGAATTCACATTTAAAATTTTATATTAAAATTTCTTATTAAAGCTTTTTGTCATCAACTACACTAAATTTACAAAAAAGAAAGAAGCACTTAGAAATATAAGAATTTTTGAAAATTTTTTAATTTTCAAACCCTTGAAAGTGAGTTTAAGAAGTGATCGACGTTAAGAGTCACATAAATTGCTTCCGCAGGCACAGGGACGGAATTCGTCTACGTCCAAGCAGAAGAGCAGTGATGATCTTGAACCACGACGGAACCGTCGAGCTGTCTCTGGCCAAGGTAACCGCAAGGGATGCAGGCGTTTATTGTTGTACAGCTACAAACGAGGTTGGCTGCGCCGAGACATCGACGAGGGTGGTCATTATTGGCACCGAAGTACAAAATGACGAGGTGTCCGTCGAAGGAGTGCCAACTGTGACGATCGCGCAGACGCCAGACATACCGTAAGCTACATATAATAATCGGTTCAATTAGGTGGATCACCAAATACTTTGAACGCTTGTGTTCGAAGCTTGATTGAAAAAATTTAAAAACTAATGCACCGTCCCTTGAAAAATCTCGTCCTCCCCTCTCTTACGCTCTCAACGTGGTTTTACTTTGAAAAAGGGTTAACTTTGATTTTTTAAATTAAATTGGCGCCAGAATTAGAATCCTGTAGATCGTACTGAGATCCAAAGATAACGTCTAAACGTTCCACTCGTTTGGCGCCAACGCGAAACTTTCGAAAATTTCTCCCAGTATAATCATCCTAATCTCGCGTAATTTCCACGAGTTTTCATTCCAATCGACAGATACTCGAAGGAGCCTCTATTCGTCACGAAACCCCTATCCACCGAGGCGATCGAAGGCGACACAGTGATCATATCCTGCGAGGTGGTCGGCGACCCGAAACCGGAAGTGATGTGGCTTCGCGACTTCCTCAAGGTAAAACTCCTCCATTTGATCAATCTCACTCGAACGAAACCCCTATCCACCGAGGCGATCGAAGGCGACACAGTGATCATATCCTGCGAGGTGGTCGGTGACCCGAAACCGGAAGTGATGTGGCTTCGCGACTTCCTCAAGGTAAAACTCCTCCATTTGATCAATCTCACTCGACCATTTCCACCAATTTCACCGTTGCTCAAACAAACAACTCGAACCATCCACTGGAAACACTTACTCTCGCTGTTATTCCTAAAAATCAAAGATCTCGAAATAACCGGTGAATTACGACCATGCCGGTTCAACGAAATTTCACAACGTACGTTCGCCACGTGACTGGCATGTAACGTTCGAATCGAATCGACTTTTCCCCAGCAGACCGAACCGGCACGACGGCAATTTGTCATCGTTGTTCGGAATAGGATCGAACGAGGGGAAAAAATGGCGAAAAGGTTCGCACGAAACAGCGGGTGGTTTCGTTTGATCGGTATCGAAGGAAGGGAGAGAAAGAAAGAGAGAAGCGTTGTGCAATCGGTGAAATGACGTGTCCCCCTAATACCGTGTGTTGATCCATGATGTGGGTCAAGGTGATTGCGAAAAAGAAATGACAACGTAACATACCGCATTATGCCCATAAATGGGCCACAGGCATTATATGCGTCGGGGAAACGGCATTGATATTGGACGGTTCTTTAAAAGGTAACAGTAAGTTACGTGAGGTTAGACACCCGAGAGAAAGAGAGAAATTTATTGCTCAATCCGAGCGGAAGGTCCCTTCGACAATCGAGGAATATCGAGCAAGTGTCGAGCGGTGCAGTCTGACCACTGAACGGATGCAACTACTTGATATTGTTGCAGCGAACTCGATACACGTATTTTACGATTATACTATCGAGCGTGATAAAGATTAGACGTAATATACGATCGAGTAGTAAGACGATACAATTATCGATAATTCATAATGGAGAAAGAATGTTATCGTAAATGGTGTAAATGAAATTCTATCCACGCTCTTACGAACAGCCTTTCGTACGAACTCTTCCGAGTTTATTCCGGTGATACGACGCGCGAAACTACGGGCAACGAATGTTAATTAATAGTCATTTTAAATACGTTGACGTCATTCCGTCGATGGTTCATTACTGTCTGCTGTTTAAAAAACACCCCTAATGTAGAGGAGGAAGATATTCGAAAAATCGTTTCGACGTCGATAACCAAATTTCTGAATTAAAATTCTACAATTTTATCGAACAGAGGATTTTATTAACTTTTTTTGTACGTTGTACATTTTTTAATACGTGAAGAATGTGAAGGATGGAAGGTAGACAGGCAACGTGAGAAAAATCTGCTTGTCGTTAAGTGGAGACAGGTGTGTTGATGTAAAGTCGAAAAGGTGACCGGAAGTGATCGGTGACCGGAAAAACACGCGTATATGGTAACCGCGTCACTATGGGATATCTGCATTATCGAAAAGAGCACAGAGAAGAGGCTCCCCACTTTTCTTAACGAAGTCGGCTTTCTTCGTCGATGGATCGGTAGTGCAAAAGCACGAGCGGCAAAACAGTCGTCGCGTGTCTTTGGTGAACGAATAGCCACTCCGTCCTCAATCGATCCCCCGAGATCGTCGTTTCTACGATCGACAAGTGACATGGATATCTCTTGCCCCAATTACTTCAATTATTCGTTGAAAACCTTCTGATCGGGGGAGTGCGTCGAATTTCATCGTCTTATCGCTCGTCGTTCTATATTGGATTTGAATATATTCGATGTGGGAACTCGGAACGTAAGCAAGATTTTTTTTTTATATTCACGAATTAAGACAAATTTAGTAAATTCATTTTTCTGCACATTTTATTCTTTTTTTTGTCGGAGGGTTGAAAAAAGGATATTCGTTTAGCTTCAAATTGAATTGATACTTTTGTAGTCTCGTTTTGTGCTTGTATTAGTAACGAGTAAATAACATGTGTTTCTAATCAATTTTTTAAAAAATCGCGATAATTATTCGCGAGCGCCAAGTTCGACCGTTGTTCTCTTAGCAGCGCGCGATAAGAATTGGCTTGCATTACCAAGCTTTACTTCGCGTTCGTCAATTCCAATATCACGTTTCTTCGTTCTAAAGCAACAAAGCCTATTGTTCCAATGAAATTTCATTCAATATCCTCGATAAAGGAACGGGTAACCGACAAACCAACCCATAATCACCGAAATAGAATTACGTAAAAAGATCCATTTATCGAATTTTTACACAATCGACAATATCTCTCGTTTTTCTTTTTTAATAAATTTCTCCTGCTTAACGTAAATGAAATTTAGCAAAATTCTTTCTTAATTCTGTACTAAGGTTAACCCCATAAATCGTCGGCGTTTCGATTCACTTTATTGAAATATCATCGAGGATCTAATCGGGCTCGAAGATCTCGAAGCCGTGATCTCCGCGATATGAGTCACCCGTCGATCTCTACGGTGCTCGTTAGGACATTCATCGGAACTGGTCGACGCTTAAGCGCTAATGTCAGCGCCTGTTCGCCGTAAAGTTGGCCGAGTCCGACTTTTCTCTCTCGTTCTTTCCCGTTCGATCGGAGGGACGCGACGCGTCGCGACTGCGAATGTGCGCCGCCAAATACGTCCAAGTTTGTTTTCAGTGCAGCTGCAGCCGCTAAATGGGGAGAAACGAGCGGCAGGGATTGACGTTCGACGGACGAAAATTGGAAAACTTGACACCGTGGAAATTATTTTTATCTAGCAATTTATGCAAATTTTGACTTTCTTTTAAATACAGGGTGTTTCCGGTTTTTTGCCGACAAACTTTAGGAGTACAATTTACAAGTGAAAATAAGATGAGAATTTCATATGAAGTTTGATTTGAAATGTTTTATCGCAAAGTTTTAAATAAATATTGAACGCAGTAGGCAATACACTGGGTGACCTAGAAAACATTGATTCTGGTTTTCTTTCGACGCTTCTCTGAAGTTTCTTAACTAAAAAATTAATACACCATTCCGTTTAAACGAGAAATAAACTTTGCCTCCGCAAGAAGCTTCTCTACAAAATTATTGCACTCTAAATGATTAGCCTTCTTATTGTAGGTTATGTTCGTACAATTTGTCGGAAAAATCAAAAACACCGTATTTAACTTAAAAAAATTTGGGAAATATGAGGACAGAAACGAACTATTAAAAAATTACAGATCGTCAAGTTGCATCTCCTGGTAATTTATTCGAAATTATTATCGACGTTAAAGTTAATACTCCGAGTAAATTATAAGAGAGAAATGGCAGCAGGAAGCGTGCAAAGTAGTCACGTTAACCTGCTAGCAGCTGTAAAGCGAAATAATGATCTTTTTCTGTTGACAATCTGTTCTACACGCGTAAATATAGATCTATCTAAAATGACAGTGCAAGAAGGTCCTTGCAGTAAGCCGGCTCTGCTTCAGTTTATGGCGCCTCTCTTCCGTAACGGGAAGTGTCGTCCGCATAAATTTCATCGTAGGCGAACCGAGACAGGTGAAAGACAGATGGGTCTCAGAAGGTCCATTATGTCACAGTTTCAGTTCAGAACATTAGAGATACTGAAAGCTTCATCTCACGATGACATCTGTGCGTTTCAACGAATCAAAGTCAATTTGCACTTTCGTCGCATCACCGCACTTTTCTAAACGATAAATAATCAGAATTTTACCGCCAAAGAATAAAGTAACAGAAGCATTTTCAGAAATTATTGCATGGTGCATGCGTATATGTGAGATATCAGGCTAAGGAGCAACGAAGTGTAATTTAAAATGCAATTAAACATCGGTTGATTGCAAATGTGGCGAATAAAAAAAAGAGCAGGGACAATCGAGCCTTTCTTTCTCGGTGACCTTAATTTTCGAGGGTTTAAGGAGGGCGTGTCTGTCGGGGAGACGTGCAATTAGTAATGAAAAACGGTAATATGCGTTGGCACTCGTGTCATACGAGCAACGAGATCAGTCTCGAGCGATCTGTTCAACTTTCGCTCCCTATATGGTCTAGAGCCCCGACGAAGACGTTTCCCATCTCTCTTTTAACACTATTCATCCAATTTTTCTCTTCTTTGTTTCACCTTCGTTCGATGTTCTTCTAATTCAACGTAAATCCTACACTCTCCGAAATGCGCCTTGTTGAAAAAATTCAGCCGCCGGAGGAAGATTTCGATCTTCGAACCTTCGAATGGACAAATTCGAATTTTTACTCTTTATAGAAACACGTGGATTCGACAATTTTTTTTACGCAGAAACGAGAAAAATAATTGGCGCCAACTGTTGAATCACAAAAGATGACCTCAATGTGGGCGTACGAGTCACGGAAATACCGGTATTCGGGTCGAGGTTGTACTTCGAGATCACCTCCGGTTAACAGGGTTAAAACGTTTGGACTTTAAACTTTTCAACGCGTTTCTCCTTCGCCAATTTTTTTTCCACCGCGAATTCGCGTCCGGCGTTTACGCACGCACTCGGGTTACGTGTTACCGTTGTCAGCGATAAAATTACGCGTTCAGTAAGGCGTGATTCGCGACGGTGCGTGTTGATAAGAGGAACGAGATACGCATGATTCAGGGCTGTTTATTGGTGGCGTCGAATAGTGCAGGAAGATGTGAAAGTGTTGCGGCTAATTTCGTTTCTGACACGTGTCGGTGTGTTACAGATTTTAGCTAATTTACCGTGCTTTGTTATAGACGTATAAGTGGAGAGAGTTATTTGCATATGTTACGTTCAGATAGTAGTTCGGTGATTATTCATGCTACTCTCTAAATTCCGTGCTGTGTACATTCTAAATTTTCCACTTTTCGTTGAATTTTCTATATTCTTCATTTTTTTTTAAATATTGTATATTGACGATAATTCTTTATTAATATTGACGAAGAATGTATACTAAGAGAGCAGAACACGGAGGAAATTAATGTTGTCGAAGAGGATGCCGCAGAGCATGCTTCAAAAGTGGAGGAAGTAAATTGAACTTAAAATCTGAACGTCACGTCGATAATCAATGAAAGACTATCCTCATTTTCACTTTCTCCATCGTACAATCGTAATTTATCAAAAAAGTTTGTTTTAAATGCCTTGAAGTTCAATTAAATTATATTTTATATTTTTGTATTTCATATTCTACATTTCACGTTTCGTTTATTTTTAAACTACAATACTACTTCATTTTCACTTTCTCTATCGCACTATTTCAATTTACCAAAGACTTCCTTTCAAATCCCGAATATCTCGGAGTTCGCTTAAATTTGCAATAAAAATAAAGTAAATTCTCTTCGTATTTTATATTCTACATTTGACACTTTACACTCCGTATTTTTCTCCTTATTTCCAACGAAACCGTATTGGTTCGCAGCCGGATTACTACAGGGACGCGGCCCACTTCCGGCTGGTCGGCGAAGGACCTCAGTACCGGCTGGAGATACCGTACGCAAAACTCGACTTCACGGGAACGTACTCCGTAATAGCGCGCAACTGTCATGGAGAGGCCAAAGCCGTGATTTCTTTGCAGATCTACGCGAAAGGTAATGCTTAACATTCAAAAGGAACTTGCGGCAGCCGGTGCTTGACAATTTTGCTTAGACCAGATTATGCTTTCAGGTCAAGGCAAGGAGGAAAAGATGAAGAAATCCGGGGTTACGCACGGGTAAGTGGTAATATCTAGATTACCATACCAGATAATCCTCGATGTTCGACAAGACACGTAACAAACTTGTTCTTCTTCCTTCTTTTTCTTTTTTACGAAACAACCGTTTAACGTTCGACTCGATCGTAATCGAAACTAAATCAACGTTCTATGAATTTCGATTAACAGAAAGGTGCTGACGTTACCGGTAATCACCAGGGAGCTGAGAGATCTGAGATGTTGCGACGGCGATGCTGTTACCCTTGAATGCAAAGTTCACGCCACACCGGAGGCGCCATTGGTCCGCTGGGAACGCGGAGGAAAGGTAAACGTTAACAACTGCCTATCCAACATTCTCAAGTGAAGTTTTCTTTAGGATAAAGTACTCTGAATTATAGCAGAAAAGGTGAAGACACTTGAGATGAAATTGTATAATATATGTGTTTATGATTGTGCAAGATGAAATGCCAGATTTTTCAGGGAGGGAGGGAAATTGGTTTTTTAAATTCGTCGAAATAAGCACCATCTGAACTTTTCAACACTTAATTGGTCACTTGAGCAATCAATTTGCGGATAATTAGCAATTTTAGTGTTGTACTGTCTTTATTGGACAACGAATATTGAAACGAAAGAAAAAGAAAGGGTAATGAAAAGTGCGTATTGCTTATATTGCACGTTATTATATGAAATTTTTAGATATTTTATGCAAAATTGTTTACTTTTCTAAATTCGAATGAAAAAGAAAGGGAAACGAAAAATGCACGTTATTATATTAAATTTATGGATATTTTATGCAAAATTGTTTACTTTTCTAAATTCGAATGAAAAAGGAAAGGGAAATGAAAAGTGCATGTTACTTACATCGCACGTTATTATACTAAATTTATAAATATGTTACGTAAAATTGTTTACTTTCCCAAATTCACATATATTAAACGCAAGATACTTTATTTCGACAGATCCTGCAAATGGGCGATGATTTCTCCGCAGAATTCGACGGAGAAACCGCACGCCTCAGCATCCAGCAGGTTTTCCCAGAGGACGAGGGCGAGTACACCTGTGTGGCCTATAATGATCTCGGCAAAGCGTTCACGTCAGCTTGCCTAGTGGTTGATGGTAATTTTCCATATAACTTATGGTCGTTTAATAAGGCGATGGAAGGAAAACAGTAATATAAACACGCGAAACCTTCCTTTATCAATTATAACTGTATCTCTGTAATGTAAATCACATCTCGGGCGCACCTGGCCGTTCGATTTTATTGAAATTTCCACGATAAGAAAAGTGATTGCTGCCCGCGACCTAGCAGCGCGTAACAAAATATGGAAAACGGCTAAGTGAAACATGTGTATAAATTATTCTAATTAAATGCATCGACGTTTCCAGTGCCTGAAGGGAAGGAAAATGTTTTGAGCCAAAGATTGACGAGACCCACGGGCCTTTTGTCGGCGGGATCGACGCCGAGATCTACGCCGCGATCTACGCCAATCAGAAGCTTGTCTCCGGCTGTTTCGCGTAAGTAGAAAGAGTTCGTTTAATTTCCAGAATAAATATTAATAATTGTGAAATTCTTGAATACGTAGCTTCTAAAGAAAATTAATTTTTACGTGTCGGTATAATTCGAATTTTAGTCTTTCTCTGATCCAGTTAATTGCCTTTGCAATGTAGCAAGTTCATTTTGCAACTCGTTAAATTTCTCTATAAATCATTTCGAAAAACTTTTACAAATACACCTTTTATCTATTCAACAGCGATACGCTGTACAAAAATTTTACCCTCTTTACTAATAATAATACTAAAATTTTCGAATCAGCATCGAAAAATGCATCGAAATTTTAATTGAAGCAAAATGAAAAAATACGTTACACACTTGCAATATTAATTCCAAATGAAGAAAAACTACTAACAGGAGGTTTGACACTGGTATCACTTCACGAATGGTTCCAAACTTTCAACGATCCGAAAATACCCAAAAACGCGTGAAATCGAAATTAACACTATCGTCGACAGGAAAATCTGACACGAACGAACGTTTCACAGATGGTCGCGAATTGAGGTCTCCGCAGCTTCTCCCGCGAAGTAGGTCGACGTCGAGACGGCCGAAGATCAGTCCGCCGAAATTTTACGCGGTTCCTCACAACCGCGTGGTCGAGGAAGGTGACACCGTACGGTTCCAATGCGCCGTCGTCGGTCATCCGACGCCGTGGGTGAAATGGGACAAAAACGGCATAGTTGTCACGCCTACCGCGAGAATCTCCATAAAGGAACGGGACGACGTGAAGATACTGGAAATCGTCGAAGTTACCCAGGAGGACGCTGGACTGTACAGGGTGGCCGTGGAGAACGATTATGGTCGCATCGAAGCTAGTGCCCGGCTGGAAGTGATAAGTATGGAAATTCTCTCGTATAGATCGCGATTTACAATCGTTCGCGCTGTCTGCATCCTCATTGGGGAAAATTCTCCGAAATAAACGACCGTTACTTCGATAGAATTAACAATGTTACACGGTGCGATACGAACATTCGTAAATTCGTGTTAAACGATAGATAATATTTGTCTGTTACACCTTCTTCGCTGACCTCAGAAGTAGAGTGAATTGCCTCTGTATTAGGTGTAGAAATGAATTCTTTCCAATTTTTAGATACAATACCAAAGTTTTATTTATGAAGAATGAAAACAGATCGAAGTAATTTTCATTATTGGTGATTACCTTCTGCTAGTTTTCTGGCAGCTTGTGGATACGCTGGCTTCGAATCAGTTATGCGAGTCTAATAAGAAAAAAATTCATTTCTGCACCTAATATCGTGATTGACAAATTTCCCAAATTTGAATCGAAGATTTTTCACAACGCTCGAATGCTGAATGTAAACTAAAATTTCAAGCTTTCGTTATTAATAATTGGAGTTATTAAGGTGCAAAAATTTCCACACGTGCAATTTTCTTCACAAAGATCGTCAGCTGCTTGGACCGCTAGCTCGAAGAATCCGAACAAGAAGTGCATCGCCCAGAACCTACCCATCCTTTGGTCGAAGTCTTCTAGACACAACCAGCAGATTAAACGAAAGACTAGAGCTTGATTGTAGAATCAGGGGAACGCCTAGTCCAACGCCAACATGGTTCAAGTAAGTAAAACGAAATCGAAGAAGTAGACGAAATCCTTCTTTTCACTTCAACTGGAAGAAACGCAAAAAAACATTGATATCCCTAGAAATGGACAACCGTTGGAACGATCGAGCCGAATACAAAGGTGCTTCGACGGCAAAACCGCGAAAGTCGAAATTTCAAAAGTGAAAGCGAGCGACGAAGGTGTGTATACCTGCGTGGCAACGAACGTCCTTGGTTCGACAAAGAATACCTGTCAGGTGAATATCCCTAATCATACGGTAATGCCGATGCGATCTCGACGTGAAATTATCTTATCTTCGTAATCTTCGTGGCAGGTAACCGTTCTCGATCCTCACGATCCGTCTACGAGCGACAGAGATCCACCGAGATTTTTACAATCGCTTCCACAAGACTCGATTGTCATGGAAGGTCACTGTTACGAGCTTCAGACGAGACTCGCGGGTATAATGGAATTAAAGATAATACTACTCTTTCGAATATGACTCATTTTCGATTTTGACTCGTTAAAAATTGCGCAATTCGTTGAATAAAAAATTCTCCTCTTCAGGTACACCACCATTCTCGGTGGTTTGGTTGAAAGACGGTCGCGAGATACCTGACAACGATAATTATAAGTACGTAATATACGGCGATGGTGGAGCCGCTCTTAGATTGTTCAATGTTTGTCCACAAGATGCCGGTGAATATGGTTGTCTCGTTCGAAACAACTTCGGGGAGGCGTCTTGCAATGGCCTATTCGCTGTTCAAGGTATATTAGTGAGATTTATATTGGAAGTCTGTGTGTGTTGGTAAAAATATCTAAAATAGGTAGGAATTATTCGTGAATATACATTTCATTCGATCGGTAGATTACAAAGGTGTTCCAAAATTGGCACCACAGTTCACCAAGACTCCGTTATCGGTGATCACGTCGAAAGGTGAGACCGCTTGTTTCTGTGCCCGTGTGCAGTGTGGAAAACCCATGGAGATTACGTGGACGATCAATGGAAAAGACGTTCGAGATATTTCAAGGTGCAAGGTAAGTGAAATGACGGAAGAAATTATTCAAATTTATTAAAGTTATTGAATTAGAAGTTATCATTGCTAAGTTAGAAATTATTATTCTTAAATTTCTAAAAAATACCAAATTAAAAATTATTAAAATTATTAAATTAGAAATTATTATTTAAAAATTTCTAAAATTGCTAAATTGAAAATTGCAATAATCATTATTAAATTATTTTGAAATAATAAAAATTATCGTTCCGAAGCATACAATTCCATTCTCCCCGTTCTACAGGTAGAAAAAGACGACAACGTTAGCATTCTAAGGATACACGAGGTGCAACCGCGAGATGTCGGTGAGATTCGGTGCACAGCATCGGTGACGGGAAAAGGTCCGTCGATCAGTTGCACGGCAGAATTACGATTCGATCGAGCTGTTCACAATTTCGAGGAGTCCGTTCCAACCGAAACACGAGACGAGAAACCACCAAAACCTACCACCTTCACTCGTAACAATTCTCTGCGAAAGACAGCCAGAGACGTTCCCTTTCTATCCCCTCGAAATCAACGATACGAGTCCCCGTTACGAACCAGATCGTCATCCTTACCGCTGAAATCTGCTCCAAGCCCCAAACAATCTCCTCTACCAGCCAGGAAAAATATTCCATCGAGTCCATTACTTGACCCGAGGAAAACTGTCGCGAGCAAGACCAACAAGAGGAAAGATCTGAGACCGAAGAAACTGGAACGGAAAGTCACACAACGGGTGGTTAGAAAATCGAGCGACAGAAACATTTCTTCTTCCTCGGACGAAGAGGATATTCCCAGAGGAACACTGTTGTCGAAAACATCCAACGAAACGATCAAGAAACTAGCGGAACGTAAGGAAGGGACCGTGAAAAATTCGTCAATAGCGGATACCGATCTCTCTAAGACTGATAACGATCCGAGGAAAAGTCAGGACAATTGCAACAAACACGACGACACGCCGATAATATGCGCGGAATGCACACCGGAAGTGATCGAGGAGCCGTCGACGCCGACGATGACCAAAGACGAAATCGTGACGAAGGAGGAGAAAGTTATCGGCTTGTCCGAGGAATTTATCGCGGCCGGTATTGTAAAGGTACCGGCTGACGTCACTGTGTTCAGAGGAAACAGAGTAGTCCTGAGGGTCACGTATCGAGGCCGTCCGGAACCACGCGTCAAGTGGCTTCGAGCGGTGAATATGATTTTTTATTTGATCCCTCCACCCTTCCTGCCGCGATTGAAACGTCGAATCATGGTACGACGCGCGTGCTTCGGCCGCGGAAAAAAATACAGCGAGAGTTTTGTTTGCGTCTCGGTTAAAGACATTACTGTCTCGTACAAGGAAACCACTGTTCTGTGTCTCGAACAGAGGGAATCGGTAAATATTGGATAGACAAATGTAACGTTAAGTGTTGGATTCATCTTAATAAGATTAATTGAGATCTTGATAAATGTTGAAACTTTTACGGTTGTATACGCAAATGTATACACATAGACGCGGCCACTTTCAATAACACACAATTACTCCGAGCTGCATCCAGCCACATGTGGCTGATTCCAATCGTTTATAGTCATTTGTAGTCATTTGTGGTTAGTTACAGTGGTCTATGCTCCCTGTGGCAGCATACAGGGTGAGTCGAAAGTCGTAATTACTCGTGGAAAATTAGGTCGACAATATAAAACGAATTTCTCTTATGTAAAGCCTGCTTTTCTGAGAAAAATCAAACTGTTGCACTACGATCTTTGCATGTGTACGGTGTTTAACCGTTTCACTGCTATTGGCGCACTTCCATGTCAACTTAAGCCTCAATTTCATCCTCTGCACTCTTCCACGTTAATTCGATAAAACAAATTGTAGAATGAAAAACAAATTTTGTAGCCGCTGTGGAACATCTAAATCTGCCACGAGCGTAGTGTACTAAAATTTGCCGCAGCGAAAGGGTTAAACAACGGATCTGTGATTTGAACACTTTAAGGCTCAGATTTTTTCAAATTTACCGCCCAAAAATGCAAATTTTTATTTTTGCATAAATTTAAATTCTGTGGATATTGTAACATGTTCTCTACAATTTTAGTGGTGCTTTAAAAAAATTCTTAATCAAGTTATCTCCTAAAATCAATCTTTCCACGAGATAAAAGAAAGTCACCTGGAATCTCTCCTTCTATGAAATCTATGTTAATTGAGCACTTTTTACTCTTCTCGATGGACACCTAAATATCTCAGAACCTTCTTCGCAACACCCGGTAATTAATCGCGTAAATCACGAGATAATGCGAACCTTTCCATTGCAGGGTCGAGAGTTAGCGCCAAACAAAAAGACCGCGATCACTTACGGCGGCGGTGTATCGTGCCTGATATCGGACGATGTCACAGCTGATAACGCCGGAAAATACGAAGTGTCTGTGGAAAACGAATTGGGAAAGGATCGACGATGCTTCAGCGTCGCTGTCGAAGGTACGTGTCGATTAAAACGAAAAACAGCAACGGGCCGTTTAGCCAGACGCTGGTAACGATGAAATAAGCGATTCTCTAGAAACGATATTGATATTACGTAAGTGATTCAACTAGAAATGGAACACTCGTTCAAACAATCTGCATAGACACAGCCAACACGAACACCGCGGAACGATTAATGTTTACATAGCTTTGAAACGAGCGGTCTTACATCACTCGTTTAAACTACCGATATCACGTACTACAATGAACGCTCGGTGTAAAACACGCCTCTAAATTTCTACCAAAGATAGTATTCTACGTCAGAAATTTGAACGACTCGAATGGACGACGATCTATACCTTGGAGAATTAAAAAAAAAATAATGAAACGTCGTTAACGCTAGGTTTACGGGACGCGCCATTTTGACGCATTTCGAACTTCGCAGGGAAAATTACGGAAACCGTTTACATTTCTCTCCTACCACTTATTATAAATTTGATGTAAATATATAATATCACATAGTTTAATTTCTAAGTAAAGAGTGTTGTTTCTAAATAAAATAGGTTGTTTTTTAAAGAAAATCTGCGGCCAAATTGACGCGTGTCCGTAGAGATAGGTATCTAAGAAATGTCCGTAAGCCTACTGTTAAAGAACCATTTAAATCTCGTAAAGTGAAACGAGATAAAGCGTACGAAATGTTTGCTCCGCGAGTCTACAAGCTCTACCAATTGTTTTCGTCAACTCTGACTGTCGAATCACAGCAGAAGATCGTAAATTGCACGGAAGTGTCGAGCCACGTCAGTGCAAACGCGTCGCTCATGTAGGAAAACTACCGAAGATCCCTGAAAGTAAAAGTGCAATTCCAGTGAATTTGTCACCGGAATTAAATCGACTGTTTAAGCTGATTCGCGTTGTCAGTTGCATCTCTCTCTCGGTGCCTGCAAACGCAATTTAGAACGAAACACACATTGTTCCACGTGCGTTAGCGCGTGTCACACGGTCCAGTTCCTCTTCTTATGTACAAGGCAGACGACAGTCTCACGTGACGTATCGCGTAATAATTCCTCCTTCCCTCGTTTCTTCTTCCACCCCCACCATACACTTCGTCTGCGCTTCCTCTTTTCTCGGGATCGCAATAGAACGTACCAGTGCTGAAGAAGTGCGTGCGCCGTGGAAGCCCGTTGCTAGTCGATATTTCCTTAGAATGATTCGACGCGCCGAAACGTTCAACAAATTCTCACTTTGCACTTTCTTCGTCTAATTAATTATCCGTCGTAGGCTCGGTCGAAGTTCGTCGCAGTTTCTCCGAGTGATTTGTGATAGAGCGGGAGGAATTTAATTTAGGAAAGAAAAAGAAACGGAACGAAATGGGTAATGAGTAACAGTTTCGTTTTGTTCGTTTGATTCGTGTGGAGGATAAATTCGTTGGAAAGTTGTATGAAATTGTCGATGCAAACGATCACCGTTGTACACGTTGTAACGACGAGGCATCGAAGAACGGAAGGTTTTCGTAAAAATTCACCATCGTTCATGTGAGAACGTTGAATAATTCATCTGCACGCTTCGCGCGCGTTTTACGTGTGTTTTACGCCGATCGGTGAGTTAGTTCGAAAGGTTCGGTCCGGATCGATCAACGGTGAAATCTGGTTGACGGGGAAAAGGTGTAGTTGGTGATGTTCTTGTTTATAATTTCAAACGGCCCGTTGAACGTGGACGCCTTCCGAGGCGGTTCCTCGTCGATCCAGATCGCGTTTAGAAAAAAACTAGCCGCTTGAAAAATAAACACGACACTAAGCCGACATGTGTTGTAGCTGGCTGCTTGTAACAGAGAGTAACAGATTCTTGAGAAATTCTTGAGAAATCTGAGCGTCGTTAACTGCTTGTAGAACACTTTGCGTCTCGATCGTCATCGACGATCTACAAATTTCGATCCGATAAAGTTCAACTTAACTCGAGAAACTTTCTACCGTTGAAATCTACTGAATGAAAAAAAAAAAACGAAAAACGAAGCGAAAAATTCACACGGCCGAGGAAATTGTGCGATCGAGGAAGAGCGATACGAAACTTTCGGCTAGTGATTCACCTACGTGATTCACACCGTTGTTACTTTACTTCAGATGCCAATTAGAAACGCGACGATTCAGTTAACTGTTCTTTTACAGGTCCACCCGACCCACCAGCAGGCATTCCCAGCGTGTGCTGTTCAACAGGGACAGCGAGCATCAATTGGCGATCATCTCCTTACGATGGCGGTTGCACGGTTACCGGTTACACCGTGGAAATGAACCGTGCAGGTGAAAACAGCTGGATGACGATCGCAGAATCCTGTCTCTCGCTGAGTCTCACGCTACCAGCTGCTGGCACATACACCGTGATACCTGGTGAAAGATATCGTTTCCGTGTTAGATCTGAAAACATCCACGGGGTCAGTGAACCCGGGGACGAATCTGAATTCGTACGGATCCCGAAGGAAGGAGAAACGTTCTTGCACGACGACGAGAAAGGTAAATATATTAATATACAGGGTGTCCGAATTTTTTCCGGACTAAACTTTGTCAGTGTGTTCTATGGGTGTAGATAAGAAGAAAATGTTATATAAACATATACTGTTTGAAGCTTTATTAAGAAGTTATAGCTGTAAGTGTATTACCATTCCCTTCGTACTTCGTATATTTGTTATAACTTTTTAAGGAAGCTTCAAATGATCTAAGTTTATATAACACTTTTTTCTTATCTACACCTATAGAATATACTGACAAAGTTTTGTAAAAAGAGTCGGAAAAAACTTGGACACCCTGTATATGTGTATACGAGGTTCGATCAAAAAATACCCGGATTGTGTGTGTTTCGTTCAATATCGAGTAAACGAAGAGAAAAGCTAATGACAGAATATGACGTGGCTGCCATTGGCGATTTAAACGACCGATCAAGCCTCGTACGTGTGGAAAAGTGGTGAAAATGGGAATGAAGGGGGAAATTTGTTCAAAGAATTCGAGCCGCCGTTCGAAGCTCGAATCGTGGAAATGGAGGATGGACAATTGTTCAACGATAAATACGAAGTGCTGGAAGAATTGGGAAAAGGTCGTTACGGAACTGTGCGGAGGGTGATCGAGAAGTGTTCGGACACCAGTTTCGCCGCGAAATTCGTGAGAACCATCAAAACGAAGGATCGTGAGCAGGTTCGAGAGGAAATTAGAATTATGAACGTGCTGCGGCATCCGAAGCTTCTGCTTCTGGCCGCTGCTTACGAGAGTCCTCGAGAGATTGTGATGGTCACCGAATAGTAAGCATTCGACACGTTCGATCGTTCGAATAATTAAGAAATAAATTTGAAAATTTTTTAATCGTTTATTTACAGCATTTCTGGCGGTGAACTTTTCGAAAGAGTCGTCGCTGACGATTTCACTCTCACCGAAAGGGACAGTATACTATTCATGAGGCAAATTTGCGAAGGTGTGGAGTATATGCATAAAAATAAAGTGGTACATTTAGACTTGAAGGTGAATTTTATTTAGAAATCTAGAACTAACGTTTGTTACTTCGTCACGTTTTTTCTAATTAATCTGTCGTTGACACTTGCAGCCAGAGAATATAATGTGTAGAACACGAACCTCTCATCAAATCAAGCTCATCGATTTCGGTCTAGCTCAAACACTCAAACCAGACACACCGATCAGAGTCCTCTTTGGTACACCAGAATTTATTCCACCGGAAATTATAAGCTACGAGCCGATCGGCACCGAATCTGATATGTGGAGTGTCGGTGTAATCTGCTATGTTCTGTAAGTGCTTTCATCGACCCATTGCAAAATTTTTAATCATTAGCAAATTGATCGATCAAGTGACTAAAAGTTCTGAGCTGTTTCGTGTTAATTGAAATATCTATAACTTCCTTATTTTTACGAATTCGGGGAAATCCTTCTGCAGGCTTCATTTAGAAACCCTCTACTTTCAGAAAATCCCCCAAAAAAAAAAAAATCATTTTTTTAAAAGGTCAAAATTAGAATACCCCTTTAAATTTCATAGGATTCTTGTTGAATAACTGTTAGCGAATCTAATAAATGAAATTTCATATCGCAGCCATTAAACTTGATAATTATACTAAATAATGAGAAAAATCAAAAAATTTCAGGATCGAAGATTTTTAATATCAACTTTAACTTTTACGTGTTTATTCGTACAATTTTGTTGCTTTGAATAATTTTTCCACAGTGATGGATAATACTGTTCCTTTTTCATAAGACACACGATGCATAATCAGCCACATTCGATAAGTAGCGTAAGACGCCCACGGTGCATCGTTCATTAAATATACTTGACCTTAGTCTCTAAAAATATATCAAACGATAAACCTGATTGTTAATGTTCAGACTGACCGGTTTGTCACCGTTCATGGGTGATAATGACGCTGAAACGTTCGCCAACATCATTCGAGCCGACTATGACCTGGAAGATGAGGCGTTCGACGCGATTTCGAACGATGCTAAGGACTTTATCACCGGTCTGCTTATCAAACGAAAGGAGTACGTGTTTGATAAATAATTTCAGCTATTTTTCACGCTATTCGTATGAGAATCGTACGTCTAATTGTCACGTGAATGGATCTGTAGATTGCGAATGTCGGCGAGACAGTGTTTAGAGCATTCTTGGATGGCGCAACACGCGGAAGCAATGAGCAGGATAGCCTTGCCGACAGAAAAATTGAAGAAATTCATCGTACGAAGAAAGTGGCAGGTAAGAGTCCCTGTAGTAGTCGGTTTTACGTGTTTCTTCTTCACTTGTATGATTGTTGCGTTTCGTTTGACCCTCTTTGACGCTCGTCTATGTACTTGAAATACTACGTAAGGTAAGTACTTCGATATTGAAGCAGAAAAAATTTGTTGTAGAAACATCTCTCTCGAGAAGATAATAGAAAGCAACTTAATCTGTTAACCGATAATATTTCTCAGTAAAAAATTGAATCTCTCGAGTATGTAGTTAAAGATGAATGAAAAATTGAAACGATTGTTTCGTTCCCTCTTGTGATGATACAATGATACAAACTCGCAGTAATTCTGTAGATAAAAATTTTTGTTCGAAACTTAAATTTAACTAAAAATTAACTCTTGGACCACTTCTTTACTGAAAAAGTGAAAATTTGCACATTCATGATTTCAACACAAGCGAGATGGTACATTTTAAATTTAAAAAACAGTTGAAATTTTCTATCATTTATACTATAAATTTTGCAAAATTTGAAAAATTGATTAGAAATTATTATCGCATGATTTTCAAGCCCGCTTCAAATTCCATAATAACTATCGATCACTCGAGTACCGATCCAACTCGTATCTCTCAGTTAACAGATTAAAGCGCCGACGAAAGATCATCTCCATAGGAACTATAATCTCCCAATTTGCATATTAATCTCAGCATGCGTTTGATCGTGTCGCGTGCGCGTGTGTGCACTTTCGTTTTTGTTGCGATAGAAAACAGGGAACGCCATTCGTGCACTTGGAAGGATGGCAATTCTTTCGGCGAACAGCAGACGAAGTCCAACGGCGACCGCGGAATCTTCGCCGACCTCGGAACCCTCGAATCCAATCGTATCACCGCGAACGATCGACTCCGAGTCCTCGCTCGACGAGCATAAACCTTCCGACGTTGGGAACGCGATACAGAAGAACGAGAGAAGTCCAACGGAGGTGGACGCACGAGGTAGAAACGTGTATTCCTTCTGTTACAAAACGGAGATGAAGATCTTGCCGGAGGAAACGTTAGACTCGGCTCTAGAAGAGGAAATGCTCGCGCCATCGGAGCTTGACGAGTCGTTGTTGAAAAATGAAGAGACGACGGATCACGCTGGATCGTGTTCTCGGGGAAATGAATCCGTATGGACCCGAGAAACTGACACCAGTGAGAAGACCGAGGTCCAGGCTGAACTTCACTCAGAAAGGCTGTTTCCTATGGAGAGGATCGAAGAGGAGACGGAGATCGTCACGGAATGTCAGATCGAACAGCGCATTCTGATAACGGAGGAGATCTTGACGAGCATCGAGGAGAAGAATCTGATCAATTTCGAGAGTGATTTGAAATTTTCTCGAAATCTTGCTCAAGATGAGAACGCTGAAACGTCGACTATCGACGAAGAGACTCTTTCTTCGGAAACGATATCTAAGGAAGATCCAACGTGGCCGATCGATGAGAAAGAAGTGAAAGAGGAAATGATGACTGAAATTGAGAAGGAGCTGAAAGAGAGAACTGATCAAGAATCGAGTGTGAACTCGCAGAAATCGCGCCGAGTCTTCAGAGGAGATTCTCGGGATTCTGGAATCGGAGACTGCATCTCGAATCTGTCCAGCTCTTCGCAGCAAGTCAACGAATTGGGGATTTCGTCGATCAAAGAGGAAGACACGGACAACGAGAATAATAACGGTAATGTTAAAAGTGTGTTGCAAAAGGTGGAACAATTTGAGAGTCGTAGAACATCGATGGAAGAAGTGGGTGAAATAACGACGGGGAACGGGGAGGATCCAAAGAGGAATACCAAAGAAAATGTCGAGGTAGCTACGCTGAGTGGTGTGACTAAAGCTTCGCGTGAAATTAATCGACAGCATGAAGGTGTGTGCAATGTGCAATTAAAAGAAAAGAAAAGAAAAAGAAATTTTTATTTTTAAATAGTAATTACACTTATGAAAAATATTTTGGCGGATTACATGTATTGTTTTTGATGTTCGTAGTGCCCAACGATATTGAGGACCCAAGGGTATTAATCGGACGCATTCGAAGCAAGTTCGTACCGACCGGAAATGTGAGTCGTACTGCAAAGCTGTTCGAAAAGGAGGCAGCAGCGTCGAAATCATCTACAAACGTCCAACAAGTATCTCAACGCGAATATCCTGCAGTGACTGTGGCAGCAGGGAAACCTCACAACGAGAGGATACAGAAGGCTTTCGCTTTTTGGAACAAATAGACCTTGCATGGAGTGCGAAAAAAAAAATGAGTCATCACCGACAATACTTGGAAATTAATCGGTATTTCTCGCGAATATTCAAGGACATATAATAATCGTTCGACTGAAACTCAACACGCGGTATTGTACGCGGTGAAAGTGTTGTCTTTGTGTTCTTTTTTTTTTCTTTTTTTTTAAACTTGAAGGACAGTAATACGTAGTACATACTTTTTTAAACATCGAAACAAACGCACACGTGTTACCCGGTAGATGTATAACTGAACAAAGTGTCACACGGATTCATTAATAACGACGAGAAAAGAAACAAAAAAAGAGTAAAAAATAGAAAATTCATCGACGCGATAGCGAGGTTATGAACTTTTAACTTAAACAGTTTTAATCGTTAAAGAAAAAAAAAAAAGGGTATTTATTTAATAACATTTCTTATCGGTCCCCACGTAGTCTGAGGCGAATATTTACGATAACGTAGTTATTATTACATTTTATCTCATTGCCATTGTTAATCCGTTTCTTTTTTTTATCTTCTGATTTGAAATTACAGTACGAAATTTTATGACGCAATTGGTGGCGATCGAAACTCGACTTTTAACGTTAACGTTTTTTTTCTGTGTAGATACGTTCGATGATTTCGAGAGTTTCGTATAATAAGATATTCGTAAATATACGGCAAACGCTGAAAAAATAAAACGTTTGCTTGGTCGATGCGTGTAAATAGCTGTCAGTGATATTTTACAATCGTAGACACATAATATTGTATTTATTATTTCCTTTGCACCTTTTAGTTTTCTTGTGAACATGAGGAAGCGATTATATGTATTACTATAATAAGTAACATATGAATAAAAAAGAATAAAAGCAAAAATATTTACACTCCTCTATGTTATTCCTGTGTTGGTTTTTATCCAGTACATGTTGTCCAATACTGATTATTTGGTACTGAAACTATGCAGTGAAATAAAAAAAGGTTATTTAGAATGTTTTAATATAGGACAATGGACGAATATATATGAACAAATACAAACATTTTTAGTCACTGTGTTTTATATTTTTATTCGTTTTGACTTTAAAGTACAGAAATGTTCAAAGATTATAAAATCTAGCATTCAATATTCATACAACATATTGCTGGCCATATTAAGTATTAATTATAATTAACATTTGATAAATGGCAATATTATAAACATAATCAACAACTATATAAAACCGATCGCGATATATTTTTTAAAATTGTTAATATGCATTTAAGAAACGTGAGTAGAATTGTAAACAGTACAGATAGATACACATTGTACAAACAATAAACAACAATAAAATTACTCGTTGTATTCAAGTACAATATAGTAGAAGAGATTCCGGAGGCACGTTGTTTCTTCAAATATGATCGTATAAAAAATATAATTCAGTCATTTTGAAAGAGGCACTGTCTTGAACATTTGTAGCGTTTTAATAAGTGCGATCTAATTGAATCCATTACGTTTCGTTAGGAATGAAATGCATCTTCCGATAATTTGATGATTTAAAAAGTAGAATATCGTATCAAAAGTTAACGTTTCATTTTGTCCAGTATAGGGACGACCATGTCGAAAGATGGACGTTTTCCTGGATCTTCGTTCATACAAATTCTAATAAGCTTAGCAAGATGCGGTGAAATTCCCGGTGGTATACTAACACGTAAATCTTCCAATGCGATCTATAAAAGATACAAAAGAAAATACAATTAGTAAATTAAGAAATTGGGTTAAATTAATGATATCAAAATTTTAAACGAACTTTCATGCCACACTCCATTGGTGAAAGATCTGCAAATGGAACTTCTCTGGTTGCAAGTTCCCACAGCAAAACAGCGAAGCTCCACATATCACTGGCCTCGAGATTAATATCAGCTGGACGTTTATTCAAAGCTTCTGGAGACATCCACGCTGGTTCGTAAATGCGACCTACTTCTTGGAACGAAAATTTCGAATCCGCCATGTTTACACGAGCAGTCAAATCTTCGTCAATCTACAAACATAAAACTTACTCGTCACTAAAACTCGCAAGCAGCATAATAGTAATATGTACCAATGATAAAACAAGTATTACCATAATATGTTTACTATTGAGATGAAATCTACATCTGTTTTGTCTTTCGAGACCGTGAAGAAATGCCATAGCTCTGGCAACATCAAGAGCAAGTATAAGTGCACGTGCAGTATCAACAACAACGCCTGTTCCTCCATGTAAAAGCCTATGTAAACTACCACGCGCCATATATTGTGATACAGTCGCCAATTGCGGTGGTTGATTGACACAACCAAGAACGGGCAGCACATTAGGATGTGAAAAAATTCTTAATTTTGGAAATTCTTCATTAAAATCTCTTGATATTCGGGCCGTACATTCGCGTATATTCAAAATTTTTGCGACGATGTCATTATTTTGCCAATATCCTCGCCAAGTTTCACCACTCGGTGTACTAGCTAAATGAATGCGTAAAGATAAATCTGTCATGTTTATTCCTTTATGCCTTGACAATGTTGCATCACCTGCATGAAACAAATAGTATTAGTCATTTTTGTATTGATTAGTATTCATCAGCCTATGTAACATATTCTAACTTACGGCTTCTAGTTTTTAGACCTAGCCAACTTTGGTCCTTAAATTGAATTTTCTTTAAATCTTGTCCATTTTCTACTGCCAAGTCTACAAAATAGAAATTCATAATTGCAAATATATAGATCATTGACACAAGTATGAATAAAAAGTTTTTATCAACTATCAAATACCGTGTAATCTCTTAGCCAGAAGACCTCTTGCTTTATCTAAAGGAGTGTCACCATCTTTGTTTGCAATAGATACAAGAGCACCAGCAGCTACTAACTCTTCAGCAACTGCTTGATGTCCCCAAAAACATGCATAGTGCAGGGCAGTGTTACCATGCTCATTTGTGACATTAACATCAGCACGATTCCTAAGTAACTACAAATGTAAATTCCTTGTTAAATTCGTTATATCCTTTCAGAGCAAAGCATGATAGTAGTTTTACATGTTTTTTACTTTTTATATCTTTCATTGTGTACATATTTTTTTCTTTTATACTTCTTTTCAAACATACAATTACTTATATTTGGTTACCAATTGGACTATTTCCTTATGTCCATGTGCAGAAGCAAGATGAAGAGGAGTATCATCTCCTCTGTTAGTAGCATTAATGCGGGCTCCTCTGGTAACTAGCAACTCTGCCAATTTTAAATGTCCCTCTTTGCAGCACCAGTGAAGAGGACTGAATCCATGATCATCACTATACATAGAATATGAAATCATAAGTGAAAATGAACTGATACTACAATTTAATATAATGAACAAAATACAATTAATATAACAGAAAGTAGGTGTTACCAAAAATGAAAAAATATGAAACATCTCTAAAATATGTATTATTCATAGTCAATAATTTTAATATTAATACAAAATTTAAAATAGGTAAAAAGAGATGTCTAAAAAATCTCTTAAAAGGAAAGAAGAATAATGAAAACAAATTGTTCCAAATACTCAGAAGTAATATCGAATGGTACTTTTTGAAAAAGGAATTTTCTTGTATTTACCCTTGGTTCATGTCATGTTCAGTGTCATCCAGCCAAACACGCACTTGCATAGCATTTCCTTCACGACACCATTGAAAAATATCTTCCATTTTTTTCACTTATAAAATAAAATAAAAGAATTGTATAAATATTATGACGGGGGAGTGGCAGTGCTTCGTGCTCCAAAACACCGTAGTCGTCATGTACTAAATATAACCATATTTCCGCGCAAGCGACACTGGTACAAAAACTACATCACTTCGGTATACTTCACAGATACAGATTGACAGTGAGATTTTTATAGCAGTTCTACATTAATGAGACATTGAAATATTAAAAAATACGTTTATTTGCAATAACGTACAATATTTAATATAGCAGTTTGATTGTATTTCCACGAGTATAATTGTACGTGTGACCATATATGACGCGTGGAATCGCGTACTACCTCAACCAGGAGGCGGTTACTTCATACTCCCCACGTACTTCCACAGTATCTATAAACACAGACAAGATATAGAATAGATCTATCACCCAATATATTTTTGTGTCCCCGTCAAGAGGGCTCTAGAGCCCCATTACCATTTTCGTGTTACTTTCAACGTTACCGATTCAGCATAGAATAAGATTGCAACATTAACAGTGGTTGGAATTAGAACTAAATATGAAATTTCAAATAAAGTATAGGACAGGAGTATATTATAAAAGTATATACTATATTTCTAAATATGTAATATGTAAATAAAAAAGTATATTAGGTAGTTCGGAAAGTTCTATCGTTTCTATCGTAATTCGAAAAAAGAACCGCCGTCCGAATAGTTCCGAACGTTGCCGAACGTTGCCGACCACCGTTCTTAAACGCAGCAAGAATCATGTGTAAAAGGAACGTTTATGTTTAAAATAATTGTGTTTCTGTAAGTTGAAAGTGAATACAAGTGGTACCGAAAAGTGTATGTCGTTAATTTATTTTGCAATTCGGTGTTTTATATCGATTGAATTGTCGAGTTCTTAGCAGCAAAGATTGACATATTACAAAACGTCTGTACGTCTGAAATATTAAACGTTTGAAATACTGAACGTCTCTTCGAAATTTGTACTGTCAAAAACTTTAAACAAAGTGTTTCGTGTGACAATAGAGACCTTTTAAAGGCTAAAAATGATTACTGCGCAATTAAGATAGCTGCTCTCGAGAGTACTCTCAAAGAGTTTCTTGCCATAACAGCAAAGATTGACGTATTACAAGATGTCTGAACGTCTGAAATACCGAACGTCTGGAATTCTGAACGTCTCTTCGAAATTTGTACTGCCATACACTTTGAACAAGGTGTTTCATGTGACAATAGACTTTTTAAAGGCTAAAAGTGATTACTGCGCAATTAAGATAGTTGCTCTCGAGAGTACTCTCAAATGTATGTCCAGTTCTCTGCTAGCACTCTCAGTACCCTATATACTGATAAATTTGACTCTCGAGAGCAACTCACGATAGTTTTACTCTCAAATAAATATGTACCCTAACGTTGATCAAATCAGTATCTTGACGATTAATTTATTTCGAAATCCTCTGGACTTCGAAGTTTTGCCGCCAAAAAAGGGAGAAGCATCATACCGGTGAATGCGACATAGAAATTATGACGTATTCGTTTATTATCAAGAAAAGTGAAATAGAGAATATTATAATATTATAAAATACAGAATATTATATATTTGAAAATTTTCGAATAAGTGAACTGGTAGTGTTACCCCCACTCCTATATCCAGTATCCTAGCAACGCCACCTGTGGATTCCTCAGTTGCTCAGTTGTCTCCAGACGTCGTACATGGTAGACGTGGTTGCTGTGTGCGTGATAAGAAGGTATTATAAATTTAATTTATCAATCTCTAAATGTTTCTAATCGTTTCTTTTAACTAATACTTGTTTAATTTTCCTTAAATTAAACGTTTATTTATTCTGTTACAGGTTTTTGGCTGTGCTAAAGGTTCGAAAAGGAGAATAACAGTCGTATTCAAAATCGACTGAAAAGGCGGGGAATTGATAGAAGCAATTCGTTCCAGTAATTATGTAAGTGGCCTCATAATTTTTTAATTTATTGCTGCTGAACAGATGGGACGTGAATTGTTATATAAAATCGAAGAATATTTCAATCGTATCGCGTGTAGCTTCGACATGAAGAACATACGATATCGCGAAACTTGTGTTTATAAAAACTAGTAAACACCAGCGACCCAAGCAGTCGGCCGAGCACGGCTGTCTCGAGGCATAGTTTTTCTATGTTAAATTCTCAGAATTCTTATTTCCGTTGAAATTTCCGAAACATAAACACAAAGGTGGCTCTGGGTTAGTATCAGTTGTAGAGGTCAATATCACGGGGGGGAATTCAGTCATTCAGTTACCGGGCTTCGAGTCGACAAGACGTGTTATTCACATTCGCGTATTCTATCATTTCTGGTAATTATCCTACGATTACTGCACTCTCTTATTACTTTTGCTTAATAAATTAATACACAGTCATATCATAAACCTCCACAATAGAGTTCGAATTAAAGTAATTATTTAATTGTGACGCAATTTCGTTTCTGTTGAATACACATGTTATAAATTAATATTTCTCTTCTGTTAAGATATCTGGTCGATAAAGAGAGCAGAGAAAGAGGAACAGAGTAGTCTCAGGGCAACGTTTATGGGTTTGATGGATAATTGGTAATATTTAATTTATTATTACAAAGCCGATCGTATGTATACATATCTTTTTTTTTTTTTTATATCATTGATTTTATGTGGGTATGTATCACTGTATGGTAATACATGGTACACATTTATTGCATAATTAAAGGAGGGTATAACTAAGTATACTTATATAAACGTTATAATTAATTGAGCAATATACTAAGATGCAAGAAGAACAGATTAAGCTTCTTTCTTTCGGACGTAATTTATTTTTATATAATTGAGAAAAGAATTCGTGGCTTGATCATTTCAAACTTTGCTTTGTAATATGGGATTTTTAATTATATAAAGTCGTTTGATTTTATTGAAATAATTCGCACCTTTTGCTGCATTTCGGTCGCGATATTTTCTAACTTCAAGAGTCATTAATATTACTTTTCCAGACTTTTTACTATCCCTATATCGAGTTCAATCACCGACACGTACAATTTTCGTCGCAAGTTTAAATATTCTCTAAAATCATTTACGTAGAATCGAATACTTACCTGTTGCTTATGGTACGGTTTAGCCATGGAATTTTACTTTGTGCAAACATTTTCGAATATTTGTAAACCGCGATATATTACGCGATTCTTAACATAGTAATAATTGTTAACTCTAGTAACAAACATTTTTATTTTTTTTACTTTTCATAAATTAATTTCATTGTGTCGCACTATTCAGTACTGCGACGTAAAATAATCTTGATAATTATTAATATTTGTGTTAATGTAAAATGTGTAGTCACGTAAGTTTTTCCATTTCTCCAACAATACAGTATTTTCTTGACGAACACTCGGTACGAAAAAAAAAGTAAACACGCCCCCCTCAACCCTGCTAACGAACAGTTTTTATTTCCAGAGATGTTGACCGCGCGCAATGCGGTCGGTAGAGTCAGTGTTTTTTGCGTACAAGGTTTTTTTCTTGTTTTTTTTTTTTTCAGAGCAACACAGCTCTTAAAGTAGACATATGTACTAAATTCACAATAAATTACGCGAAGGTAGAGTCAGTGATTTTGTTCGCCGGATATAATATACACGGTCGCGTTATTAACTTTTTATTAATTTTTTTATTCTTGCTGAAATTCGTTACCGGTATTAGAGTCAGTGCATCACTCGAAGAAATCATTGGGCGGAGCTCTCAGAGTTGAACATGTAAGTATCTATCAAAATAAAAGTTTAACAGTTTGAATCTTTTTCATTTAAAGAGTTGTTAATTGTTAAATTCTTGAAATGTCTATATGTATCTCTGTTTGAGTGAAAATTACGAGAATTTCAAAGTTCGCTGTAGTAAATAATACTGAAAATTTTGAAACAATCATCTCGTTTTCAAGAACAAATAATAATATTCCGTTCTTCTACAAAGTGTTGCAGCTTGCATCTACTGTGGTCCCTATGGTGCCTTCCTGATGATTTCCACGACAACTTCTGGTGTGCAGTGGCATCCTAGATGACTTCCTCTTAGCAGTGGCGGCCTAGATGACTTCCTCTGGGGGTGGCAGTTTGCTGTGGCAGCCTAGACGACAGCTGTAACTCAACGAACTGTGAGTCGCATGCGTTAAAGTTCCTCTGGTCACTCAATCATGTCGTAGGACGATTGGTCCGAATCGACACGGGTGACTAGTTGTAATTACGTAGTATCTTTTGACGAGCACAGTGACCGCGGGTGTGAGTATAATAACTCACTCTCGTGAGTAGTAACATTTTGTGTGATTTATTTCTTAGATCAGGTTAGGTTTTCTTGCACCGCGTCGTTTTTTTTCTATTCTGGTTAATGTTGATAATACGATATTAATTATAGTGAAACTAGTGAATTTAATTAGAAATAAACTGACTTGGATACTGGTCAAGTAAGAATATTTTCAATTTAGATATTTGTGGAATATCCACGTGAATAATTGAAAAGTCGTAGAATTTTCGTATTAAATTTAGTATGGAAGTCGAATGTCCTTCGACTTCGTCTGTTTGAAAACAGTTACCATACAGTGGTAACGATGTTGTATAGGTTTTTGTTAACATTACCAGAATAGAGACTTGTTCTATTTATTTTATCGATTAAATGCGTATTGCAAGAGTTGAATGAATAATAATATTCGTTAATAATATTCATAGAACGAATAATAATAATAATATCAAATGATTCATTTGGTTGCTTTGTATATTCAGTATAATTTTCAATCTAACTCGGGATATAAGAGTACAATTTCAAAGTAGAGTTATTCACGAGAGAAAGAAATACTATATTAAATTGAAAGATTAGTGCAAGAAGACACTTCGCGAATGTAACGGACCAGATTTCGAAGTCAAAGTATAACAGCCTTGAACTCTAATTTTCGCAAAATTTACTTTGACGACGGGATCGTCCCAGGATGATTTAATAACGTGTTTAATTTTCAGAGCCTATCATCAAGAAGAAATAAAAATTTTACCTTCCCTGTGTGATACCTTTTATTACCATTAGTATTAATTATTAGACCGTTATACAAAGTACATGAAAAATCAGATAATAACATATTTTTAGTCGAGGATTTTCAGGTTTAACCCTCCGTATTCGTTGTCAATAACCCATTCACGTGCCCAGGTGCTTCTTGATTGGGTGAAGGGCAATGGGTACGATGACACTAGTTTTAATAATGAATTATAGATTCATTTTTCTCTCGTTACCAATTTCCGTTTTTCACAGTAACATGTGAAAGTTACAAAAGAGAAATAAACGAAACGGAAAAAGGAAATACATTTAAAATCATCGCGTGTCAATTTTTCTCTCGTATGATCGCAATGATCGCTATCCTTCGTCAGCCGATTTCAGGAAAAATGGTACGTACATTAGAGTGTGAATGATTGACTAACTCTTGGGCGTCGGAGGCGTCCCGGGACGTCTCTCTAGTGTAGGATATTGCGCCCAAGTGTCTGTATGAGAACCGTGGAGCGTCTGTTTTTGTATGTGTGACTTGCATTTTTTAAATATAGGTTCAGGGAGGATAGGTAGTATACCTTCTGGTGTGTGTATGATAAATATAAGTAGGTAGGGCCGGGCAGGTTGACACAGTCTCCGATCGGGCAGGCCCTCTTTTTTTTCCGTTGTGTTCAACCTGTTTCAGGAAAATCTGATTTGAAAAATCGAAGGTGAATCCGGCGCGAGTGGAGCATGCCACTTGCCACTGGATGCACTTGTCGAATTTTTCGAATTTCCCGCGTTCGCGGTCGGATGTTGAGGCCCTTCGAAACGAAACGCAAAGATAGTTTGCTCGAGGTTCGGCGTAGATGCACTTGCAACGATTCATTCGTTGCTCGTGTTCATCTGCGTGTTCCAAGTTTTCCGGCTTCCGCGATTATATCTTTTTATTTCACCTTTATATGTTATGGTTTATTTTACGATACAGGGAATCTCGAGCCTTAGACTTAAGTTTCAGAAATGTAGAAAGGCTATATGAGCCGAAGAGGCCCGGCAAAATGCCAATGAAGAGGGCTGCTACGAATGGCTCTGCATCTTTTGGATGGATCCAAAGGATGGAGAGTCATTCTCGTTGCTACTTTGTCACTGTGCTCGCTTGCATGTAGTATTTTGTAGGATGTATTTCAGCTGGAACTGGACATCGCCCACCCTACCTCCCCTGTCGCGATTTTAATTAGCGTTGCGACTGATTGATCACGGTTTGCGTTAGCGTTGCGAGAAATTTACACGCGATTTGAATTAGAGTTGCGAATCATGTGAGATCGCGTTTTGAATTAGAGTTGCGAATTGATCGAGATCGCGTTGTAAATTAGAGTTGCGAAGAAATGCTGCTCGCGATTGCTCTTGTGTATGAAATTTTTATTCTTGGAATCTTTATTCAATTGCAAATGTTTGCATTTAAAGTAATGTTACATTTTTTTCCTTTTTTTCAGAGTAAATTCATTTCATTTATTCAGAGTAAAAATAGTTTGAAGGAGCCTTTACTCCAGATGTAATTTTAACGATAGCGTTGCGTATAAACGAATAAACGCGTTTTGTCTTTGAATAGTGTTGCGACGGAATGCCCAAATTTTTCAGGAGTCGCTGAAGGATCTGCGCCAAAGGTGATCAGGGCAGTAGCCCTGACTACGACTGCCATGGATCCCCCGTTATTAGCGTTGCGTATTATAAATTACAGAGTGCATAGATGACTAGTGTTGCGTATTGCCCAAAAGCGCCCTAACGTGGCTGCTCTCGCGTTTAACGGTAACTTTTTTTATCTTCTTTTTTTTTTTCGTAAATTCAGATTGCAAATAAAATGAAGCACTCACCGCGATTGATTCTGAGACTCTTTTTATTTCGTACATTTAATAGATTAGTGTTGCGTAAAAGAATGAATTATTCCACTCACGGTTTGCTCGGGTTTAGAACGAGTGGATTATGAAATCTACCGAGTGTTTGTCATGAAATACTGTTGAATTGCTGTAACAGTTATTTACGATATTACATATGTAATATCGATGATGATGATTTATCTTTGAAGACGTAACAGTGACTTCGAGACGTTGAGAATTTCAAATTGAATCGGAATATATCAGAGGAAGAATTAATAATGAACGAAAGTGCAAGTAGAAGCTCGGTAAATTCTTAAAAAAGAAAAGAAAAAAATAAGAATTAATTGTTATTAGAGTTATTTACCTTTTCTCGGTAAGTAAGATTCATCTGTCGGTAATATTTGCAAATTTGCATACCGACTGATGCAACAGTAGAGTATAGTGAATTTTTATAAATTTTCGAAATGGCTTTGCACGAATTAAAGTACACCCGCGGTTACGTTTTTCATATTCCGTGTGCGACATAAAAAGCTTGCAAAGAAACTTTGTTACGTAGAAAGTAGTTGGCTCGTAATATTCATAGTAAAATGTTCGAATCACCGGTACGACGTCGCATACTCGTTGCTAATTGAAAAAATGATAACAATATAGATGAAATTGCGGTAAATTGTGCGATTGTTTCGGTTTTAAATTCCTAATGAAGAGTAAATTGGAACATCTCTCCACGTTTTCTTCCGTGAAAATAATAACTTGCAAACTAATTGTGCACAATTTTAATCTATTTTTCTTTCATCTTGGTATTCGGTATAGAAATTTTCAATTCAATTAACGAAGATTCTTCCTTTGTGAAATATTCTAATGACTTTCGAAATAATTTGTTATTAATGTGTACCAAGTAATTGCTAACAATGAAAAGTACCTTTTTTAATATCACTTTTATTTCAACGAATACGTAAAAGTATATGTACGATGTGTGCACAATGTCTTTTTTTTTTTTCAGCTGTTAAACCTTCATTTTTAATTATTATTGCTGAGGCTTTCGGATGTAAGCTGTGTCCTTATGGAAACAGTACTCCATTCCCCAATAATAATAATTAATATTTTATACGTATATGTGCATAATATCTTTTTTTTCAGCTGTTAAACTTTCATTTTTGCTTTTATTAATCCAACAAAAAACGAGTTTGTTACAGATTCGCTTTATCGAAAACTGAGGAAATTATTCGAAGAAAAAAAGTAAATGACGCCCATATTGTAACTTGTAAAGTCTATCTACTAATTTCGTTTGAATTTGAGTTTGTTGCAGGTGACAGAGAAGCATACGAGCAATTCATCGTACCATACTGATACTTCTCTTCTTTCTCCTTTATATCCCTTTAGATTTTTAGAATAGGCAGGGTGCAATATAGATTTCTAATTAGGGAGGTTGTTTTCCAAACGGACGTGGCATTTTAATTAGCCACGGTATGTTCAACATTAAATTGGATTCTTAATTAAGAAGGTGATTTGTAATTTAAGTTAAATCTTTAGTCAGGTAGGCAATTTTTCGACATAACTACTAAATTCGTTTGAATTTGAGTTTGTTGCAGGTGACAGAGAAGCATACGAGCAATTCATCGTACCATACTGATACTTCTCTTCTTTCTCCTTTATATCCCTTTAGATTTTTAGAATAGGCAGGGTGCAATATAGATTTCTAATTAGGGAGGTTGTTTTCCAAACGAACGTGGCATTTTAATCAACCACGGTATGTTCAACATTAAATTGGATTCTTAATTAAGAAGGTGATTTATAATTTAAGTTAAATCTTTAGTCAGGTAGGCAATTTTTCGACATTAAGTTAAATTCCTAATTAAATAGGCGATTCTTAATTTAAGTTAAATCATTAGTCAGGTAGGCGATTCTTAATTTAAGTTAAATCTTTAGACAGGTAGGCGTTTTTCTACATTAAGTTAGATTCTTAATCAGGCAGGTGGTTGTTAATTTAAGTTAAATCATTAGACAGGCAGGCGACTCTTAATTTAAGTTAGATTCTTAGACAGGCAGGCGACTCTTAATTTAAGTTAGATTCTTAGACAGGCAGGCGACTTTTAAGTTAAGTAAGAATTCTACTTAAGTAGGATAGTATTTAAGACTTTAACATTTAAGTAGGCAAGTTTTTAACGAAAATTCAGTGCTCGAGTTACATGTTGTTTAAGACGGTAGCTCTCAGTTTGTAAACATTGTAATTTTGTTCCTTTCGTTAGTTTCCTGTAAACAATTTTGAACAGAAACGCTTGATTTATTCCCGAGATAGCCGTGTGCAGTCAGTCCCTTAAGTTGACGTGTCTTTCTGTGGGACGTATTTGTTTGTATTTTCTTCTTTTGTGTTTCGAATATCTCACGAGTCAGATTCCTACTTCACATATTCTTGTGTAATGATAAAAATACAGAGTGAATTAGTATCTCGTATAGAATTAAGGTTTTCGTTGGTCCTAGTTTAAGGCAAGTGTAAGTTAACTCCTAGCTTAGGTTGTGTCTTAGTGAAGTTTATACTGTAAGTTAGGCATAATCTAAGTTAAGCTAAACTTAAAGTACTTTAAGTTTAAATTAATAGGACACTTTTAACTTTTTTTTTTTTGTATTTTTTTCTTTCTTTTCTCGCCGACTTTTTTTTTTAGTTAACATTCCTTCAGTCTCCTGCTATTGTCCGTTTTGCATAGCGATCGAAAATTCGAACGTATTGCAAATGTGCTATCAGTAGGAGGTGTTAACGTTGCATTAACGAGTAGAAAATAAATAGTAGGCGCGTAAAAGGAGGGTGGATGGGACCGTGTGGTTAGGGCGGGCCTTCATTCGCAGCAACCTCCACGTGGTGGGGCCTGGGCAATCGATATTATTTGGTATATAATTGTAATTGTATAGCAAATAATACGAGCAAATTGGCTGCCATAGTAAAAGATCGTAATTTAATCGAATACGTATCGTGAATTATAGCAAATGTAGTAGTAACAGTACTTTCCAAATAATAACGCTTGAGCTTGCTAGATTTTTTCGGGGATTTACGAGCTCATACATTACGTCGATCATTTTAACGTACAAATTACAATTTAAGAGTAGACTAAGGTTCTTATGGTGATTACGGTTATACTTGGTCCGCTTTGAATGTGTATATGGGTTAAGCTTAATTTTAGGGTTATGTGTCAAACTAAAAAAGAGGATCTGCCGATTTTACCATCTCTGATGGTTGGATAGTATATAATTCCTGAATTCACCGTTTTATATCGTAGAGGGCATAACAAAACCTCTGATTTTTTTTACACGATCGGTATTGCAGAACGTGAGACGAAAAATCCCATAAGATGGTAGGTCTATAGTATGCCTCGTTCGTGCTATAAGGAACTCTTGTGCTACCATCTGACGTTACATCACTAATTTAATTATAGCATTGTGTTTAAGTTTTTATAATAAAAGTATTAAAATTATCAATGGCATAATGAAATAAAAGTAACATCTGTATTCTTGAATTTTAGTTACCACCATAATATGATTTTATTCTTTTTACGCATTTTACGAAAAATGTGTATAATAAGGAATACTTAAATGAGCCCTCTAACGGTTTGGAAGAAACGTCTAATTGTCAGACTTTCGGCGAATGTGTTATTGTTATGTTTGTGTAGGACAGTAATTGAGTGGTGAAAATAAAAACTTCTATAATTTTTATAACTCTTTTAATTTTATATGTACATCGAAGAATTGAAAAAATTTCCTTGTTTAAAGATACGTGACTTACCTGTGGCGTATTTACGAATTTGTGTTTATATACTTTTCAGGTTAGAAAATGCCGGTGCTGTAAAAGTTATGTAGTTATTACATTTCAATGTGTTTTATCATGCAAAGACTTTAGTGTGATTAAAATTTAAATATCAAAAACTATACAAAAAATGGAACAACTGCAGACTGCATTGACAGCAATTAAGGCATTGCGCTCGAGTGTTGGTCAAGTTTTTGATTCTTTAGGGAATGGGTTAAGAGCTGACCATGGTGAGGAAAATAAAGAAAATAAATATTTACTTGAATTGCAAGAACTTTTAACAACTGTTAATGTTAATCTAAGGTGTGTCTCTTATTTTATGCCAATATGTCTACTGCAAAAGGATATCATATTAAATATATGTTTATATTTAGAGATGTTGAGCAGGCTGTAAACAGTTTAAATCCACCACCAGGACCATTTAATTTAGGAAGTACTACTTATCTCACTCAGGAAACAACACAAGAAAGACAAGCATTGTATAGTACATTAGTTAACAGTTACAAATGGACTGACAAAGTTCATGAATATAGTAATGTTGCTCAAGCATTACTTAATCAAAACTCTTTAAAAAGATCTTATAATACTACTAGTAGAGCAAAAAGAGGTAGAATCCAAACAAGTAACCACAATGTTCCTCAACAGTAAGTTATTTTAGTATTTCAGATTTTAATTTGCTGTACCAGAAATAACAAAGTCATTGATAAATGTTTCTTCTTTATAGGCAAGTTGATTCTTTGATAGCTACATTTGATAGACTTTTTAGTGATATGACAGTATCTGTATCACGGCCATTTGCATCAAATGCAGTATTACATGTTACACTAGGGCATGTTTTGAAAGGAGTAATAGCTTTCAAAGGTTTGATGATTGAATGGGTAGTAGTAAAAGGTTATGGAGAAACTATGGATTTATGGACAGAATCTAGACACAAAGTTTTTAGAAAGGTGACAGAAAATGCTCATGCTGCTATGTTACATTTTTATTCTCCAGCATTACCTGAATTAGCTGTTAGATCATTTATGGTAGGTGAATGTATAAAATACGTTAGAAATGATAATCATTATATTAATAATATAAAAATTTAACGAATTAATCTACTCTCTTTTTTTTTTATAGACATGGTTTCATAGTCTCAATAACTTATTTAGCGATCCGTGCAAACGTTGTGGTTTACATTTACATAGTGCTTTGCCTCCAACATGGAGAGATTTTCGAACTTTGGAACCTTATCATCAAGAATGTAAACCATAATTATGTCTAGTATAATTCCTCATTGTAAAAATAATGTTTTGTGTAATATACTTATATTTCTTTATAAAACGTATTTAATTCTATATTTGTTACATAATATACAAAAATGAGAAAAACAGAATAGTAGTTCTTATAAACCTCTTCATGATCAAATAATTAAAAACACACTGGTTTTACTTAGTAAATATTTTTATTTGTAGATTTTAAAAGATGTTGTGTATGATCTTTCCACTTAAATTTATCTGTTCAGCTTAAATACATTAATCATAAGTAATTAAAATATTATAGACAATTGCTACGCATATATACAATTGCAAATAAAACCATGTTGCAATATTATAGATTCGCACATTTTCGCGCTAATATAAACCTGAAACTATATTGCGCAAATTGAAAATAATTAAAATGTTTC
>NW_017100202.1:763785-776131 GCF_001263275.1 Habropoda laboriosa | reverse complement strand
AAGTGAACTAAAAATTTTTAAAATACTTTTCTTTTTTTTGTCAAATAAACATCATTACGGAAAAATCATTTCAATTAGAAGGAGCATCTTTTACCAGAGAAACACTTATTTTTGTGCTAAGATTTACGTATAATATACAAATGAGCAGGCATAAATTTTTTCTTGTCTGGAATATAATAGCTCTGCAATCAATGGTTTTTAATGTGTACCCTACATCTGTATACCATTCTTAATATTATTACATGCTATTTAGTTTTACATAACTCTAATTAATATTATGTAAATATAATTACGTTATAAGTACTTTTCACATAGCTGTACACATTCACATTTGGAATATTGGCGCTCTTTGTGGAGCACAAGTCGTTTGAGTGGCAGTGAACTTATTTTACAAATCGTTATTGTGATCACTTTGCTGGACTGTTCCAATTTCTTTTTTCTTTCTTTTAAGGCTCTATAAACGTTGCAATACTCAGTGAATTTAATATCATATCATTGACTCGAAACTATATATGCAATCATTGCTGATTTTTGTTATCAAAGTCGTGGTGAGTGCGGAATAGGTCCTCGCATAAAGGTTACCGTTCGTATATAATATGTATATGTATATATGCATAATATTACAGTTTTAGAAACGAGTTACTTATTATATCGTTATGTGTGAATGAATTATAGTGAAATTAATTTTTCTGGTACGAGGAAGTGTTTTTCTTCATTTTTGAAAGCACTTTGAACACCTACACATTACTTTTAGACCGAAAACAAGAGAAACGTCTCGTATTTTGCGTACGTGCATTTTCGTGTCGTGTGTACGTGGCATAACTGCATTTCATCGTAATATTTATCTAACGACACTAATTATAACTTCATCAATCGTGACGAAAGTAGAAAAATCTTCCATAGATTATCGTTTTTTTTTTTTTTGCTTTTTTCGTCTTTTTAGATGTATGCTGATAATTTCGTGTTTGCTTCGAGATGTTCAATGAATGTATATATATATCACAGCATGCCTTTTCTCAACAAGGACAACAACAACAAAATCATAAAAAGTTCGAATTTTTGCAACGCAGTTAAATTTGAATTCACGTCTAGTAATTTCTGAATAGTTTCTATCGCTAATTACATTTAGCTTAAAAAATGTCAAGACGTGTGAAAAGTAAAACCTTCCATATGGCTTAAAATACCTTTTCTAACGCGATACAGTTGTGTGTGTGTGTTTTTTTTTTCTTTTCTTCGAATTCGACTCGTCGACCTCACCGATCTGACGCATAGTTAGTTTGAGTCGGAGTAATTGCAACTACGGTTATTTAAGTATAAGTATCGTGTTTTAAGCTTTTAATGATTTTAAAAAATGGATATGCTACCAGCACTCGGTCCGCGATTATTGTACAGCCATAACACGAGTGGGAAAACGTACAGTTAATTCTCTGTTCGACATACGTGTATGATATTAACGAAGTTTTGCGATCGTTATCATTAGCCTGTTACACATCGTGCTACTATAAACTAGTAGCTATGTACGTATGTTATATTCCTAGCCTAAGTATCCATAATCAATAGTTGGAATTCTGATAATACTATAATGCAAGGAAATCTACTTTAGCATATTCTTCTTCAGTTCAGTAGCTTTTATTGCCTTTCTCACTGATTCTGTATGATTTGGACAGCTTACAATTAAAAGTTTTTCCTTTATCTTGCTTCTTCTTTTTTTTTTTGCTCGTTAAATTATAACATGTACGATTCACTGCACACGATGTTATTTTATTTTAATTTCTTTTCATTCTATTCTACATATCATGTCGCGATTATACCGCAATATTTAATCAGCAAACCGATTTCGAGCTTATTTCATTTATTCAATAGAAGCTAACGCGGAAGAGAGTTTACCGACCGAGTCAGTGGATTCTTTAGTGCTTATTAGTTCACTTCTGAAGGTAACTCGGGAACAAAAAATAGTCTAAACCGTGTATATAGTCCAATTAGATATTGTGTGACATTACATACAAGCAACAAACTAACCAAACAATCTAAAATAGTTTAAATAACCTTCTAAATATTTCTCTAACTAAAACTCGAATCGTTTTCGTGGCATTGTATAAGGTCTATTTTATAAATTGTTCAATCTAATCTTTGACATAAACGTAATTTCAAATGTTGTTCATTAGCCAACAGAAAGGGGGCGCTTGAAACAGTGTACAGTGCTTCCGGTCAATGTCCGCCTTAGTTCGATTAAAGCGATCGGTTGAAACGGTTTTGTGTCAGCATCGAGTAGGTATATCGCTCGAACGACATACTTAATTTTCATGTAACGCTCTCGTTAATAGAGGATTGAATGTACTATATCGAATAGTATAGGATTATCATACAACTCCTTATGCAACGATGTGGTAAGTACGATAGAAGTATACAGTATATACACTTATATACATATAAGGGAAGTATTTCCCGAAGAGTTTGCGTAACATCAAATGACGTGCATTTTGGTGTAAAACGTTAACGATAAAAGGTAGTAAGAAAAGGCATGCCTCTGAACGTACGAGGTATCGTAGAATTATCTGGTTCAAACGAAGGGGTCTGATTTATTTACTGTGTAGACGTCTTATATATATATGTATATACTTGTTATTAAAACTGTTATTTAAAATTTCTAAACTAAAATTTAATCCAAGTTGCATGTTTCATTCGATATCTCAGTAGTGATCAGTTAGCTTGTCGAATATCTGTATAAAGTTTGAGGAAAATGAAATCTGTTTAGACTTTCAAAGCAATTATCCATTGGAATAAATGTGCGCATGCGCACAATTCGAAGCTCACTATCGTATCAGCTGACACCCGTTCGTTTGTATCGTCAAGTCCTCGTACTTTTTATAAGATAAAATGATTTATCGATTTGTAAATGTGGTTTTTTATGAGGCACCGTATAAGAAGGACGTTATTGTAGTTAACGTCTTTAACACTGCGATTATTAAAGTGACAAGACCGAGTGTTCGTATTTCAGTTGAGTGTCTCGAGTGAAGGATGTTGGTCGATACCAGATCCGATAATTTTTCTCTTAACGTCAGCCGTAAAATTCACCGAATTCAATTTTATATCAATAAACACATAACGTATAATCATAGTACAGTGCAACGAGTTATAAAGACGACAGTGATACAAAATGACATGTAATTCCAATAAATCCTATGAAATTAATGATATAATTAGTGAAGTTTATAGATATACACCGTGTTTTTTATCTTTTTTCTTCTTCTTTATTTCTCTGGGGTTTCGTTTTAAACGATTCGTCGCGTCTAGCAGTTATACGTTCTATATTCTTCGATGTCGCACGAAGTTCAAATTCATTTATTACGTAATCACGGTCCAACATTTTTTTACGCGCTTTTTCGTTACCTTTTATTTTTATTTCTTTTTTTCTCTTTTTTGCTTCTTTCAAACGTACGTCTAGGCACAATCACTTTCGCAACATTTCGTTAGATACTTTTTTTTTTACTTTTTCTCTCTCTCGAGGCTCTTTTCGATCACTAATCTCTATACTAATATCTTTCTCTCGTTCGAACGTGGTAAAAGATTCGCGTGCGTTTGCATCGCCCTACAAAAACATCCCGAAACAACCCATCGAAACGTGTCTTTTCACGTGTATTCGATCTCCCCGTTCCTCTCTCACTTTTTACTGTCACTCTAAACTCCGTTTTTTGTGTGCTTTTTTTCCTCTTTTACGTAATCGTTTCTTCCAACAAATTCGCGGAAACCAAGAACGTTTTTTACTTTTTCTCTTCAGATCAGGCGTGCTAGAGAAATATATATATTCGTAGCTGAGAAAATAACCCCGCGTTTTCTACGCGAGGTATACAAAGCCATATACTCGATACACGGCGCGCGTGGAAGGTGTAGAACCGGGTCGCGTTTAAACGAACGGTTTTCACGATCGACTCTCCATTGTTGTATCCACGGTATTCATATTCCGGCAACAATGAACAGGTGTGATCTTCGTTGAGGTTGTGTGAATCAGGCATGATTGCACGATACGTTACTCTCGAAATTCTCCGTGACACTCCAGGCGATTGTTGTCGCGTTCACTGCACGACGTAGGCTGTTCCGCAAGAAAGCCGCGCAGGCCTTGCTCCTCTCCGTGATGATCTCGTACAGTTGATTCTCCAATGTTAGGCTGTTGGTGGTGGTGGTGAGCAGTAGCGGCAGTGGGATCGACGCGTTCATGATCACTAGATTACCGATATTAAGAGGAGCTGTTTCCCATTGTCAGACACCGCTGCTCGGAAAGCGTGGCGGGGGAAGCGGGGGCGGTGGTCTCGCCGGTTGAGCGGGTGCGCCGGAAGATCGCTCTGATCCAGCTGCAAACACAACTGTTCACCAACATTAATCAGATGAACATATCTTTTTCTCTCATTTTCGAGTTCACATAACATTGTTACACTACTTGATTCGCATTCAATCTACCAAACCGTTTCAATTTAGAAGACGACAAATAGCAAGCCTCTACGATTCTTGTAGAAAGAAATTTCTTTGTTTTTTTTTTTTCAGTTTTTTTCTTTTTGCTCTCTAAGGGAAATTCATATTTTGGTTAGATCGGCTAAAGAATTGTTCCATCGAGAGTCGTTCGTATATATTTTGTTGGATGATATCGATCTATATGTCGAGATCAGGGTGAAATGATTCGTATTACTGAAATCAAAACATTGTTATTGTAGCTTGTGGTATATAATCGTGAATGGGAGTAATTTTCCTTCTTTTTTTTTTTTCAGTTGGCTGTTTTATATTAGACGATTGTGGTTAGTCGATTAGGGTAGATAAGGGAGTGTTGGTGTGTTTATGGTAAGTGTGTAACTTCCGTGATAAATTGCCAGTGATTAAAAAATTGTTGTGCTTGTGAAAAACCGAGGGTTTGCATATATTAAGAAATATGGTAAATACATGTATATATGTACCTGTGTGTTAGTTTAATATTATCGATAGTTTTTTGTTTGCAAAAATGAAAATATGCAATTTCCTCCATTTGAATACCTAGCATTTGTATTCGAAATGAAATATTATTGTTTCGGTGCGTCTAAATACGAAAGAGTTTAGTTAGTCTGTAGTCTGCATCCTGAAAATATCACACAAGGATCATTGGTTATTGTAAAATTATTAAAAAATAATAGCATTCTTCACGATGAATGTTTTCCACTCGATTATTTTCGAAATACTGTGATGTATGTCAAAAAATACCTGGAAAACACAATGTACAAAAATTCTTAACATTACGATTACAAGCATTTGTGTGATGTGCTCTTATGAACAGTAATTGGTGTAGGTAATTAGATACATATAATGTTTGGTTTCGAACATTATTTGCATTCACCGGAAATATGGTGAATCGTGTGTCTGAAAGGCTTAATTATCTTTAGCATGAGTTAGGTACATTACTTGTTTCAATTATACTGATGCCTGTATGATCAACGGGAAAACTGTGCCTCTCTATTTTCGATCATTATAGCATTTGAATCACATGAAATAACAAGCCGAAGGAGATACGAGAGTTTCGAAAGAAAGAAATGCGCAAGGTTAACATTATACTATTTCAGAAATCCTTCTTTCTTTCAGTTTTTTTTTCTTTTTTTGTTTTTCTCTTCTTCTTTTTAATCTAAATAAAAGTAAATTACATTCATGCGGACATGCCCATTACACCATTCATGCTCCAACTGCGGTAGTATTGAAGTCGGTTTTACAGTTTCATATAAAAAAATAATGATAATGTGATATAATTTGTTTCTTTTCTTTTCTTTTTCAAATCTTTAACATTCTCATATGACTCCTCGTTCATGTATGCCTTTTTACATTTACAAATTGATGTTGCGGAGACCATACATTGTGTTAACGAGAGATCCTTAATGGCCTACCTCCATTTAAACTACTACAAAGGCCAGTGTTAAAATAGCGCATACATATTTTATATGTATACTCTTAGAATGAAAATGAAGCCAATATATCTAGGAATTTTATTTATAAGAATCATAGGAATACTTAGAATTGACTAGAATCAGGTATATGTATATGTATAACAGGGCAACAGATTATCATACTGCACACAGATGACAGAAGGGAGACATATATTTATATATAATATGTATATATAAATGATAGAGCTTATAATGCTGAGAGTTTGTTCAACTATGATATACATATATAAAAAACGGAAAGAAAAAATGGTATTGCAATAAAATTGTTGCACATCTACTATCTATTCACAATGCACTGTTAATATTTACAATATCTATGATTTGTATTCACATATATGTTATAATGTCAGAAATATAAGCTCTATGTTGCAAATGAAAGTACAGTTCAACTATATTCAACTTTTAATTGAGTGTACGGTGTGTGAGTGTTTGGCTGAAGCGGTGCGAGTCAATGAAAAGCCAAAATAGAACTATGACCGATGGAATGCAAATATAGTTACAATAAATGTGAACGTGAATTTGAGACAATTAAAAGTATCTCGATAATTGATTAACTGATTAATTTCTGTTCCAACTGTTTCTTTCTTTTTTTTTTTTTTTTTTTTTCTCCTGGAAAAAGAATGTTACACAATGAATGATATATATGTATATTTCATTAGGAAAAATTGATCGAAGATTTCGATCACACTGATTTTTATCAGATCGTTAAAATTTTCTACAGGTGTGAGTTTCTTACCATAAAAGACGATTAATTGGAAAGAAAGATTTTTGGAGAATGGAGATTTTACAAGAGTTGCCGATGTTAATTTGAATTTGAAACTTGTAAACGTCTTATATATATGTATATATGTGTGTGTGTGTATAGTACATCTGTAATCAGTGGTATACGGTTTTAAAGTGGCTTCCTGTTCATTTACAATAGAATAATGTTCGATTGCACTCCTCTAATTTGCTATTGTCAACACGAAAATATATAGGTAGTGTGATATTGTTCTCTGCTAGGACCACTCGTATGTCTTGTAGTAGCGAAGCAGCAATTGTAATTTTTGATTTCATATAATCAGCACTTTGATTCCTCTGCTCTTTTCAATCATACTGAAAGCAGAAAAATAATAGTCGCAAATAAATTAGAAACGTATGTATTCACAATGAAACTACAAATAAACAAAATTTTACAAACATACATAGATGGGCATTATGACATGCACAATGAGAGGTAGATGGAATAAGCGATAGGTGGCAAACGATTCTTTTCAAATTTGCTAAACATATGGTATACGACACATGAATACATACCACGAATTGACGAATATATGTATATTTTTCTAGAATTTTATAAAACATAAAATATTAGAATATCAAATGTTTTAGAGAATATGAAATATTTTAGAGAATATAGAATATTAGAGTATTTTTATTTTAACTAAAAATACGACACGCGTCGGTGGTTAAAACGAGGAGAAAATGTTTTTAAAGGAGAGAAAAAGAATGTAAAGAATTGTTTGCCGTATAAAGACGGAAGTGGCTATGGTGACAGATGATTGTGGGCGATCTTGGTCACGTTTTTAAGCCTTACATGAATCAGGATGTGGCTTCTCCTCGGCCACCATCAGGGCTGCACTCTCTGCTGGCGGTATGTGTCCCTCTAATGCATTCACACAGTTTAGCATGCTCCTGCAAAACATCACGCGACTTGTCCAAGTTTCCGCTTCTTCATACATGTCTAGTGAATCTTTCCTTCTCTTATTACATTCCAGATGTTCGTCGAGGGCATCGATTCAACATGCACCGACGTTGTAGGACCATGAGAAAATAGTACCGCGGCTTTTATCAACAACTCGTCAACAGTAAGTTACATATCCGGTTTCTTTTTTTTTTTTTTCCTTTTCTTACTTTGTCCTAATTGACTTGGATTTGAATTTGAAAATTTTCAAAGGTTTGTGATGTAGCAGACCGTTCTTCTTTTCTTTTACTTTAATTTAACGATTACGAATAGATTTGTATCTTTTTGTATTTTTGTTCTGTGGCACATTGTAACAGCACCCCTTTTGCACAAAGCTACCATTAGTCGAACTTTAATTTTGCCTATTTTTCGTTCATTTTCTACCTCGTGAAAGAGAGAGAGAGAGAGAGAGAGAGAGAGTGATAGGGGGAGAGAGAGAGAGAGAGAGAGTGAGAGAGTACGTTTCTTCAAAGGAAAGTTCACTCGATCTGCGCGTAGATCCTTCTTTTCTCTTTTTCAATTACTTTTCTCAAGAAATGATAAATTCATTTCACAGTTTCTAGCCTTGTAGGATTACAGTGGTTCACTGGCCTGTGTAGTAGACTTCAAACATGTACTTGAAAAATATCGCCAACACAACTTACTCTTTTCTTTTCTTTTTGTTACTTTGGAATCGTCCGCCGCGGACTACTCGTTAGGTATTGAGATAATAGACAGACGTTGCTCGTCGGGGGAAACGAAAGAGAGAGAAAAATGGAGAGAAAAAAAAATAAATAAAGACACACACACAGAGAAAGATAAGAAAGTAAAGCACCGCCGCCCGCACCAGGACATTTCGATCTCTCCACGGCGTGACGAATAAAACTCTTAATTGACTTTTCCTGCAAGGTAAACGGAAATTAGGTCAAAAAGCTTGACCAATGATAAAAAAGAAACTCCACGTCGAGGTCGCATGTACGAGTGGAAGAGAACTGAAACCGGTAATTAAATAAACAAACAGATTTATTTTACAACATAGAATATATGTATATTATGTATACGATCTTTTATCGGTGATGCCGAAATATTCGTTCATTTAATAATAATATGTATATTATGTATATATTGGTAACGAGTGTTTCAAAAAAGTTGATTTTTTTTTCTTTCTTCAGTATTTAAACGTGTACACGTTAATGTATCTGCGTGTGTGTGTGTGTGTGTGTGTGTGTAGTCAGTGATACAATGATATTTCATATCAGTTTCTTGTGTGCTACGAATATGCTAAATCGTTGCCGATAACAATTATTCCATTAGATTGACTGGATACGAGAATCTAGTAGTATAGTATCTTATTCTTTTATGTGTTTTTGTTTATTATTGTTTTTTGCAGTGAATGGCCTTCGATTAGAATCGTTCTCGATTATTATTAGGTTTCTTTTCTTTTTTTTTTTTTTATTATTATTTATGGTTTGTCAGTAGCGTGGGTATGGTTGGCAGTGGTGGCGTCAGATAGGACGGTCTCCTTGCTAGAGTTAGTGGCGAGCTCCTCTTCCCTGCAATATAATAATGTTACATGGCCATCGAGCCTCGAATCGGTTTGTTTTGTTTTGTGTTCGATTTTCAGAGAGAGAGAGAGAGAGATAGATAGATAGATAGATAGATAGAGAGACAGAAAGAGAGACAGAGAAATCCTAGTTCGTACGACACGCGTACGTTAAAAAGTATGCTTTCTTTTTTTCTTTTCTTTTTTCACTCTGTAACAACGACGGACACACGCGTTTTATGCATCCTGCGTAGAGAGATTAGATTGCACCGCCGTCTATTAGTCATGGGACACCTACTAATTTACTAATTTAAATTGACGCTTGTTAAATGAAACGATTATCTGTAGATTATTTGCAGAGAATATTAGTTTTTTAACGTTGAAATATATGGAAAATTGTATTGAAGGATTGCAAAGGTTCGTGCCCGATTTTCAGAGGTGGCGCGAAACTTATCGACTTCGGTACAGATGTTTGTTCTAACGTCGTTACATTCCTATCGAAAGATTTAGTTTCAAATGAAATGTGCTTTTGCAGACACCGCTTGTGTTTTATTTTTCAAATCGGGCGCGAACTTTTGCAATCGTACAATACATACAAAGTTTTGAATTTTCTCGTCAATGTACGCCATTCGTTTCGCGATGCCAGCTCTCCAGGATCGCTCCAAATGTGTCTTTTTAATAATTTCTGGTGTTGAACCTCGTTGTAAATATTTCAGTTTTTTTTTTTTTAATTATAACAAAATACCAGCCATATCGATAGAAATATAGTTGTTATCAGTAGACCAGCTCGTATCGAGATGAGTAACTAAATCTTTCATCTAAGCTTGATTTATCGTGAAACGGTCAGATGGTGTCTCATGATTCACGGACGGAAGTGTACATTTTGGCGAGGAAAAAAACGGATCGTCGTAGATTCCCCATGAAAAAAATCGTAATCCTCTCGCGAAATTCGGAAGAACGCTCGTTTTATCAAGCTGCCGTGTCGAGAGCTTGACAATCGGTCGTCGTCTGACGATAAAAATTCGATGCGCGGTGTATTAGCCCGTTGCACACCGTTGTAAACAAAGCGGACTGTATCCGTCGTGCGAATGATTAATCAAATTTTCCGGCAGAGATGCCTCGAAGAAGCGAGAATAAAAAAAGAGTGTCGATATTGCGTCGAGGAATGGATATTTCGAGAACAAGTGATTGTTAGCGTCGTGAAAACCGGTCTCTTCTCTTTAGTGTTTCTTTTCTTTTTCAACCTAACGACAGAGACTGATTTTTCCTCGGATTTTTTGTAATCGTCGAATAACTGATTCGAGGTGAATCGTCGAACTAATTGTTCGAGAATCTTAACATTAATCTGAACGGTGTGTAGAATTGAAGCAAGCTGTATTATAAATTGTTAATTTAGTGAAATTTGTTAATATACAACAGCCGTGTTTTCACCCATCTACCAGAACTTTTGCCTAAGCGATTCGAGAGATACAAAACAGGTGGTACATATGTAATATATAATATCGATGATCACATAGAAATGCTTTTACTGACACGTAAAAAATTGAAACATACACAATCAGAAAATGATTATAAACAGCGGTCATTCGTTCATAAAAGACAAGGAGATAAGATTGGCTTGTTAAGACTAATTCTATGTCGTTTATCAAACTAGCGGTGTGTACGGTCAAATTGAATAAAAAAGAAAAAACTTGACTAAACCATAAGCAACGAATATATAGACCGACTATCGGTTCTGGAATTCATTCATATATAATGTAGAATGTACATGTATATAGAAGCTTGTGAACAAATTCATCGAATGTTTCGGCAAAACCTTCGTTTCAGCGTAAATTCAACGATAAAGAAACAAAGGGGAGAAAACTAAGTAAACGAAAGAAGAGATAAAGATAAAGAGAGAAAAATAATTGCGTAGCTTGCGAGTTTATCAAGAGCTGCACTGATCAAACAAGGGAACGTGAACGGAAAAGTTGCTTTCCACGCTTCACGTTAACATTATTTTTTTTTTTTTTTTTTTTGCTTTTATCTTGCGCGAACGATGATGGGAGATTATGCAAAGCGGCTCTTGCTGCATTTGCCTATCGAGATAAAATATATATCTATGTATATATATATATATCGCTTTGTATAGAACTCAGAAAATGATTTGTACGCCAAACAGTAAATGTAAGCACTAAACACATGCAGTCGCACAGTACAGCGCCATAAACTCGTGCCAACTATCGACATGAAAATTATTCCAAGACTTATCTGTTCGTCGAACATTTATCGGGTATTGGTAGACTAAAAAGGAGCATGCTGTAAAATACAAGGCTCCAGGAGGGATTCAAGTAGTCGGGGCTGTTATGTATAAGCTGAACCTTACCAACAGGTCATTCTTTTTTTTTTTTTTAGGTTTATTGCACTTTTTTCTTTTTTGGTCGTTTCTTTTTGTTTTTTTTTTTGTCTCGTATTTTTCTCTTTTCTACCGTCGCGAGATGACGCGATACGAAAGTATATATATTTTTTCTCTTTTTTGTTTTTTTTTGGTACGAATCTCACATAATAGCCCTGAAGAACTATTTAGAAACTGTGAAATGTATCTTCGCAAAAGAAAAACGAAAAAATTACAATTTGTCGTAAACGAGATTAATTCATGCAATCTATGTATAAATAAGTCTTCTCGTTTATTACGATTAGTTTAGCCTGACTTGTAGCGCATGAGATGGAGACTCACATGAGCTGATAGTAAGTAAAGATGTTTCAACATGCCAGGCTGTTAGACCGAAGTTTAATGGTAGTCACTTATAATAGGCAGGGACAGGATTATTTTTCGCTTGCAGAAGCAATGATCGAGGAGACAAAACCGAGCTCGATATCGATGCACACTTAATAGTCTCTCACCTTCGTTGGAAATGAAAAGTCGTAAAGAAATTGTGATAAGAATAATAAATAGTCTAGGCGGCTAGATTTCTTTTCTTTCTTTTTTTCTTTTTTTGGTAAAATGGCTTGGAGCAGAGAAAAATGAAACGATGAAGGAATGATATATATATATAGATACGTATGTAATATTGCTAAAAAATAATCCTTTCGTTTAAAGACGACTAGTGGTGTCTTTGGTAATAATCGATCGTCATGCAAGTCAAATAATCTCGTAGAAATTCGTAT
>NW_017100202.1:752745-762326 GCF_001263275.1 Habropoda laboriosa | reverse complement strand
TGATATGATATATATATATATATATATGTATATATATATATTGTAACAAAGCCACCACAGTAACATGGGAATGTATTTGTGTGACTCACCCATAAAGTCTGCTGTCCCGTAAGCTGCTCCTGCTCCAAAATAACATAGAAAGCACAATTACGATATGTAGAATTAATGATACATTAGTCGTCGTGTGTGTGTGTGTGTGTGAGAGAGAGAGAAGAAGAAAAAAATGAGAAAAAAAGAAGAAGAGTGTACGGAAAGAGTTTCAGAACTTAAAGGATTACCAGAACCATTAAATAACGATTTATTGAAATAATACATGTACAATATGCTAAACAAATAAATATAATAATATCCATTTGGCCTTGGGAAATTACGTAACAATAAGACTATGTAAAGCTTCAAGCTCAGCACGTTTTACAAATGAATAATTATCCATAATATGGAACAATTCAAAGAAATCACAACGTGAAGGTAAAACAAACGATCGTAGCTTCGTCCATTGTAGAAAAGCACTTCAAATAGTTCGATAGTTTTGCTCGTTTAATTCGAATCTGCGACAACAAAACCATTGGATAGACCAAGCTGTTATTTCGATAGGAACGAAAGGAAGATGCATGTGAGAGTGTGTCTTTTTTCCTTTGTTTTTTTCTTTTTTTTTTCTTATTAAAGTAGAGAATAGCTCCGCGAATCTACGAAAACAATGTTGTACCTTCCTTATGTTACAAGAAAGACTTTGTTTCGGTGTGTCAACAGTTAAATATTGCCGAGAAAAAAATTCCCTCTCCGGCAAATACTACTAATGGTATGAACAATTAAACTGTTACTACACAACCATGCGACAAGTACCATGAACGTTTCATGGTATCATACACATATATAATCTCAAATATACTGCAGTTGATACTTCTCTACGTAACGGAACAAAACGGGATTTTTTTTTTTTTTTTTTTTTCTTTTCAAGACCGTGTCTCATATTTTACGATCGAATCAGCGAAACAACTCTATACACACTGGTTACCAAAATGGGCGAGCTCTCGAGGGTATTCGATCCTCGAGGAGGAGGCCACTGAACGGGTAACAAACGTTGTTCACGATCTGATCGTAAAGCGCGGGAAAAATGAAATTGGAATTATTATCGTTATTCTCTACTTTGTACTCCGGATACAATTATTGGGAAACCACGAAACATTAGTTACGCGTTACGAGTCAACTGTTTAAAACCGTTTTGGATAATTCTATCCTTGCGAGAGAGATCGAACGAACTTTATCACAGCTGATTTTCGTATTACAGCCTCGATTAGGCCGCAATTGTTACATACGGCCGCGTCAGCGTGGCATTGTCTTTTTTTTTTTTTTTTTAGTGTTTCTATAGCAAACTGATAGAGTACGTCGTTACTTTTTTTTTGTTACTTTCTCTTTTTTATTCATAGCGTAACACATTTTTCTAAACGACATACCTCGTCTACATAATGCATAGAGAGTAATATTAGAGAGATTGTGCTACGATATGCTCGATATAATAATAATGATAATTATAAAGTTGACAGTTGTATTGTTTTGCTCGAAAGAAGCCGTTACAAATCTGTTAAGTGTTCGTATAATAACGTATTTTTTACTGTGCAATATTATCATATGCGTGATTCGATTTATTTGAAAGTATGATTATTTCTGCGCTCGTAATTCTGTTTTTTTTTTCTTCTTTTTTTCTTTTCCCTTTAATCTTCTTCCCCTTTCTCGTTTGTCAACGTTTTGCGAAGAAAGATATGTATCTCGTGATCGGCGTATATATACTATCTACTTGGATTAATCGTACACAATTATTCGTCTACTTTGATTTTTCGCACGTTCCTGTATAAATAAACGTCGTATCGATCGATAATGTAGAGCCGAATCTGTGTCGTGCACTTCCTAGCCTTCCGGTTTCTTTTCAAGAATTAAACTGGAGATTTTTTGCCTAAATTTTGCTCTCTTTTTTCTTCTGTTTAAGACGTAATCGAATAACATTGAAAAAGTCTCGTGTTAATAACGTTTAACATTTTTGATGCTTGATCGTAACGTACAGAAAGAGAAAGAGAGAGATAGAGACGGGCGGATGCGTGGACGGATACGATAACAGTATGTCATGCATCGAATGCACAGGATACGATTATTTTCCGAATAGGAAACCGTGAATATTTCTCATTTTTTTCTTTTTTCGCGTGATCGTTTAACAAATCAACACACAGTGTTACAGAAGCCACGGATATGAAAAGTCTCTTGTTGCTTCGATTCTCGGACTGGGGAACGCTTTCGATAATAACAAATTAGAATGTCAAGCGAAAAAATGTGAACAAGCCGTCTTTTTCTTCCTTTTCGGGTTAGAAGCAATTTCATAGAGTGACAAGATTACGTGTTAATTAAGAAAGATCGGCGAAAAATATCAGCGAAAAGAAATAAAGGCGGTTCAGAACTGAAGAGATTATCTATCTAATGATTTGCTATACGTATTAGGGATGGTATTAAGTGGCTTATTTATTGCGTACCTGTCGTTACCATGCCTGAATAAAGCTAGAATTTCTTCGAATGTTTTATTCTTGGTCTCAGGAACCTTCTTGTACGTGAAGATCCAGAAGATGGCTAGGAATGCACTGAATGGTAGGAACGTGTAGTTTTCAAGGCTAGTCTGTAACATATGGAGGACCAAGGGGTCAGCGTGTATAAATAGCAAAATGTCAATCGTCCTCCTTTAACTTGCAAGCGTCATCTTTCCTCCATTCAGGAATACATTTGAAGAAATAACCTTTCCTCTCTTGTGCGAAAAGAAGAAGAAGAAAATGATGTTAACACTTTACCGACCGGTAACCTATTAATCGGCTTTTAGCCGCCGACGCTTACCGACCGGTAGCCTATTAATCGGTCAAAGTTTGATTTAACATTTCTACAGGTATAAGAAAAAAGCGCATATATTCCCGCGCGAATAGCCTACAGTCTAAACAGAGCCGGTGTCAGCGATGTATCTGTGGCCGAGTGAGCGGTCGGAAGTGCGTAGGATGTTGAACCGCTACACGGTCGGTAAAGTGTTAAAACGTGCAATGGCACAAAATTATGAATAATCTCGTAATTGATCTTACCTTCATACTTGGAAAACCGATGCCAACCAAAAAATTAGCCATCCAATTGACAAGAACCGCGATAGACATGGCCGCTGGTCTAGGACCTTGCGAGAACAGTTCGGCCGTGATCATCCACGGTATGGAACCAGGTCCGACAGCAAAGAACACAACGAAACTGAGCGTCGACACGACCGACAGATAAGACATCCAGTCAATCATTTCCTGCACATAACCGAAAAACTCCTATCAGGCAGTAGAATAGTGTTCTTCTTTCCTGAGCAGCCGGAGGAGTCTCTCTCAGGAGAAATAAATCGGTAAACATCTCTACTTTGAACTGAACGGAAAATAGAGAAACTTAAACAGTTAAATAACGAGCATGCGTACGTTTTTTTTTTTTTTTTTTGTGCAGCTCAACCCTGTGTTTTTAAGGCGATGATGCGATTGCGACAATGCGTTAACAGTGCTTTTTGTTGTATATACGTATTATGTATGTATAGATAGATATAGATATGTACAGTCAACATCTTTCGTTTCAAAAGCGTTTCAAGCGAATATGACTGGCTGTTTCAACGTAGTAGTATAAAGGAATTATAACAGGGCACGTTTGCTTATAGACCTCCGGTGAAACATAAACGTGTGAAGAAATGCGCCAGACATACAACGTACACGCCTTTTGCATAATGATAACACATATATCGTTGCCGTGGTTAAGGTCGATGATCGACACGAAGACAATGAATTGCCTCTTGTGGCTCCTCTTTAAACGTTTTACACACGATATGTATAGAGTATATATACACACACAGCTTTACACGAATTTTTTAATACGTATCGTGGTAGCTCGTTTCTCTGTTAGAAAAGCATTAGTAGCGTATACCTATTGATAATCTACGTCCGATTTGTTAGGTAATTAGATAGCAAAGATTCGAAGATATTTAAGATACTTTTTCTTTTCAAACTTTGAATTTTTCTTTATGCGACAGAGGGTGACAGGTTTGAGCCGGAATAGTAGACTAATAATAAAGGGAGTAAATGTCTCCTCCAGGCAGTCACGAAAGAGGCCATTAGTGAAGAAGGGAGGGGATGGGGAGGGATGATGACAGGGTTTTGTAAGAAGCACAATTATTAAGCCTAAGCAAATAAATGAAACTGCATGCATTTATATGTAACTGACACATCTATACATTGTAGGTAATTTTTGCTTAATTTTCTTTGCTTTCTTGGGAATTCATTTGATTTGATAATCGAATTTGGACGAACAACGAAATTCCGTTGGAATAGTAGAAATCGTCGATTATGTGTCAACATACCTGAACATTTGTAATTTCTACAAATGCAAATGAAACATAACATGCAGGAATATTAGGACAGACCTTACAAGTTACATGAATGGTCGGGAGAAATAAAAATGAGTTCTCGAATGCATATTTATATACGTAAAGTGGTGATAATTCTCACTGTCGGTGCAGTGCCGCACTCCAGCTGTGAACAAAGTGTTAGATACACCTTTCGCCAAGGTGCATGAAGTGACAAAGCACAAAGAGATAGCTATGTACAATCCACGTTCTCTGTGGTGTAAAATTAATGTCCTAAGAGGTCTTTGATTTTCGTCAAATTTCTACACTCGAACCCGTCCCGTTAGTAAAATTCGTTCTATGTATCTACAGCTTTTAGCAGAGGAAAGGTGCGACGGTAAATACTTTCTACACGATCGTTTATCGCAATGATACTTTCAAATAAAAAAACACGCTCTATTGTCGTTACACTCTTTACACGGACTCGATATCAAAGAATAAGAAAAACAACAGTCGATAAGATAGGGAGTATCTCTAAAGACTAGCCTTTACACGTTTTGCATTGTTTAACAATTATTTCACGTTACGATGACAGTGTATTATGGTTTGGAATGAAAGAGATTGTTAAATTTCAACTTACCTTTATGAGAAAAGAAATTGTGATGAATATTGAAAAGATAAACATGCCACCGAGACCGTATAAGTGCAGTGTACGCCTTCCTGTTCTATCCATAAGCGGGATGGATACTAACGTCATACAAACCATAATGGCACCTATGCCAATGGTTGCAAACTTGGCACTCTCCTCTGTCAAACCAGAACTAGTGAACAAATTTGTCGAATAGTAAAATACCTGAAACACACATGGGAAATTTCACGTGCCGTTACATCTCCACTCTTGTTTCACAAATGAGTCGTGTTTCGAAACTTGTACCAGAGCCACAAGTAACAAGGACATGGGGCTAGGAGATAGTGATAACGGTGGGTGTATGGGAGAATTGAAAGTTCGTACAGAGACCGGTAATGTACACGGAATTTATGGCGTGCACCACTACTTACAGCGTTAATGCCTGAAAGCTGTTGGGAAAGTTGCATAACCACACCGATAACGAGAGGTGCTCTCAAAGTCGGGCTACATATGAGCTCTGTCATCGATATTCTAGACTCAGCTTGTTGAGCTCGCTCTTCGGCTCTCATTTCTTCGATATCTTCCTCCACTTGGTTACTAGCTCTCAACCTCCTCAAAGCTTTACGGGCTTCTTCCTCCCACTGTTTGGTAATGAGCAAATATCTGCGGCAACAGGATCAAGAAGAGAGAGAAATCTGTAATCTTTGTTAGCTGGAGGAATAGGTGGAACACGATATTTCTTTTTTTACGAACAAACTACGAGATACTCTACCGACTATTCTCTATAAAAGCAGCAGCGATTATTTGGGAAGATTTTTTTTTTTTTTTGGTTTCTTAACCCCTTAACATATGATTTCTTTTCTGACTGTGCATCTAAGCGTCAGCCATTTACTGTTTTACTACTGCATCAGGTAGCGAGAGCTAATTTGCTAGAGATTATTTACATTTAGTAATCTTCAGTCTTAGGAAATGAATTTTTCTTACTAATATAGCTATTTTCGTCACATCTTGACCAGAATCTCTGACACGTTGTTATTGGTTAACACTAGAACTACCGGCCGAGTCGAAACGACCCATTAGCGACTTTCCAAAGGTGAACTTTTATGTAGGTAAATCGTGATTGGAGAATTCGGTTCGTATCGACACAAATAGAAGCATACATGTAGAAAATAAGTTCGGAAAGATGCTAATGGGTCATTTCGACCCGGTCGGTGGTTCTAGTGTTAAGGGGTTAACTGTAGACGATTTGTGTAGCGTGATTGTCTCTACCTTGGAGATTCGGGGCAAACTGGAAGCAGCAATAACTGTAGAACGGCAGGGCAGATAGCTAGCCCTAAGAGAACTGGCCAACCCTCGTTTGTTCCAAGGATTTGCTCGATGCCCAGCACCTGGGAGACCAGGAGGCCCACCGTAACAGCGAGCTGGTTCACCGTGCCTAGGCCGCCTCTTAGGTTCAGTGGTGCTATCTCCGATATGTACATGGGAACCAGCGAGGTGTTTAAGCCACAATTGACACCGATGATGAACCGTCCAAAGAACAACATTTCGTACGAGTGAGCAATCTTTGTACAACCCATCAGGCACGCCCCCACGATGCCCAGCACGTTGTTTAGCAGTAAGCCCCCCTTTCTGTGTGTTGGATGAAAAAGAGAGAAAAAAAGACGGACGTCAGCGTTTAAGATGATCCGATCGATCATACACCTGATTACCTTGGATATCAATGATACAACGTTTCACAAGATGCGGATAAATTAGTATTATATGTAATATAATCGTTACGTTAATGGATAGATAGAATTTCTGGCGGCGCGTAGAAGCCCTAGCAAAGTTACATTTCAGATGTTATAATGTTGCTATAGTACAAACCTGCCAAATCTGTTGGCAATTATCCCTCCGCTAAAACCACCTAGCATACCACCAATAGCAAATATGCTTACGGCCACGGAATATAATTTCTTCACGGAATCGTCTGAAATGTCCTCCCCGTACCTATCCTTGTACACGTCTTTCATAAAATTTTCAATATTCTGAAACGGATAAATCACATTTGATACAGGTATTATTCCCGGTACGTCAGAGCTATTCATTTTGTATGCGTTTGGTGAATGATTTATCGTACAGTTGTGAAGTTTGCTTTTCAAAATAGGTTCGAGAATATTAAAATTTCGTATATGAATGAGAATCATCCTGTTTAAAAGGAACATACCACTTCCGGCGCATTGATAACTCCAGTGTTGTATCCAAACTGCAGCATTCCTAAAACTGCTGCCAGTATTGCATACGACAGGAAAAGTGTTAGCCCCTGAAACCATGAAATGTATTGTTGAAACGTTAATCAAGACATTGCGTTGCGTCGAAGAAAACTGTCGAAAGAATATTGCACGAAATAAAATAGTCAACATGTATACACGTTCTCTCTACTGAAGATTGAAAATCATAGAAGAGGAGGAGTGAGGTAGAAAATCATAAATGACACGAAGGGTGAAAGAAAATTACGCCAAAGAATGTTATAAAATGGTTTATTAAACGATCACTCGTCGATCAAGCTATGTATATATAAAATCATACGCTACAACGAATGGTCATCGTGCACAGGTACAATGAGATGCATAAAGAAAATCGTCAAATCAAACGGAATAATCGTAACACAACACTTATACATCGCGCGGGAAATCAAATGTACAATTATAACGATGATGATGATGATGATAATCGATACAGCGAATTAAACGAATTAAAGAGACATTAAAAGCGGTTCTATACCGTTTGGTAAACGGTACAGAAAAGTAAAGCACGCCAAAAATTAAGATGAATCATTTCTGATCAAGCGTCACCTGCTCCAAAAGCCTAAGTTTCCGTCGATGAGAATGTTCCGCTAGTCGATCCACGTATTCTCGTAATTCTTCTATCTCCTCTTTCACGTGCTGTACTGTATCTAGTTCGTGCTGCGTAACACACATTAGGAAATGACAGTTTAAAAAGTGGCCACAGTTTGGGACACTCTTAGAACGCGTAGAATTCTTTCTCCGATCAGAGAATTAGAAATCAATTTTCTAACTCGTTCCAAGAATAAGCAATCGATTATTTTGGTTTGCACACTATTTCTCTAATACATTTGTTTCGTTCGAATTTTCATTTTTCGACGTGTCGCAGGGCCTCGAGTTGGAAAAATTTCTGAGCGAGGAAGCGAGAAGGTATAGTCGGTGGAAGCAGCAAAGTGTTAACGAGCTCGTAAAATCGGTCAGGCATCGAGGTACGCGTAATTCGAGCGTGAAAGTAGAAACTTCAGGGAGATAAGGAAATTCAATGAAATTGAGAATTGCTCCTTCTACTGTAGCGGCAAATTTTAGTAGAACGGGCGCGTGGCAGATTCAGATGTTCCACAACGGCCGCAAAATTTTCTAAAATTTGGTTTATTCAATTAACGTGGAAGAGTGCAGAGGATAAAGTTAAGGCTGAAATTAACATGGAAGTGCGCCACCAAGAGGCTCGAATGCGAACAAATTTTCAATATAGGCGCCAATAGCAGCGGAAGGGTTAATACCGTATATCTTATCACATTGCTGGCGCTATACTGTGAAATGGATCGAAGCTCGAAAATGATAAATTGGCGTATCTCGCCAGCAACGTGTTAAACGAAAGATTGGAAGAAGAAATTTGAAATATCAATTCGCAAGTAAGTCGTGGGCGCGGGTAGGATCAATCGGTGTGTCCGCCCCTCGATGCTTGAATTTACGACCCCGTTACGTCGCTTCCACAAACTATACGGATAGTGTTGGAGGTAGTTAGGGACAGTACCTTGATCGCGACCATGTCCCGTTTCACCTCGCTGACCTCGCTCTGGCAAGACTCTACGCTCTTGGTGAGTTCCTGCAGCTGCGTGCGGATCTCGCAGAGGGCGACGGTGGTCTCCAGCTGGCGGTCACCCCGCTGCAGCTCGTCCAGCTTGGCACTCAAGTTCATACTCATAACGCTGACCTGTTTCTGCAGACTGCCCACACACACATACCCTCACGTGAATCTCGCTGGCTCGCCCGGGAAAACAAATCGACATTGTCGAGCACATTGACACACTAGACGATCAAGGCTAACTATGCCTATGTCCCCTAAACAAGAAGTCCAACTACCTCCGCGCGAAAAGTAAACTGCCGAGCCTTCAGTTAGCGTACGCTTACAACTTAACCGGGAAATGGGTGTTTCTCTCTTTCACTCTTATTTCATTCTATTTAACTTGATTTCTTTTTTTTTTTTTTTTTTTTTTTTTTTTTTATCTACTTTTACTGCAATCGGATAGATACGCGCGTGCTTGTACTGATTGTTTGATACTTTTGCATGAACTGATTACGATAGACGGGAGAGAACAAAGATATCTCTACGTGAGCACATACACCGCTATGAACGTATGTATGTATACTTCTCTCGTGCTTAAAATCTCAGCGAGCCAGCGGTAGCTCGGCAGCTAAGGAAACGCTGGGCATTACGAGTAGCGTGTTAAACAGAGATATACAGACACATATATATGTATATGTACTATATATATATCATATTCTCTCTATGTATATACGAATA